>NW_017728953.1:1059277-1117199 GCF_001723895.1 Crocodylus porosus
CAGATAGCTGGGGGGGGTGCAGTGGAAACTGCCTGGGTTGGAGCAGATGGCTGCCCGGGATGGATGTAGGGAGTCCTAATGTGCATGGGGAGTTGCCTGGAGTGGGAAGGGGGTCTCAGAGTATAGGGGGAGCTGGCTGCAGGAGGCCTGTCTGGAAAGGACTTTGGGGGAGGGCGTGAGGGGGTCAGCAGGGAGCTGAAGTGGGGAGATGAGCCTGTAGAGGACTGGCTGGGGGTGAGCCCCCAGTGGAAGGCCATGGCCTTGTCATGGTGCCTGTGGCTGGGGTGGGGGGAGTTGGCTTACGAGTCGGAGCAGGGGTATCTGTGCAGCTCAGAGGATGGCTCTGGCCTCTGAATGCCCCCCCCTCCAGGCTCAGAGCAAAGACTCTCTGCTCAGTTCTGGATCTGGGTTTGAGCCCTGCAAGATGCCATCCTTGCGCGGTCCCTGCTACAGCAGCTGCCCCCTCCGTCTGTTCATCAGGGCGGGGGGTGACCCAAAGCAGTCCCCAAAGAGACTGCGTCCCTTGTGTTCCCTTCTGACATGTCTCCATCAATACATGCAACCCTGTCCTCCATGCCACAGGCGCTTGCCCTGTGCCAGTACTTTGAGAAGCAGCAGCTGGATTTCCGGGGCAAGCAGGTGATCGAGCTGGGTGCCGGGACGGGCATCGTGGGCATCCTGGCCACCCTGCTTGGTACGTATGGCAGCTCACCTGTGACTCTGGGGTGTGTTGCATGCTGGTTTGGGGGGGGTGAGCCCCTCAGCATTGGAACTGTGGGCCCCTGCCTGGTGGAGGTGCTCTGTACAAGGAGAGCTAATGAGATTTAGCAGTGGGGCAGCTACCAATTGCCTCGGGCATTGGTCAACCCTTCCGTGCCAGTGGCAGAGATGGCTGCTCTTCTGGGTCAGTGCTGGATCTGGTGCAAACCCCCCCGGCGCCCTTTCGCCCCTTCCAGGGGGAGATGTGACCCTCACGGACCTTCCACTGGCTTTGGAGCAGCTCCAGGAGAACGTGGCCCGTAACGTGCCAGCGGAGCACATGGCTCGGGTCCGCATCCGTGCCCTGTCCTGGGGCCTGGATCACGAGCAGTTCCCGAGCGGCTATGATGTCATTCTGGGGGCTGACATCATCTACCTGCGGGACACATACCCACTGCTGCTCCGCACCCTACAGCACTTGAGTGGCCCCGGCTCTACCATCTACTTGGCGTCCAAGATGCGGCAGGAGCATGGCACGACCGACTTCTTTGAGACGCTGCTTCCTCGGCACTTTGCCTGCGAGCTGGTCCAGCGGGACGAGCAGGAGAACATCAGCATTTACCGAGTCATGCGGCGGTGAGGCAGGGGCCGTGCTTTGCCCCCAGATTTAGGGGGATGGATGCAGGCTTTTCCAACTGAGCCACATCCGTAGTATGTGTATCAGCATCCCCATTGATCGAGCCACCGGCATCCAGACATACCCGTGCTAGGGGGGAGCGTGATGCTGCTCTCCGGGCAAACACAGAACCGGACCATGTTTCCATGCCAGCAACAGGGAGCCAGGACATTACCAGCCCTCCCCTCCTGCACTGGGAGTGGGTGGATGTGGCAGCCCCCGTAACCAGATGCCATCTTTGGGGAGATCTTTTTGGAGGAGGATTCTGGGCCACCAGCAAAAGAGCCTCACACCAGGGAAGCCAGATGGGAATAACCAGCATTGAACGATCCTTTGGAGACACCATGGTGCCTTGCACGTATCTCTCTTTTTTTGCTTTTTTTTTTGTAATGGTCTATGAGAAGTAAAAGTGGGTTTCATGCCGGGCTTGGTTGGAAAGACTCTTGCTTGCGAAGGGTGGGAGGGGATAAAAGCCAAGGGCAAAATGACTAAAAGCTCCTTTGCATTCCCACCCAATGGTGTCACGAGCTCATGACCTCCTTATTGCTCTGATTGGTGATGGGGCACTTGTGTTACCTCGTAAGAGGAGAGGAATGTGCAGCACTATGCTTTGTTTACTGAGAAGTGACTAAGGGAGGGTGCTGGGGGGAGATGTTGCGGGAACTAGGCTGGGAAGAGCCGTCGGGGGGCTCCCGGAGATGCTCTAGGCGGGGGGTGCGGAGGTGACACTTCCTCATGGGCCTCGATTGCTGCGTGAGCTTCCCAGGGCTCTGGCCTGCGTTCCGAGCACTGGGCCCCCGTACGAGGAATTGCTTCCTCCTTCTAGGAAGCCGGGTGGTTTGGCGAAGGACTATTGCATTTTGGGGGTTTGTGGTTGGCTAGCAACATTGCAGGGACTTTCTCTGATGAGGAAAGCGCCCTGTCTTCCAGGCACTAACAGCCTGGCTGGAGGGGAATACTGGGGGTGTGGTGGAGGGGGGTGTTATGTGTGCATCCAGCTCCTGCAGGAGCGAGGGGCTCAGAGCATGGGGCCAGCTCCGCTTTGCTGCATCTGCACTGGCTGCCCTCGCCCTGCAAGCTGTGGGCAGGGGCGTTGTTTGCAGCACTGGACTTGGGACTCCCCAGGGATGGGGTATGGGAGCAGGACCCCTGGGTTCTTTGCCAGGGGGACACCTGGGTTTTGGACTGGCCTGGGGGGAGGGGGCAGGATCAGGATGCCTGGGCTCTATATGGGGGCTGGGGGCAGTCAGGCCCACCTAGGTTTTATATGGGAATTGGAACACCTGGATTTTTATATGGGGGAATGGGGACACCTGGGTTTATATGCGGGGGTGGGGATCAGGATGGCTGGGGCTTGGGATCAGGCCGCCTGGGTTCAAAGGGTTAAATCCTGTGCTAGGCTTCCCAGGATTCAAAGGGTTAAATGAATCTATGGGGAAAGCAGGCCGGAGAGTTCCGCCCCAAAGCACTTCAGCAGCCAATGAGACGGTGCCTTGCCCTCTGATCCTCTTTTTATTGGCCGCTGACGCCAGCCAGCGCGCCCTCCAATCTACTCAGCCCAGGGCGGGGCGGGGTCGTGACTGGCCACGCACTAAACCAGCGCCGGGCCCCCTGCGCATGCGCCTCACGCTGGGCTTGTCCCCTGCCGTGACGCAGAACGTGCGCGCCTCGGCGACGCGGCTTCGGGATGCAGCGGGCGGCGCTCGGTGTGTTCGGGGCCCGGTCGGGGCAGGTGAGGGGCAGCGCCCGGCTCCTGCGGGGTGAAAGATCCAAGGGCCAGGACATGGGGCCTCCCGGGTTGAAAGGTCAGGGGCAATGGCCTCTGGCGAGCACGTTAATGCCCTGGGAAGGGGACCCAGGAGTCCTGCCCCTCCCCCAGTTCCTGGGGCAGGACTCCTGGGTTCTCTTCCCCAGGGGTTTCTCTTGCTCACCAGCATGTATGCTCTCTGACCTTTGATCCTTCACCCCTGAGAGGCTTCCTGCTGCCTTGCAGGTTCTGTGGCCCGGGCAAGACCCTGGGAGGTGGTTGCCATGGAGGCAGTTGCTGTGGAGCAGTGCTGCCCTAGGGATGGGGTGGGGGGGTCGCATTGGAGGGCGTCGATCCTTGTGGTGTCCCCTGGGAACTAAGAGGATCCAGCATGGACCTGGCTAGCCGTGACTGGCAGAGCTAGGCTGCGGTGGCCCCCGGAAGGGCCATTCCCACTGCAGCATGCCCTGCTGGCTCCAGGTCCCCCAGCCCTGGCTCTTATCTCCTCCTCCCTGCAGCTGGGCTCCTGGCCCCTGGCCCGGCTGTTCCATGCCGGCCTGCAGCTGTTGGCGACAAATAAGGAGCTCCTGCTGCGGCTTCGGAAGAAAACGGGCTACTCCTTTATGAACTGCAAGAAAGCCTTGGAGACATTTGGCAACGACTTCGAGCAGGTGGGGGCTGCCTTCCTATTGCGCCCAGCCCTTGGGTTGAATTCCAGGGGTTGTGGGGCTCTGACTCCCTTTGTCTAAACGGGCCTAGAGATTGGATTTTCCTTCCCGGAAGAAGGAGGCAGGTTGGAGGTGAGGGTGGGCTACAACAGATGAAGAAAGAGCCAAGCAAGAACAGGGCAGTCCTTTCTGTTCCTCCAAACCCCAGAATGTAGGAGGAAATGGTTTACAGGTAGCAAAGCTAATGGCACTTCATGAAATAAAGAGAGGTAGTCATAGAAAATTAGTGCTGGAAGGGATCTCGGCAGGTCTAGTCCAGTGGTCTTCAGCCTTTTTTGTACCAGGATCCATTTGCAAAGATCCATGGCCAGTCCTGACCCACGCTCCTCTAGCCCTGCCAGTGCCTGACCCCCATCCCCTCCCTGCCATGGGCTATGCCGGTGACCCTCACACCTGACCCAGGGCCCCCAGCTGCCCCTGTCCTACTTGGGCCAGAGCACGGTGGCTGCAGTGGCTCCAGCTCATGTGGGCAGCAGGAGAGGGAATCTGGCTCCAGCACTGGTTGGAGGGAGGGGGAGAGGCCTGTGGCACCCCCTGCCCTGGGCTGGGGCTGCCATGACATGCCAGACAACTTGGTTATGGCCCTTCCCACCCTCCTGAGCAGAATCTCCTGGCTGCCCTGCCCCTGGGAGCATAGCACTGACCCCAGTGTCACCAGCCTGGCCACGTAGCTCTCCCCTGCTCCCTTCCCCTCCTGAAAGGGGCAGACACCTTCCCACCACTCCTCTGCCCTGCCAGAGCTTTTGACCCTTTGAAATATTCTTGTGACCCACAGCTTGAGAAATGCTGTCCAAAGCAGCCAGGGTTAGCAGTGTTGGCTTGAAGTTGAGTGGAAGGCAGGTAGATTTGCACATTACAGACCAGCAGTGTCAAAGATATGGCTTGTGGGAGCCCTATCATCCAGGCCCCAGTGCTGCCACGGATGGTCCCATGCTCTAAAGGGAGATGGAGCTGGGGGCTCTGGGCTGAGCTGACTGCTTGGTTTTTGTCCTCAAAGGCTGAAATTTGGCTCCACAAGCAAGCTCAGAAGGAAGGATGGAGCAAAGCGTCCAAGCTGCAGGGCAGGAAGGCAAAAGAAGGGCTCATTGGAGTGCTGCAGGAGGGGAATATGGCTGTGATGGTGGAGGTAAGTACCCCTTGCACATAAACTTGTGAAGTGGTCTGTACCAGTGCTGGTGTTAGTCCACAGCTTCTTGTTTGACCCCTGTAGTTCCCTGTGACACTCACACTCAGATTTCACAGCTGGGAGGTTAACTTACCCTATTCTCATCAATACATCTCACACCCCCCAAATTGGGGTGTGCATATTAAGCAGGGATTTGGTGTTTCTTTCTGGTGATTTTTTTTTTTTATTTCTTTTTTTCTTTGCCCTGCTTTGATTCCTGGCATACTGTGCAGCAGCTATTACACTGTTCCTCAGGCAGCTGAAGGAGTCGGTTAACTTAACGTCTCCTTGTTTTTTCACTTGTGAAGTGTTAACAATAACGTCTCCTTTTTGTGTTTTAATGTTCCACTAATTGGGCTAACCTTTCTTAGGGTAACTTTCTGTCTGCTTTGCTCTCCCTCTGTTTTGTTTCCCAGCATTGGAGACTCTTTAGCCCATTTCAAAATCATACATTTGCCCATGGATGCTAGCCTTCAGGTGCGGCCAGGGTTTCAGCTTCAGTTAAACAGGAAAGAGAGAGTAGGTCCGCTGAAGATGAGGCTCTGTCCCTGCTCTGTGTAGCCAAATGTCCTGGAAAACCTTCCCTTTTCACTTTGTTCTGCCTTTCAGAAATCAGGTGTGTATTATGTTCAGGGGTGTGTTTTGTATGTGAGAGAACATGGTATTTAATACGTGACACACTTTTGTCATGTAAAGTTCCAGTTAGTAGGAAAATAGCTAGCACTGATGATCCTAAACAGTTCCCCTGAACTGGAGTAAACCTTGGCCTGTTCTCCCTCCCCAAGATCATGAACATTTCAGGGACAACTGGCCTGTTCTGATCCCATCATGGCACTAATCCCCGGCCCCAGCAATTGCACTGCTTGCTGAAATCACCCTTTACATAGCTTTAAAGCACGCAGTCATCTCTTCTCTCTGCCAGGTGAACTGTGAGACAGACTTTGTGGCCAGGAATGCCAGGTTCCACCAGCTGGTTCAGCAAGTGGCAGCTGGGATCATGGTCCACCATCAGGATTCTGGGAAACAGCTCACGACATATGTCAAGGTAAAAGCAGGCTTGCACAGACTGTCTGATCACTGCACCGTGTGACTCATTTATCCATGACACTCTCACCAGGTGGGAGGGATTGGCTAGGGGCATTTGCCTGGGAAGGGCATCATGTGGGTTCCAGCCCCTTTGCTGGAGCAGATGCTGATGCATCTATACCCCTTCTCCCGGGAGCTGCCTCCTACCCATTGTTTTTTGCCTAGTTTGGGCTGTGGAGGCTGGAGAGACTGGAATCCCTTCAGCTGCTCATTGTTGCTGAGATCCGTGCAGTTCTGGACATGGCCAGAGCAGCTGGGAGCTTTGTCCTTGGAAGTGCAAGCACTGCCAGTGGGGATCTGAGCTGATCCACAGGCTCAGTCCCCTGTGTGGTGGGAGCCTGTCTGGTCATTGGGCTATCTGTCCATCTATCTGTCTTTGTTATAAATTGCTATATGGAGCAGCCAAGCTGCAGAGTCTCAATGGGAGCAGCCAGCCCCTGTCAGAGAGTTCTGCTCCATTGCACTCTGTGCTGTCTCTGCACAGCCTGGTCTCAAACCATTCCAGTTGCAGCAGTCCCAACAGGCTTCCTAATATTGCCACAATCCTTCAGCTTCTGGGAGCTGTCCCAGCAAAGCGCTTCCTTCCCCATCAGGTGGCCCTGTTGGGGACAGGTTGCGGGCATCACAGAGGGTCATATTCAGGGGCTGGTGTCTGGCTCTGGCTATGAGATGGGGCAGGGCTGCAAGGCCGGAGACATGTGTCCTACTCTGTCTTCGTAACTGGGTGTTTTCTCATCCCTATTTCAGCGCTGTCTGAAGGCGGAGGATCTTTCCCAGCTCAGAACCGTGCCTGAAGGCAGGCTTCTGAGTGACCAGGTGGCCCTGGCTATAGGTGAGTGTCTAGTGCCTGTGGCTGGCTAGGGGGTGAAAACGGGGCACTTACAATTAGGACTACCACAGACCAAGTGTTATTTGAGGCACCATGGCCCAGACTATAATGTGTACTTTGTTTTTGAAAGGCAGAATGAAAGGGGAAAAGATATTTTGTTGTAGTAACTGAGTAGCAGCCACTAGGGAGCTAAGCCAGCTCCTTGTTCTGCTTCTTGACTGCAGATTTTACTTTCACGTTTGCCCAAAACTGACTAAAACTAGTGCTGTATTTCTCATATATAATGCACACTTTTGTTTACAATTGTTTTGAGAGGAAATGCATGTTATGCAGAAAATATGGTAATTAGCATGCCCTGGTATTCCTTATGAGCTAGTTGGACCCTTTCCCTGGGGATGCTTTTCCATATTTAGATACCCAGGAAAGATTCAGGTGGCAAGCAGAGGAGCCAGCTGGTATCTGGAAACAGTGCAGGCCTTTTTAGCACCAGGGGGAAGGCTGGGCTCTTTCTGGAGTTGGGGGTGCCCAGAGCTCTGGGTCTGGAGGAGTAGCTTGCCGGGAGCTTTGCCTATCGTGCGGTGCCACCCCGTGTTCTCAGATCTCTTTATGCCTCCAGCAGCAGCCCTGAAATTGAGGTGAGGCTGCTGGAGAACTGCTGCCCCCACCCCCACCCTCAGGTTCCTTTCGGAAGCATGCATTTGGAGAGAGCACAGCTGCCTCTGGCTTGTCCTGATCACAGCCCAGTGAGACCTGCTTTTGCTTTGGCTCCTTGCAGGGAAGCTGGGCGAGAACATGGTGCTAAGGCGAGCCGCCTGGGTGGCCGTGCCCGCTGGTTGCTACATCGGCTCCTACGTCCATGGGAGTCTTCCGACAGGTGCTCCCTCCCTGATCAAGGTGGCCCTGGGCAAATATGGTGCCTTGGTGATCTGTGAGGCTTTGGCCAATAGCCTGGGCACCAGCCTGGTGGATATGGGCCGGAAGCTGGGGCAGCACGTTGTGGGCATGGCACCTCTGTCGTTGGGGACCCTGGACGACGAGCCTGGGGGTGACACAGAGACGAAGATGCTGGCTCAGTCCTTCCTGCTGGACCCTAACCTCAGCCTGGGCCAGTACGTGCAGCACCATGGCATATCTGTGCTGGACTTTGTGCGTTTTGAATGTGGGGAAGATATTGAGCTGCCGGGAGCCCAGGAGTCTCGAGAAGAGGATGGAATACCTCTCCTTGCTTCACCCCCAGCCTAGGGGGTTTAAGGCTGGCTCAGGGCCTGCTCCCTCATGGGAGGTCTGGCCAAGGGACATTGCAAGGGCCAAGGGGGGGTCTCTGCAGAGTCAGTCTGTGGGATTGTGCAGCTGCTGGCAACAAAGCAAGCACCAGTAAATAGGTGTTTGGTAAAATGCAGGTCAACCTGATTCTGATCCATGTCCCTGAGGGGCTGGGGCTTGGGGGTAATGATGCTTTATTCTTGCCTCTGTCACCTTTAGCAGCCCTGATCCTCCCCTGCCACATGCTTTTCTCACAAAGACAAGCCCCTTTGTCAGTCTCTTGACTCCCACCAGAGAGAACCCCAAGCAGAAGAGTGTTGTGTTGTGGATGTACAGGGAGAATGTGCCTTAATACATGCTGCGTCCCTTCCTGTGGCACTGATGCCTTGGCAAACGCAAGCTATTTCTCCAGTAGGGGCAGTGGAACAGAGTTGTGCCTAATTGGGACAGAGGCTACAAACATGTGGCACATGTATCTGGGCTGCCTCTGCCCTCCCCATGTGACCTGCAGCCTCTGCCAAGAAGACCTTAGATTCTGCCCACAAGATGCAGCATGGCACCATCACCTGCAACATCTAGAACCCCTGTTCCCCTCCTGCGAGACAGGCCATGCTGATCCCATGCTGCCTCTATCAAGAAACAGCTTGTGCATGGGTTTCCAGCCCCAGGAGCTGGAAGCCTAGAGGAGCAGTGGGCACTGGCTCCTGTGAGTGGAAGGGAAGGCAAGGTGCTGCAATTTGGGGTTCTGTAGCTCCTATCCAGCTGATATGTAGCTTTGTTCTGGGAAGCTGCAGACAGGTGGGGAAAAGGTCTCCCAGCAAGCTGCCCCAGTGGGTGCTTGATTTTTGTCCCGGGTGCCTGCCCTCTATTTAATCCGGCCCCAGGGGGTATTTGCTCTTAGTGTTTCTAGGTCCAGGCTGAGGCTCCACAGCTTCCATGACAATCTAACACAGGTCAATATGTTTGCAGGCGTCCAGAGCTGAACCCCCCCAGTCCCTCACCCCCCATTTACCCCTTCCTGTCAGCTGGACTCTTTTGCTTTCTTCAGGCTGATCTGGGCAGGGGGAGCAACCACGTCCTCTGCTGTGAGCCTAAAGACCTTCTGGGACAGGTAGAAGTATGGCTGGAAGGCATTGCAGGAGATTGTCTAACTGGTGATCGAATCTGCGACCTTAGTGTTATTAGCACTAGGCTTTTATTTGCGGGGAGGGAAGCTAGGACGGGAAGGGGCTGGAGATGCGGGTACAGGGGGCTGGAGTCATGCTTCTGTTTAGCCCTAAATTTCCTTGGGCTGCATCTCTAGGCTGTGTTCCCATGGTACCACCTCTTGCCCCTGCCGCTTACTTTGGGGTAAGTGCCATGTGTCTGGTATGAGGGGCTCCTGCCACCTACTGCCACAGTGGTGTAATAGCAGCTGCTGTGGATTTGGGGTGGCTGTGGCTTACTATGGAGGGAAACTGGGGTCAACCAGGAGCAGATCAAGGGAGCCAGCTGGAGCCCAGGCCCCAGCAGAGCCAGGCTTGGGGGCACTGGGAGGAAAAAGGTGGAAGAGCTGCGGTTGGGTCAGGATGGGGGGAAGCCTGAGGGCTGGGGGAGATCTGAGAACAGGCTGCTAATCCCTGAAGCAGAAAGGTGCTTCTTTGTGCCCGCAGGGGCCTGGGCTAGCAGGGGGCACAAGGCTGGAGCTGGGGCGTTTGGTTGTGATGGGAGCCCAGGGTGAGGAATCGCCACCCCTGGATGTCTTCAGGACCAGGCTGGACAAACGCGTGGCTGGAAGACTTCAGCTGGGGCTGAGCCTGGATGGGATCTCCTAAGGGCCTGGGCAGCCCTGCTGCTCCAGGATTTCAGTCCCAGGGTGGCCTGGGTGTTGGCACTACCATGGCACCAGCAGGATGTGCTCCCACTCAAGCAATGAGGATTGGGGTTTCCTGTGGCCTCCTATCCCCTCACTCATCTTTCCCCACGGAAGTTAAGTGTTGGGTGTGACAGACCTCACTTCCTTGGCGTGGTTGACGTCTGTAGGCAGGACTGGTCTGCTGGGAAGGCCTTGAGTAGCTCAGACTGCCCAGGCTTGGAAACAGGAGGGTGGAGGAGCAGGAGACTTGGGCACCTTCATCCTCAGCTGCTGGGTCCCAAGTCTCGGAGGATGTGTAAGGGGACCTGCCCATCACAGGGTCCAAGCTCCCCACACCCAGTGGAGATTTTGAAGATGCGGTTAGGCAGATATCTGTTGTGGATGGCTTGGGTATACTCTATCGTACCTCAGGACATCAGGAGGGATTTGGAAGCCTCTACTTGGCAGAAGCCCCAGGCGTGCTTCAGATCTGCCCTAAGTTGCGTCTCTACTACCATCCTCGAGACTTTGGTCTCCAGCCTGCCTGAGAGAGGCCTCTGATGACGGTCTTGACCCAGATCACTGGCTGGCCTCTGGGGTGGAAGCATGGCATGGCATTGACTTGCCCTGGGTAGCCCCTATGTGTCAAAGACTTCCTGTAACAGGAGGGGCAGCCAGCTCTGTGAAGCACCTGCAGCTGTAGGGCTTTCTGTTAATAAAGGTCTGTCCCCTTGGGAGCTAAAAACCCAGAGGAGAGCAGCTCGTGGGGACAGAGCCAGCTGCAAGTAGGATGGTTGGATACAGCGAGGGGCCAGGCTGCTGTGCTTGGGGCTGGAGGCAGAGGGGTTCCCTTGCTAGTGTCTGGAGGGGGGCATGAGGGTCTTTTTTGCTCATTTGCCTGTTCATTTGCAGCTTAAAGCCTGCATTGGAGTTGGGAAGAGTTGGGGGCTCTGCAGGACATGCACCCACCTGCTGAAGTGAGCAGGTTAAGCAAGCTGCTGCAATCCCCTCTCCCAGCCTCCCCTCTCCAAGAGCAATAGCTTCCTGGGCTCAGCCAGGTTTAGATCTCAGGTGTGGGCTGGTTGGGAGGAGAAATTTGGAGTTGTGCTCAGAACTTTGTATTTCTGACTGCCAGGAGCTGCTGCTGCGTGAGATGGGGTTGGGGTCTTGTGCCTGGGTCACTGTGATTCCTCCCTGGTCAAGGGCTGCCTTGAGGCCCTGACAGCCTCAGTGCTGCTGGGACGACTAGGTACTGAGACCCGTCCCTGGCAAACGGGCCCTAACCCATTCCATGGCCTCTGTCCCTCCCATCCACCTGTGGGGACTCCTCCCTTGGTACTGGAAAGTCTCTTCCTGATAATGCATGGGGAAGGAAGAGGCTGCTTTGACTTTGGTGCTGAAGAAGGTTTGAAAACCCAGAGCAGGCGGGGAAACTGGGAACTGGGCCTGGAGTCGGTGACACCCAGGAGAGCATCACAGGAAGGCCTTGCTTGATGGGCATCTGAAGGGACGGTGACAATATACAGCAGTGGTGCTCCAATGTTTGGCCCTGTGGCCCTATGCTCCAGGACTGGGCCCTTGATTAGGGCCCTTTGCAACCTTTGTTGGCCCCTGTGTTGCAGGGATGAGGCATGGGGGCCCAATCCAGCATACAGGGCCATGCTAGCTGGTGCATGGGGCTCCCAATGCCATCACTTCTTCTCTGTTGAATGTTTGGACCTGTGGGCTGGACGATACAGCTCCAAGGGCTGGGTATACAACCGTGTGTCTTGTCTTGATCTGCCACAGGGTGTCACTGATACTCCGTGGAGCCAGGGCACACCCAGGGCCAGCTAACGCCCACAGCAGCATGAAGGGAAAGCTCAGATGAATGAAGTTCAATGAAAGGACGCTGCAGGAGGGCAGGAGAGCTGTTCAACAGTAGCTGTTAGCGATGCGTTCCCCAAGCAAATGAGCCTTCACTGGCTGGCAGAGGCCACGGGAGCAATAACACAGTGCTCGTAGGCTGGTCCCGCCATTGTCACCTCAGGGCTGAAATGCTTTTGACCTTGGGAAACTCCAAATCAGAGGAATTCAGATGCCCCGTGAAGAGCTGTGGCGAATCCCTGCCTTGCGCCAGGGGTCAAACACTTGTGAGGTCCCTTATGCAACAGCTCTGAGCCAGGACAGATGCTGCAGCGGTGCTTTGAAAAGCTCCTTGTTCCCCAAAATGCTCAAGTCCGTGGCTCCTGGCCACGCTCTGGCTGCATCCCTGACTTCGTGAAAACCCTTGGACGTCAAAACCTGAAGAAGCCAGCTGAGCAGATAGCCCTGTTCTTTTCCCTCTGATGCTGCTTCATTTGTGGTTGGCACCTACAGCACGTGCCCTTCGCATATGCTGCCCCCAGACTCCGGGTGCCCCCTAAAGCTCATGCTCTTCTTACAAAGATCTCCCTGTGGCCACTTCGGTTTGCTACATGCTGCTCCCCTGGATGAGCCAGTGAAGCAGAAACAAGGGCTCAGCAGGCAGGAGGAGAACATTAGGGAAACAATCACCCGAGAAGACCGTGCACGGCTGCGGTTAACTGATCGAAACCCCCCCATCCCACATGGCTGCCAGTCTCTGTGCCCGCCTTGCCACCTCGCAGCCAAAGGGCACGTCCAAGGGCCCTGGCAGGAGAAGCCCTGATAGCAACGAACTGTCCTGGTTCCCTTATCTGCGGGAGTAAAGCCTTCCTCTGCGCTGGCGATTAGGGAGACACTCAACTGTCTCCAACTGTTCTGATCCTGTGATAAAGGCAGAGCCTTGCTCTGCAGGCAGGCCAGGACCCTCCAGAGACACAGGGCTAGATCCCGGGCTGAAGATGGTGACAGATCCAGGCTCAAAGCTTGGGTAGTGCAGCATTCGTCTCCAGGCTAGCTTAACCCTAGGGTAGGGTTATTCTGTCTACAGCTGACAGGGACGATGGTGGCATGATGCCTTCTGCTTGACCTTGGCAACCTGGAGGATTTGAACTTCCTGAGATCCAGGCTGTCCTTGGTTTTGCTGCTGCGGCAGGGGGACACTGAGGTAGCTCACACATTTCTCTTCCTACTGTGTTCCCCAGGTAGTTCAGCAGCTGACTTTGAGTGCAGGATCCCATCCTTTGAAGGCAAGCAGCAGCTGGGAGGAGAAACAACCTGGCCTAAGACTGGAACCAGGTAGGCAGCCCCTAGCTAGACTCAGAAATCATATAGAGAAGTGGGGCCAGGAGGGACCTTCATGTTCAACACCCTGCCTGAGACAGGATCAGCCCTATCCAAACCATGCATTACAAATCCATCGTCCAACTGCTTAGTAAAACTGCTGTCCACCCTGACACAACACAAGGCGTTGCATTTAAACCTGCCCCAGGGAAAGCAGGGGGATCACGGCAGCCAGCATCCTGCTGCTGTTACAGGTTGTTAATACACACTCCAGAGATCCCAGGTAGGGGCTGTGGCACTATTATAGAGAAAGGCAACCCCCCCCCCAGTTGGTACTAATCTGATTAGGGGGGAATATTCCTTCCTAACCCCAAATCTGGCTTTGGTTGAATCTGAGCAGAGGGGCAAGACTGTCTAGCCAGGGCCAGGTTTTGGTCCCTGCAGGAGCGTTGGCACAGCCCAGTCGCCATCCCCAGCCTAGGCTGCAACCAGCACTCAGTGCTTCCAAGGGTGAAAAATAACTCTCTGATGCATGTATTCACATAGGGCCAAACAGTAGGCAGCCATGTAGTGAGAGGCTGGGTGAGAGTGGGTGCACTGAGGGGTTGGGGTTACATTTGTCGAGAGAAGTCTAATTTTTAATTTGCTCTCATGAGAGTAGCGGGGCCTTTGGTGTCACTTGCGTATATATCTTTCATTATATAGGCCAATATAATAGAAGCTGTGTATAAGGGACACCCAATATAGGCCAGTGGATAATGTTACTGGGCAAGGGTCATGTCCTCCTCGCCTTGGACAGCTGCCTAGAAAAAACGTGTGTTCTGCTACACACGGGTGGTACAGAAAGCGATCATTTGAAGCCAGCATTAGAAGGGGTGACGTCACAGATGAACTGTGAGAATGACAAGCCCAATGAAAATGCCACCAAAAGAACTGCCTTGGGTCCAGGAGGGCCTAGCTATAGCCTGACCCTAATGCCAAAGGCAAGGTACAGAGGCCAGGAGGATGAATGCAGAGGGTCATACAGAGAAGCTGGAACATTATGTCTTCAGGCAGCGTCCCACAAGGGTGTCATGGAGCAGAGGATGACCCACGTGGGATCTTCCGTGTGTGATGGGCTTCAGGACAGCCTGGCAGTGACTGTGATGGAAATTCACACCTCTCTGAGGGATCAAACAGCACAGAAATCCCCAGATGGCAGCCAGGAAGGAAGGACAGAGCTAGGAATAAGACCACAGCAGGTGGAGGGGTCTGGAAGGTAGGCTGGAAGGAAGGTACCCTGGAAAACTCAAAAGCCTGCAGGTGAAAGGCAGGAGAGGTTTGTTCATGCCAGGATGAGAAGCTTGCCCAGGTATGGAAGGGGTTAGTAGATAAAGGTGCCAGCAGGTGGCACTCGCGAACACGCAGCCCAGGCCAGGGAGGGGGTTGAAGTGCCACAAAACTTGCTGTGTGCAGTGCAAATGGCTTCCCCTGCCCAACAATTCGCATCCGCTTCTAACAGTGCCAAGTGAGTGTGGGTTGAGGAAAGTCCCTGCAGGGAATTGTCCTCTGTGTGGGCCATGTGGAGAGAGCCTCTCCTCCGTGCTCCTGGTCCAGGCTGCTTGTGACTCAACCCGGCAAGCTGCAGGGTCTGTTTCTGCCTCCCCTAGGGAAGATTCCTAGCTGTGAACACCTAACCTTGACTGGCCTGGATGGGGAAAGTTTATTTACCTAGCTTGGCTTAGTAACACGCCAGGAAGCGGCAATCCGGGTTCATGATTGTAGGAAAGTTGAGCTGGAAGGGACCTTGGGAGATCAAGGCAGGATCAGTCAACCCCAGGACGCATGGACCATTGGGGCACCTTGGATGTGGCAATAAGTTGTGTCCATTTTTCCTGGTCTCTTGCAATCCTTGTACAATCAGTTGGTTTGAATCCCATTCGGTCTTTGATGTTGGTGGTCCGGCTTATCCTAGGTCCTCTTCTTCTTCACCCATCCACAGCACCCTCCAGGATTAAGTTGGCGAAAGTGCCAGGCCTTCTCGCTACATGTCCAAACCACTGCATCTTTCTTCTTATGATTTCAAGTAAGGGTTTATATTTGCTGACTTTTTGTCTGATCTGATCTTTTACAGATTTGCTTGTTCTGTGTGAAGTCTAGGGTGCGTGGGGAAGTCTTCTGAAGCACTGAATTTCAAAGGGCTCAATTTGCTTTTCCAAAGCTCTCGTGAGTGTCCTGGTCTCGCAGCCATAGAGTGTTGTTGAAATGACAATGGCATATAGTAGGCAGAGTTTCATTTTCATTGTGATGTTGCTGCTAGTCCAGGTTTTCTTCAGCTTTGCTAGTTGTCCAATGGCTGTTCTTGTTTTTACTTCTTTTCCTGATGTAGCATCTTCTGGGATGCTTGCTCTAAGGTATTTAAAGTGTGTGACTTTTTCCAGCTTCTTAAGACCAGTTTTTACTGATGCATTTTCATTGCTATTGGCGGATGTTACCGTTACTTTGCTGTTCTCCACACTCCTTTCTATTCCATATCTCTTTATGCAGCCATTCTATTATTTCCGTAAGCTCTTTTGCAGTTCCAGCCATTAAATGTTATCAGCAGGATCAGCCCTTTCTAAATCATCCCAGCCAACCTGCTCTGGAAAACCTCCAAGGATGGAGATTTCACAGCTTCTCTAGACAGCCTGTTCCAAGGCTTGGCCACCCTCATGGTCAGGAAGTTCCTCCTCCTCTTCAACCTCAGTTTCTCCTGCTGCAGCTTGAGGTCTTTACTTCTTACCCTGTCCACTGCGACCACAGAGGAAAGCCCATCTTGGTCCTCTCTGTTACCACCCTTGAGGGATTTGAAGACTGATCTCGGGCTCACGGGAAGTCCTGGGAACCTGTGTACTGACCCTGGCATTTCAGCAGATTGACCACCTGGGGAAGGTGAAGGCAGAGGCTGAAGAGGGATTTTAAGAGCAAAGCTGCATGCATACAGCCATCCATCCTGCTACACCCTATAGGGGAGGTCCTCACACCAGCTGATCATATTACACTGATTGCTGACCCACTACCCCTTCTCCACCACAAACCAGTCCCTGCAGGACCTCCTTGCCGCTGGAGGCTGGCCAGGTGCTGTGGATGCATCAGGCCCTCACAACACCCAAGGGAGGGGAGTGAATGGCACCTGGGACTCAAGTCTCCATCAACAGCTGTTCCTCCCCTAAGGCTACACTGTCCTCTCCTCACTTCCTGGTCTTCTGGGCATAGCCAGCTCAGGCACTTCTCTCCCCTCCCATCGTCTCTGCACAGGCTGGAAGGACCATTGGCAGCACAGCCCTTACTCTCGTGGAGCTCATGAGCTGGGAAAACAATACCTGACTTTGCCTGTTGTCCCCTAATGAGGCAGGACTCACTGCCATGGCTCTGCAGCTCCTGTAGCCATTAGCCTCTGAAAGTAGGTCCTTGCTCGCCTGCTTCCTTCCAGCTGTTGGTCTGTCAGTCAGCAGTGCAGGCCCTGGAGATCCTTGGCTGCACCCACCGTCTCCATCCACTCCCATCTGTCACGTGCCTTGTCTTCCAGTTGCCTGCATTTGCTTTCTGTAGGTTTCTCCTTCATCTGGAAGGCAACCTCTGCTGCACTTGAACCCCATAACTCAAGAACGGTGTGTAAGAGCTAATTGCCTTGCCTGATGACCCAGCTGGGCACTGTCAGAGTTTCAGAGCTGGCTGCTAGGGAGTGCAGCCCCCTGCATTGAAGTCCAGCTGTGGTAGCAGACTGCAGGCCAGCCACCAGTTGCACCGGAGGTCTGCTGCGGTGAGCCTTCCTGGTTCTGTACTGTTTGGTTTTCTGGTCTCGGACCCTGCTTGGTTTTGCTTCTGGACTCTTGGCCTTTGGGTCATAGCCTTTGCATCTGGTAAGTCAGTCTGTGGACTGTGACTTGGCTTGTGACCTGGACTCTGCCTCTGGATCCCCTCTCTTTGGATCTGGTGAGTTGGATTCTAGCTTCTGCTCTTTCCCAGTGGCCTAACCACTAGGCAAGACCACCTACCACCCTGTCTGTACCCATTGGACAGACCCAGAGGGACTGTAAATCTCTGGCTTGGGGGATCCATCCATCTCTCTCTCTCTTTTTCTCTCCACCCTTCTTCCAGCCTCTGACCCACCCCTATCTATCTGCACTGGATCCCTTCAGCAGGCTCTGACTGAAATTTCCTTCTGTTGTTTGTCTTGGCCACAGCAATGTCCAGAAAGGGAAATGTCTTCTATGTTCGAGAGTCCGGGCAGATTCCTGTCCAGAGTCCTGGGGTCTCGGTATCTGTGGTCTGATTTGAGTCCAACTGCTGGTGCGGATTTGTGCAAAGGGCAGATCTGGTTTCCCTGCTTCCCTCCCGCCCCTCCCCCCCACACATGCATTTCCCCATAGGTTATAAAGAGAGATGTTCACGTGAATGTGGGCTCTATCTAAATGCTATTGCATATAGCAGGGTTGAAAATCCCTCTGGCTAGTGACACCAGGGGGAGGCAGCAGGGGAGCCTGTGGCCTTTGGATTTAAGCCCTCGCCTGTGCTAGTGCATGAAAACCCAGAGCTGCACATCCAATGCCCCCCAGCCCTCCTGAAGGTCCTGACTGAGAGGTCTGAAGTGCTTCCAAATCAAGCTTTGCCCTGCCCACCTCAGCAGTGAAATGAGTTGTCCCAGCCTCAACCACAGCACAGCAGCCTGGGCACCTTTGGGACCCACCCATCATACAGCCCCTGGCATGGTGTGAGAGCTGGCAGGAGTATTGCAGGATGAGAGGGTGGTCTCCATAACAGGTTTCCAGAGAACCTAGGTGTATTTCTGACTTTTCCACATGGGGTCATTCTGCCTCCTGGCAGCCTGGGCACAGACGTGGGCACTCAGTTTGCGTACATCAGGGAAGAGAAGGTGACCTGTGGGGAAGGGTAAAAAATGCCCAAGATGACCAAAAATTCTGCTGCAGAGATGACTAAAAGGAACCAGGATTCCCAGGTGAATTCAGTGCCTGAAAAGAAAGGCCTGGCAATATTACCATCACTAGGGAGGTGTGAAAGGGCATTTAGCATTCCTGTCACTTTAAGAGGAGAGAAGGCTCTCTAGAAATAGCTCAGGCAGCCATCAAGGAAGTCACCTGACCAGAAAGGGAGGGACTTGAGGGGTATATAAGCCCAGGGCCTGGTGTAGGGAGGCAGTCTCATCCAGGGAGCTGATAGGGAAGGAGCTCTTGAGCAGGCTATGGTGAGAGTGACACTGGCTTAAGCCAAGTATGTCTGGGGATTGGCAGCTTTGGGGTAGAGAGTGTCTGGGAGTTTGTGGAAGGGACTAAAGGGAGCTGAGGAGGTCCTAGCTGGCCCAGGGAGAGAGGTGCTGGAGGGCCCATAAGACAGAGAGTTAGAGCAGGGGCTAGAGGCCCTGGAAAGAGCAGAAAGAGAGCCTGGGGAGCAGGTAGGGTCAGGATGCTCATAGGTATCACTGGCCTAGGAGTGGGTCCAGGGCTCAGGAAGGGCTGAAGTCAAAGAAGGGCCATAGCCAGAGTCTGGTGAGGCTGGAGAGCCCATGGGTCTCAACTGGCTTAGGAGTGGGGCCAGGACCTAAGGAGAAAGACAGAAGGGTGGGAGGGTCATGGCCAGAGACTGAGGGGGCCACAGTGTCCATAGCCGAGAGAGGGGTTGATGTAAGGACAAACAGAGCCAGGAGCCCATAGCTTGTGGGGTGGTTGTGATGTGATTAGCATATGTGACATCTGAAAGGCATAGGTGTGGGTACCAGGGAGGATGGAGCCCATCTCATTAGCTGTTAAGGTGATGAGTAATGAAACCTAAGCTCAGGAGTGGATGAGATTTCAGTCGGGGATCCCAAGGGCAGCCTTGTTTTTCAAAAAACCATATTTCAATCAAGGTGTGGCAAGAAAGTGGAAGAGGGATTGCCAAGCGAGAACAGGGTTGACAAGGGCTGAGGGGTCTCCAGAGGCTTCAAGGCCACCCTTGGAGTGGGATCTTGTTACAGGAGAGGATTTGACTATTAGCTGTTGGCCATTAGAATGCCACTTGCACCCCAGTGCCACCTTTCACCTAACCCATGAGGACTTACCAGGTGAAACACAGTTCCTGATGACAAATTAATAACCTGTGTTGCTTCAAAACAGCTGTTGCCAGCTGAGTTTCAACCCTAACAAGGGAGATGAGCCAAAGTGGGCAGTGGTGTGGAACAGATTGGATGGATCGATTCCTCTGGTCGGCATCTTGGAGAGAAGCTGGATGGGCCTGGAGTGGCCCTAATCCCTGCTTTCCCTAGGAGAAAGATCTGCTTTCTGGAATTTAAGACGGGAAGAGCTCAACAAGGAGGCCTGGTAACTTGGGGAGAGGCTTACTGATGAGGGGGAATTACTAACCAGTGCTCGGTATCTTTTTTATATTGGCCTTATGGATATGCTGCTACTCCTGATGCACTTGGCTCAGAGGAGCCCAGATGGAGATGACCAATGCCTTGGTCACAGTGTGCCTCTTGTGTGGCCATGAATGTTCCCATGAACCCAGGGCAGCTTCCATCTCATGGTCTAGCTTCTCCATGGGTGGTTTGTCATTCCTCTTCATTCCACAGATGTCAACAGCCCTTCTTTTTAATAGTCTTAATGTTTCACCAATCAAGCTAGCCTTTGTCCTGCCGTTCTGCTGCCTGTTACCTGCTCCTCTTAAAGTAGGAAGGAATTTTACCCCTTAGTCATTTTGGTATGGACTGGAAGGGTTTTTGCTTTCCCAGGTGGAGGCCGTGCCCCCTGACTACAGAGGATCTGGAGTGTATATTAACAAACTTTTATAGAAGCAGGATGTTGACTGCCATGGTCCCCCTGCTTTCTGTAGGGCAGATTCATGTGTGATGTCTTGTGTTGTGTCAGGGTTGATGGTAGTCTTACGAAGAGTTTAGATGATAGATTGTATAGGAAGGCTTGGATGAGGATGATCCTGCTTCCAACAGGGAGTTGGACTAGATGACCTTTGGAGGTCCCTTCCAGCCCCACTTCTCTGCAACTATGATCCCTTCTTCACGGTCTTGATGTTCCCCCAATCAAGCTAGCCTTTATTCTGCCGTTCTGCTGTCTGTTCGCTGCTCCTGGTGATGAAACTCCTAACTCACAGCCCTGCAGATTCTTTTGAACTCCCTCCAATAAAATTGTTTGTTTTTGCTTCAATCTTAACCGAATAATCCAGCCTTGGGACCCTAGTGTATTAGTAAAGCTTCTGGTTTATTTTTAACTGGAGACAAATGTGCTGTTTTATATGGGATGATACCCCTCACCATCCCCAATCCTCACTTCAAAATCCTGGATACGGTCCCCCTGCATGCATGCAATTCAAGTGCTTGACCACCTCCACCAAACTCCTATTCATCCTGCTCTTGAAAGCCTCCTAGGAAGGGGATTGGAGCAGTCACTAACTCAATATGATGGGAAACTCCCTTCTTGAGAGCACGGAGGCAGAAAGGGATCTTGGAGTCATTACCGACTCCAAGATGAACATGGGCTGACCGGACCTTGTCGTGCATCCACAGGTACATCTCTAGCAGGGCCAAGGAGGTGATCCTCCCCCTCTACGCGACACTGGTCAGGCCAGAGCTGGAGTACTACAGTACTGCCCAGTTCTGTGCGCCCCGCTTCAGGAGGGATGTGGACTACATGGAGCGGGTCCAGAGAAAGGCCACCGGAATGATCTGGGGACTACAGGGCAGACCCTACAATGAGAGACTGTGGGACCTGAACCTGTTCAGCCTTCACAAGAGAAGGCTGAGGGGGGACCTGGTGACTGTCTGTAAACTCAGTAGGGGGGAACCAGAAGGGTTTGGGAGAGACCTTGTTTCCCCAAGCGCCCCCAGGCATAACAAGGAATAATGGCCACAAGTTGTTGGAGAGTAGATTTAGATTAGACATCCGTAAGAACTACTTCACAGTCAGGGCGGCTGGGATCTGGAACCAACTTCCAAGGGAAGTGGTGCACTCTCCTACCCTGGGGGTGTTTAAGAGGAGGCTTGATGCCTACCTAGCTGGGATCATTTGAGCCCAGTTTCTTTTCTCCTGCCCAGGAAGGGGGTTGGACTTGAAGATCTACAAGGTCCCTTCCAACCCGACTTCTATGATTCTATGAAGAAGCCTGGGGCAGTCTGGAAGCTTGCAAGGGTTACAGCCCAGCCAGTGGCTGTAAGGGGTGATTGCAGGCTGCCTAGGCAATAGGGTCATCTGAGAGAGATAATTAGCTGGCAGGAAGATAAGGCTCCTAAGAAGTGGACCCAAGGGGAGAGATTTCTAGGGGATGGCACCACGGAGAGGGAGCTGAGCTCCTAGGGAGAGGAGCTAGAGACATGCAGATGGCTGAGAGCAGAGAGCCAAGAGGACGAGAACTGTTGGGTCAGCTCATGATGGAGCCTGGGGATCACAACTGGACTGCTGCTATCCTGAGAGTTGGCCTGAAAATATGAAGAGGACCACAGGACGTGAGAGGCTGTGGGTACGTTGGAGACCACATACAGTTTATGCTGTGTTGACTCCTGCCCTCGAGGCAGCGACAGCCTGTAGGAGAACATGGAAGGACAGTTTAATGAGCTAATTAACCCCAAACCCACTACAGCTTCCCCTGGTCACTGTTTTCCACTGCCTGGTCTCCAGAAAGGAGGTCCCTCTTCCCATGAACCCTTACTTTCCCGTGATTTCCTTCAAGATCTTCAGCAGGATGCCTGCCCCTTTTCAGTGGGGGTTGTGCCTATCCCCTTGCTTTTGGCTGAGTTTTGCTGTGAGCAGCCTCCTTTGCATAGCTCTTCAGAGACCAAGCTGAGCAGGTGCAAAACCAGCAGCTTTCGCAAGCTAGACGGGGGGCGGGGGGTGAGCAATATCGCCACAAAGGCAGTACCTCGGCTGGGGGCTCCTGCCTTCACAGACGAATACCTTGATCTCTCCACCGAGGCCTCTCAGCCCCTCATCAGCCGTGTGCGGTCTCTCGAGAGCTATGCACCTGACTCTGGCTGCCTGGGTGCTATCAGCAGCTGAAACCACAATGTGAGCCCTCTTGCTTGCTTGAGGTAGATTGGTATCTAATGCAAAGAAAAAAAAATGAAGGGGCTTGTTATCATTCTCTGTCTTTGGCATCTCTGTTTATCTCCCGGGGGGGGTAAGAAGCTAGAGGCAAGACTGTGAGAACAGGTACAGTGACTGAATCCAGCATCTGATAGCACCATGGATACAGCCCAACTCATCGACTCAAGGGGTTCGTTTAAATTAAGCCAGTTGCCCTAAGTCTCGCTGGCTCAAGTGGGTGGATAAAAAGCTCTTAGCAGGCCGTGCTCAAGCCTCACTGACTGGTGGGTGCAGAAAAGGGCCCATCTGATGAGAACCTAGGGAAGGTGGTTACTTGCTTTTCCCTCCCTGGGCTCTCGAGCTTTGTGATCTGCCCAGGAAAGGCGTTAAACTGCCGTACCATCTGCCCCAGCAGTGGCTGCTCAGGTGCTTCCACCATTTTTCTCAGCTGCTGTTCCAGCTACTGAGCAAAAACAGACGGGGAGCGAGGATGGGAGAAGACAAACCTGGGGTGCAGCTGGCACCTTCTCTACAACCGCAGCAAGGCGGCTGGAAACAAATGCAGCATAGCCATCAAATGCAGCATGGCCATCAGCTACCTGCTGCCTGGGTGTGGAAGCAGATGTGAAGCCTTGTGTTGCTCTGCCCAGACTAATGCCATGAAACGTGCACAGAAAAAGCAATCAGAGCTACAGAGCTGCACTGGCGTGGTACTCATCTTGGCTAGCTATGGCCTATGAGAGGCATTTGGGCATCAGGGCAGCATTAAGGCCTGGAGACTAGCATGTGAGAGCACCCAGGCAGTGGCTTGGGGGTGCCCAGTGGACTGGAAAGTACATGCCTAGTTGTGTTTGGCTCCTGTTAGCAATCCAAACCACCCCACCCCTGGACAGGGCAGGGCACAGAAGCGAGCCGAGGTGTGTGTGGGGGGGCTCTACCTGCAGTGCGGAGCTGTGGTTTCCCGGTGATCTGATAAGTGCCCTCCCGTGCACCAAGGGCGGAAGGGAAGGTGTGTTCAGCCTTCATGGGCGTTTTGCTTCTTGCTTCCTGTAACCCCAAGCCTCTCTACTTCTGTGCAACCCCCCACAACCTAGAACCCCCTGTTTCTGAAGTCCTAGCCTATCCATCCTGCTCTCGCTGCCCCATCTCAGTCACGGGGCACTGCAGGGTCCCCAGCTGTGGGTACTTAGAGGGGCACCATCGCTGTGGTAGCTGGATCCTGCCACCCTGGAGGCAGGTCCACATGGATGTTGGAGGCACAGAGCCATTGAGATATGCTCAGCCCCCATGGATGGCCTGTGGCCCCCGGCCAAGCACTGCTGAGAGTCTGCATAGTGTTGTAAAGCAAGCACCAGCCCAGAACTGGAGCCAAGTGCCCGGAGGACCATCTTCCTTGTCGGGGGCAGCCCCAGCTTCCCTTCTGAGTGTGCCCGCATGCTCCCTGCAGACAGATGCCCATTTCCCCTGGGCCAGGAGCAGAAGAAGCTGCTAGTTCCAGCCAAGTCCTTGACTTGCACTATGTTCTCAGGGCGGATGGGTTCGGTGATGGTAGCAAAGGACCTGAAACAGGACGTTCTGGGGCACCTTCCCAGTGGAGAGAGAGGGCAGGGGTGAGTGCTGGGATCCTGGGTATGCAGCACAGTGGGCACCACTTTCCAGCACTCTCTGGGCCCAGGGCTCTTCTGAGGCTCCTTGCTGCTTGGTCCTCTTCTTGAGGAGGCACTGTGATGTCCCTCACTGAGTCTGTTCCCTGCTCCCTTGCTGCTTGCTCCTGGCTGTGTAGAAGTCTGTCGTCTTCACTTGCCTACACAGGGGTCTCCAGCCCATCGCAATGGGGATTTTCTGTGAGTGACATGGTGAACCGAGGAAACGCCCCTAATACCCCCTCCATGTTGTGCCCTGCTGTCTCCTCCACCCTGTGACTCACGACAGCTCCAGCTTGCCACAGAGCAGAGAGCAACATCCAAATCCTCCAGACCAGCTCTGGCTGTCATGAATACTTGCGCCCCTCAACTCCCGGCTTGACGGAGCTCCTCGCTGCTTGCTTGGATCCTGGAAACAGAGGCCAAGGGGCACGAAGGTTGCCGGGGATTTGAAGGCAAGTCCCAGGCATCTTTTTACCAAGCCCTTCCCTCCCCGTGGCAGAAGGGCGGGCCGGAGTCTGGGGCTGCTGTGAAATAATAACAGAGCACGGTACAAAAAGTGGCTGCGAAATCTCTCCTGCGTTTCCTGTGAGCTTGAAGTCAGGCCTCCCTGGACGCTGCTTCATTCCTTCTCTCCGGCAGCTGTTCCTCATTTCCCAACCAGAGTCTTCCTGTTGTGGTGGAACATTTGAGTCTCCCCTCTGGGGGGCTGGGGAGGGGGAAGTGAGAGAGCATGTCAGGGGAATGGGAACAGCTGCTTGCCATTCCACCCCCCAGTACAATCCTATCCCCGTTGCAGCTATATATAGCTTCAGACAGGCCAAGCCAATGGAGCGGGTCCGGGGTGAAGCATCGGCGAAGAGATCTCAGCTGGGGCTGCCGTGAAGCCCAAGGAGCGGTACCTCTGGAAGGGCTCTGTCCTCGGGGCACAGAGACGACGAGCCATCTTGGTGGCTTCCATCCAGTTGCGTTTCTCCAGGAGGCCAGACAATGCCATCCATTGCGGTATTGGGTCCCTTCCTGGCTGGGATGAGCTGAGCCTGCGTGCTCTTTGTTCTTCCTATGGTCTGTAGAAAGCACAGGGCATAGATAGGTCCCAAATGATCTTGTCCGCTCACTAGGCACTAAGCAGCCAGGCCTGGCCCCAAAGGCACTGTCTGTCTACTGGTTGTCTCATGGAGCTGGGAGGGAATGTCCTTCCCTGCCTTCCCCCTGCTGCTCCATTTGTCAGGGGGATTTATAAGTCTCCCTTAGGGGAACTGGATGTTAGCTGCTGCCTAGGCTGGGGATGGCAACCCAGGCTGTGTCCACGCTCCTGCTTTGACTTAAAGCTGGAGGGTCCTGGCTAGAGGGTCTTGGCCCTCCACTTGGGGTCAGACAGATGCTGCGTTTGGGGTCAGGAAGAAATTTTATGCACTGGTCAGATCTGTGCAGACTGGGGGGGGGTGGGGATGGGGGGTTGTCTTGCTCTGTAGAGGGGCACAGTCTCTACCCAGTATCTCTTGAGAATATATTAACCCCCTTTGCAGCAGCACGATGTTGGCAGCCATGGTCCCCCTGCTTGCCCTGCGGCAGTGTTGGATGTGATGTCTGGTGCCGTGTCAGCACTGATGGTTGTTTTGTTCAGAGGCTGGATTATACATCTACATAGGATGGTTTGGACAGGGTTGATCCTGCCACGGCCAGGGGGTTGGACTAGATGTGACCTCTGGAGGTCCCTTCTAGCTCCACTTCCCTATGCACTGCCAAGCTGATGGCTTCTGGACATGGTGAGCATCTCTAGAGGGATCACTGCCTACATAAAAGGATGCTGTGTAATGCCTGTACGTCACAGTGCTGCCTCTTTGTTTACCAGGGAAGGGGGCATTTCTCCTCTGTCCCACTCCCCCATACCTCAAGTGAGCACTGCCTTCACACCACTCTGCTTCCCCGAGGAACCTGAGCGCATTTCTCTGTGGTCCTATATAGATGCTGCCACTCCATGCTCCTGTCCCAGGGTAACCAGCTCGTCCTGGAGGCTCTATCAAGGCCTTTCCCCTTCCCCTTCCCTTTGTTCTTGCTGGAATCCGGAGCAAACGCTTTATTTACAGCCTGGCTCGGAGCTGCTGGGAGTATTTTTAGCCACCCGGACTTGCAGACATAATTCTTCTCTCCTCAGAGATACAAACCTGCTCCTTTCCTGCCATCTATGGAGAAGCTGCTCTCAGCAGTCTTCTCCCCCGCCTGGATCTCTGGCTACATGTGCGCTGGCCTCACGCAGGCTTCCTTCTCCTCTGCCCTGCCTTGGAGCTGTCCTGGGCCTCTCCAGGGCCCAGGCCACGGCAGCCCCCTACCTTCTTAGCCCAGTGCAGACACACTTACCCCAGGTCTGTCTCTTCTGGGATAAAGTTACACCACGAAAAAATCACACTGTCTTCCTCCCAGGCTGACTTACCCCGGAGTAAATTCCTATCTGTCCTGCCTTCTGCACCAGGTTTAACTCAGCCCAGACTGCGGGTGATGTCTTTGTTCTGCAATTTCCTATCCCGTCCATATTTTAAAGGCCTACTGCCTGAGAACAGCTACCCACAGGTCGGTGATGGAGGGCCTGGGGAGGTTACAGTGTCGGCCACGGGCTTGTGCATCTTTCTGCAGCCGATATCGGAGCAGCGTCCACTTGTTCTGCCATGTGGGCATTGCCCAGTCTGGCCAGTGTGGACAGCAGAGGGCCATTGCTAGTGGATGATGGCAGAAAAAGCTATAAGCAGGGGTGAAAGGGTCCTGCCTTCCTGTTTCAATGCACTTTTCGGATTAAATACCCACTGTGTGGTAGATTCCTTGTCTATCACATGGGAGGCCTGCGTCTGATTCCTGGATGTGCACATAACTACAGCTATCAAGGGGCTGAACGTCCAGACTCAGTCTGGCCTTCAGATTCTGTCTCGAGGATCGACAGTTGCCTACTATACACTAAATGTCTGATTTAAACAGTAAAAAACCCCTAAAAGTCTTGTTTAAAACAGGGCTTATGGATTCTTATCGCATTATCTGGGTTAGCTTTGCTGGCCCCTTTGCTCCTACGGGTTTACTGCTGCTTTGCTTGTTCTCTCCTAGCGCTTCTCTCTCCCCTCAATGCCCTTGTCTCTTGTATTCTCATTTCCCTCTCCTCATACACAGCTTTCTGCCCATCCTTTTGCAGTGGACCTTCAGCTTGTGGAAGCTTGCGATATCTGTATCTACGTGCCACGAAGGAGAAGGAAACCACCTTTTCTTTCCTTCTCTCCACAGAAGGATCTGGACCAGCGGCTTGAAGTTGTGGCAAAGTTGGTTTAGATTGGATCTCAGGAAAAAATTTTCTGCTGTTACAATGCTGAAGTGGTGGAATAGGTGCCTGGGGTGGATTCTCTATCGCTGGAAGTGTTCAAGAAGAGGCTGGGCAGCCATGGGTCAGGGATGATCTAGGTGTAGCGATGCCTATGTTCCAGTACGGGGATTTTTCACTGGGCTTTGCCAGTTGCTCCCTCTGTGTCTTTCTGCTATGTGTCAGGGTGTTTTTAAGCCTTCCTAAGAGACATTGGGTGTTGGCTGCAGCCCAGGCTGGGAATGGCGACTGGGCTGTGCTAAAGCTCCTGCTGGGACCAAAGTCAGAGGTTCCTGGGTAGAGAGTCTTGCCCTTCTGCTCAGGGTCAGACTGACACTGCATTGGGGTCAGGAAGGGATTTCCCTCCCCTGTCAGATTGGTATGGGATTTGGGGCGCGGGAGTCCCTTTCTTTGTAGCTAGGGGCACGGTCTCTGCTTGGGATCTCTGGAGTGAATATTAATATTAACAACCTGTCACAGCAGCGGGATGCTGGCAGCCATGGTCCCCCTGCTTTCCCCAGGGCAGGTTCAAGTGTGATGTCTTGCGTGATGTACTTGACAGGAGTGTCACAATATGTTATATTATGGATTGTACAAGATGGTTTGGACAGGGCTGATCCTGCCTTAGGCAGGGGTTTGGACTAGACGTGAACTCTGGTGGTCCCTTCTGGCCCCACTTCCCTAGGATGCTATGATCTATAACTATATTGGTTAGTCTATAATGTGCAAAGCTACCTGCCTTCTACCTGACTTCAGACTAACATAGCTGACTAGGTTTCTGCTGAGGGATAAAAGGGGCCTTGGTTCTTCTCTTGGGATTTGGATCTCCAGGCCTGGAGCCCATGGCATGCAGAAATTCCTCCCCAGCAGTGAAGAATATGCTGCTTCCAGGACTGGAAAAAAAAATCCCTTCTGACCTTATTTCCAGTTGTCATCATGGGTGTCTCCCACCCTGTGCTGTGATGTCCTTTACCTGGGCAGAAGGCACTGGCTGCTCCTCAGTTCTCTGCTGATGCTGTTTTGCAGTCTGCAGACAGAAGCACATTGGCCTGGGACCGTATTCCCAGACAGTCTGAGCCCTGTGGGGCCTTTAACCCTTCCAGCAGAGCAGGAGCCCCCAAGTCCCTTTCATTCACACAAAGAGGATCAGCCAGCCATGTGGATCCCGGCACTCCCAGCTCTCCCTCTGCCTCTTTGTTGTTAGGCAGGGACCTGATACTGGAGAATGTGAGCGAGCGGTGACAGGCTGGTGGACTAAGTCCATCATTGTCCCCCCTGCTCCTAGAAAGAAGCATGCTGCAGCTCCATTGCTTTTGCATCTCACCCGGCCTGGAGCAGATCTTCGGCCACAGAAAATAGCCCCTTGATAAGCAAATCCCCTGGGGTGTAAGGAAATGCGAGGCCGCTGCCGTGCTGCATTCACAGAAGCGGTGAAAGCCCCATTCATGCTTGCAAGACAGCCTGGCCAAGGGGAGGGGGAAAGCTCCAGATTTAGCACCGTGACGTCTGTTCTCTGCCTGAATAGGCTTTTCTCCCCTGCCCTTTTCCCATGAGAAGCTCTGACCTGGCCAAAGGCCCTGAGGGGAAACTCCCAAAGGGTTTGACCCTGGGGGCAGTGTGGGCCCAGCTCTTTGGCAGGCAGGCCCCTCCGATCCCTTCCTCCACCTGATCTGCTGCTCAGCTTTCTGCTCCTTGCTCCATCTGCCTCAGAGTTGCCTGTCCCCTCCCCGAGCGCATACAGGCTGCCTCTGCCCTCATGGGGCATCAGACAAAGGGACACCAGGCAAGAGGCTCAGTAGAGGAAAGATGGAACTTGGGACTGGCAGTGGGGAAATCTGGGCACATCACTTTTGATCTGGGCTTCCCGTTTCCCATCCTGGTGAGGGCTGGGGCATCTTAGTGGGTCTAGGTCATGGGTGGATGTAGGATTTTGAAAAGAGGAGTGGAGATAGTGTAATGCATCAATGCATAGACCACAGCACATGTTTTTTCTCCTGTTAAACTAGAAACTTTATTAATAGAATAAAGCACCTTGGGCTGTATTGTTCATTTTGAGATTGGTCTCAAGTTGCAGCAAGGGAAGCTTAGCTTTCGGTTTTAGGGAAAACTTTCTTACTAGGAGGGAGGTGAAGCACTGGAACAGGTTACCTAGGGAGGTTGTGGAGTCTCCATCCTTGGAGATTTTTAAGACCCAGGTAGACAAAACCTTGGCTAGGATCTAGTTGGGGCTGGTCCTGCTTGGAGCAGGGGGTTAGTCTAGATGGGACCTCCTGAGGTCCCTTCCAACCCTCATGTTTGCCGATTCTATGAAACAAAAACGGATAAATGCACATTCCAGTAACATTATAATTCACTATATCCTCTCTTGATGTATAAAAACAAGCTAGACAAATACAACTGGAAGATGTCTCATTCCTCCTGAAGTCATTAAGATTACATGTACAGGTTCAGAAACACATACCACCCACCTACATAATCACACAGGTGAGTTCCTAACTTGGATGGTACTGTATGTGTGTGTTTGGGACACTTGGGATACCTGAGGGAAGGTTAAGGTGAGAAAGAAAGTGTAAAGAGTGAAAGTTGCTGGAACTGGGATTAGAACTGGTAGACTAGAGAGAAGCTGGACTGAGGAGCTGAGGCTTGGGGTTACTTAAGGTCAAGTGGCCCCAGGGTTACTCGAGGTCACTGGTGCAAGGGGAAAAGCCTGGTGATGAGGAGAAGACAGCTGGGAGTTTGGGGGCGCAGATAAGTGGTGGCAAGGAGGAAACTGTCAGAAAACAGACAAAAAACCAACTCAGGGTTTCAAAATAACAGGTTTATTAAACAGACAATGCACTACACAGCCCTATAAAGTTATTGGTTCTCTCTCTCTCAATGGCAGCAGGAGAAAGAAACTCAGTGGAAGAGCTGGAGTCCAGGTGGGGAAGAGAAACAGAGTCCAAGTCCTTGGTTGAAGAGGGTGGGGGGTGATGGCTACCTATCCAGGCTGGAAAGGGGTCCTTGTCCAGTAGGTGTTGTCCAGAGTGGGGGGTTGCCGGCAGGGCCTCTTGGTGAATAGGTGGTGTGGCATGGTGTTGGTCCAGATGGAGAGGGCGTCCCAAGGAGTCAGTCTTCACTACCCCTTTTTACGGGGCAGACGACCTCTGATCTCCTATGGAGAAGGCCTGTCCTGGGAAGGTCAGTCCTGTCCCAGAGGGCTCCAAGTATTCTTACTGAGCATGTGCAGCCTTCGCACAATGGTGGGTTGCCTCATCTTTTGTTTCTTGAGTGTGGAGGGTGGTTCCAAGGGCTTGGTCATTGGTCCAGGTAGTGGTTTTGATAGTTCAGTCATTTAGAGGGAGCTATTTTTAGATCTACTGCCATTGTCTCTCAAGCACCCTCATTCATTCAGGAACCAAGTTACATAGGAGGGGTAGGTATGCATCGCAGGTTACACAACAGGGCATGGGGACAAGATGGAGACTTGACAAACAAAAAGGAAACTTGACCTGACTTGTGCTAATGTACATATGTAGGCCTAAATCATATAGTACCAGTAAAACAGTAATATAGAACAGTAAACATCAATATAAACATAATGTATTGGACTTTAGAAAAGCCTTCGACACTGCCTCTCACCCCGTTCTCATTAAAAAATTAGGTGACTGTGGTGTTGATCCCTACACAGTCAGATGGGTTGCCAATTGACTGGAGGGCCATACCCAGAGAGTGGTGGTGGACGGGTCTTTTTCGACCTAGAGGGATGTGGGCAGTGGGGTCCCCCAGGGCTCGGTCCTCAGGCCTGCACTGTTCAACGTCTTCATCAGTGACTTGGATGAGGGGGTGAATAGCACCTTGTTCAAATTTGTGGTTGACACTAAGATGTGAGTGGAGGTGGGCTCACTAGAGGGGAGGAACAAGCTGCAATCAGATCTTACAGAGGTGGGTGACAGCATGGGATTCAACACTGACAAGTGCAGGGTGCTGCTTGTTTGCCAACTCCTTGATGAGATCCATATGAAGGAGGACCTTGTTGCAGCAATGGAGAGAGCCATCGCTTGTGCACGATTCTGGAAAACTATCTAGCTTATGCCTAAGACATGAGAAGAAGAATGGAGGTGAATATGCTGTGAGATAGAGCCTTTCTACCTTGCTGCCTTTCTAGCTGATGCTGTCCTGTTTTGCGCAACACCTCAGTAGTCACTAGATCCATACTTAAGGCACTCTCTGGAAAGGTGCCCAAAGATGAAGATAGGTGCCCAGTGGGATTTTCAGTTGCATTTAAGCAGGTTTGATGCATGACTCCCATCAGTGTAATGTTATGTAACCCCACAGCTGGTATGGCAGCAGGACATTGGCAGTTGTGGTCCCCTGCTTTCCCTGGGGCAGGTTCAGGTGTGATGTCTTGTGTTACATCAGGGTTGATGGATTTGTATAGGATGGTTTGGACAGGGCTCATCTTGCCTCAAGTGGGGGTTGAACTAGAGTTGACCTCCGGAGCTCTCTTCCAGCGCCACTTCTTCTCTTTCTATTTTATGAATATATTATCGGTCAGGTCAAAATGGACTATTTCAGAATATGATTTTTATTTTTATGGAAAGTCCTGAGATTTTTATCCTGACACAGAGGATATTCAGTTTTTGAAATCACAGAAGTTCCCACATGACAGCCTTCTGGGCTTTGGCCAGCTCCAGATGTAAACGTTTAGGCTCCTGGAAAGAAGCCAGCCGGACCCTGACTATCATAGGAATTGGAGACAGTGCGGGTGAATCACTGCAGAGTAAGTGATGCCGTAGACACGCCAGATGTTGGCATGTTATTATTCTGTCTACATGCACAGATGGGAATGGGGAGGAGGGGTGATGGGATGGCGCATCTGGGCATGGCATCGGTGAAACTGTTCCCGGACCACTTCATCCAGTGCTGGCAGTCACACTTTCAACCCGACATTTGAAAGATGGAAGAGATGCAGAGAGGAGCCAGAGAAATAATTTAAGATGGGGGGGCGGGGGATGTTAAAACAATGCACATGGAGTCACGAAGGAGTTTAATCCAAAGGTGTTCAACCAGCTTGCGGGGCTTCCCAAGGGTGTGGAAATTTAGTGGTGGGGGGATTAATTGCTGCTTCTTGATGCCAAGTTTCTGGACCTGTGGTGATGTGAGGCTGGGTAATGTGGTCCTGAGTGCCAGATAGTGGTAGGTGGGCAGTGTGCGCCCAAACTGGGGTGGGGGGCAGTTTGCGATCAGACCAGGCTGGCACGGGGCCCAGATCCGGCCAGTGTGGGTGTGGGCCCACAACCATGGATGACTGGTGCCTCCTGAGTGTGGGGGGGCACCAGGTCGCTGACAGGGGTGTTTGCAGCTGACACTTCTGGGCGGTGCACGGCTGATCTCGGGGGTGCACGTGCACCCCCTTCAACCCCCTACGCATTGCCAATGCCCACAGTCAACCCCCCATGGGATCTACACCATTCATACAGCCCACAGTGCCAGAAGGTTGGTTGCCGCTAGTTCAATCTATTGAGCTTATCACTATTTCTCTCCTTCCCCTCAAAGGGAGGCAACACTAGGGTCCATCGGGTTTTAAAGACCTGGGTAGACAAAGCCTTGGCTGGGATGATGTAGTTGGGGCTGGTCCTGCTTGGAGCAGGGGGTTGGACTAGATGTGACCTCCCCTTCCAAGCCCCCTGTTCTAATATATTAATAGACAGGACAATGGGTGAGATCTTTTCCAAGATTCATGGATACTGGGACCAAAGGCTTCGTGGACCATTAGCAGCCCCTTGATCTCTCTCCAAGCCCCTTGATTTCTCTAGGCCTCAGTTTCCCCACCTGCAGTCTCCTTTTCCTCCCACCTGCATTATCAGGGTAAGAATCCTTCCTTCTGGTGCGATTAATCGTGGCAGACGCCGCACCCCGTCCCTCGCGTTCCTTGCGGAGCGCGCAGCATTGGCACGCCACCGCTCTAGCGTCATTGCTACCCATTAGGGAGCCCGGCCTGGGGAAGAAGTCGGACAAAAACCAACCAAACAAACAAACAACAAAGAGCAACTGCTCCTCGGGGACCGTTTCCCCGGGCCAAGGAACACAGGGTTATTAGCTCAGCCCGCTCGGATGCTGTATTCCGGATTGGTAACATTTCGGGAACACATTGCTAAGCTTTGACTCATAGGAACTTGGAAGGTTGGAGCCGGGGGAGGGGGTAGCGCCAGGGTTTTGAGTCTCTCGCAGGGCTCGAGTTGGCTCGGGGTTTTTTTTTTGTGAGGGGGTTTGCCCCCCTCTGGAAGAGCTGAACCTCCTCTGCTGAATCCCTGAAGGGCTGGGGTCCGGCTGTGTCCCCTGAGCTGTGACATGCAGGCCCCGAGAGGCAGCTGGGGGAGCTAAGACTCGCTCTTCTAACGCAAGGCTCTTTTTTTCTCTCTCTCTCTCTTTCCTTCTGCTGTTCCCAGGGCAGGGTTGGCTGCGCTTTCTAGGTTTGATAAAGCATTTCCTTCCATTGTCATTCTATACGGCCTCTGGGCCCTTCTCTCAGTCCCTCCCCTTCTGCCTTCCTCTCGCTCTCTCACTCTCTTTCCTCTGCCCGAACTGGAGTGAATCTTGTGATATACAGAAAGCAGCGGCCTCCTTTTAAGAATCAGCTTGAACAATGAGACCCCGTCAAGAGCTTTAATTCCCCTGGATGCAAGGACTAAACCAGGGTGAGTAGCCAGCCAGTTGGTCACTGGCTCTTCTGCCAACGTGCCTTGCTTTGTGCTTGCAGTGGACTGTCTCCAGCGTCGGTGCGTGGGTGTGGGTGTGTGTCTTTCCAAAGCCCCCGTGAGCTCTGGGGTCCTTTCCCTTTTTTCCCTTTAAGCCTGCAGAGGCAACACACAGCCCAGATGCTGCTAAAGTTAACCCAGCTGCCTGTTATTAGACTGAACTTTGGATGTCTGGGAGGCAGAAGCCATGTCTGTTGGACCTAGTGGGCTAGAGCCCACTCCCAGCCCTAGAGAGGGGGCTGGATCAGCGGGCGTTTCCAGGAGCTTGCTCCATACCTGCACCTGGGAGCTCGATTCAGATTTATAGCAGGGCGGGAGAGAGTCTAAGCTCCTCCAGGGCTGAGGAATGGAAAACAAATATGATGCAATCCAGCCTAGGGCGAGCTGAGCTCTGAGAAGACCGCTGCCTCCTTGCTTTGGATATGGTCTAATCCCAGCCCCTCGGGTTTTCCAGCACCTGAGCAAGAGATGCAGCAGTGCCGGAAAGTCCTGAACTAACCCTGATAGGAAGTGTACCAGGCTCTCCCCGCTGGGCAGCTCTGAGTTGAAGAGCCAGGAGGTTTCAGGGGGCACGGCCACCTTTTCCTGCCCATGTGTGCATCGCTCCTGTTACCTGCCTTCAAGCGAGTCGGAGGATTTTTCCAGTCTGGCCTTGTGTGCATTTGGTTTATTTTTTCCAACGGCTCCGCACTGAGGGAGGCTGGAGCGTGGTGGGGATGAGTAAGTGGCTCGGTAGGTGTCCCAGGTAGAAATCTCAGGCTCGGGGACAGCGTCGTCCTGTGTGGATCAACCCCAGGATTGGTGGTTGTAGCCATGTTGGTCTCTGAAGAAGGGCGTTTGTGCCTGAAAGCTTGCAAAGAACTTTTCCCTAACTATTTTGCTGGCCTAATAAAAGCTATCATATCTACCCAAAGAACCTTGTCAACCCCAGGAGGCCTTCAGCCGTCTCGGGTTCACTTGTAACGGTATGGGGAGAAGCTTTGGGGCATGATCCTCTTCTGCCCTCGCTCCACAAAACATTACAGCATCTCCTAGGGCTGGGATACTAATTTCCTATGTCAAGAAAGCAGATTTGGAGCCCGCTGTATGGGGTCAAGGGCGAATTGTTCATAATATCTCCGCTATGTATAACACAGAGGCAGTCTGGCTTCCCCAGACTGAGCTGCTTTCTACATGTTTGCATGGCAAAGACCAGGAGGCTGCCAGGAGATCAGCAGCCCTTCTCCTTCCTGCCCAGGTTTGCCAGCCTCAGGGGTTGCAGTCTGCTGCATGTTGTTAACCCCATGCGTGCCTTGGGTTTGCTTTTCCCCCACCCCACAGCGATGCCGGGCACCTCCGCCACATGCATCTTCTGTGTTTGTTCTCCATGCGGATTTCCTGTCCAGCTTCACTCACGGCAGCCCCGGGGTGGGAGAAATGCATTGCTGGCTACTCAGATAATACAAGGAAGGAAGTATTTGGAATTCACGTACCCCGTGGAGCGACCGAGCCTTTGTGTCTGGCTCACATCTCCGGCAGAGCACTGAAGCACCGAAGGGTTTCACCGTGGAAGGGCAATGTGCGGGCCTGTTCATTCAGCTCTGCAGCCCTGTGTGCCCTAGAGCAGGGGGTTGTCACCGTGGACAGACTCACACCCCGTGGAGAACGCCTGCTCTTAGTGTTCACTTGTTTGACAGCAGAAGAGAGCAAAGTCTGCAGTTGCAAAGGATTCAGAGAGACCCCAGCGGGGCAGAAAGGAACCCGTAGTGTTATAAACGGGGTGGAAACTCTCCATTTGTCTTGCAAATTGTGTGTGATCATTTCACCGTGCTAATGTTGCGTGCTTCAAGGCACCAAGTGTGTGTCTACACATGCATTTTAATATGCAGTAGCCTCTTTTACTACTCATTAAAGCATCACGTAAAAGACCGGGTGATTATGCTAATGCGCAGTAAAATGGGCTACTGGGCATTAAGCATCACTTAAAAGCCATGCACACTTGTTACTGCACATTAAGGCAGCCGAATGCACAGTTTAGTACCTCACATTAGAGGTACTAAAGTTAATGTGCATTAGGAAAAGCACCTTAATGCACATGTAGATGCGCCCAAAAGGATCTCAAGGCACCCCAGGGTGCAACGAACCCCTGGTTGAGAATCGCTGCCCTAGGGAGTGTGGAGGGGGTGAGCACTTGGTGTGTGAAGCCTGCACAAAGCAGCGAGGTTCAGGGGTTAGCCAAGGGACGGTGAGCACCCCTGCAGGTCTCATGTACCAGCTAAAGGAAAATGACTTGATTCTACTCCCTGCCCATAAATTGGTCCAAATTCCCAGGTGCTGCTTTGAGGTTGAGACCGTGTCCAAGTGGAGGTGGGTGGGTTCACACCAAGACCTTGCCCCATGTGCCAGACTCTTAGGGACTGACCCAGCAAAGGGATTCACAGACGGGGCGTCCCCTTAGCTGTTTCTCTGGAGGGGCCTGGCGTGGTACGAGCAGTCCTGGTGCGGCTGACAGTGCTGGTGTCAGCCTTTTTTCTTCAGGGCATGTTTTGATGGTGATCCTGCTTGCCTTTGATATACCACTCTGCTGGGGAAAGCATTTACCAGGCACATGGGGGGCCTGAGCCCTTTGGTGAAGGGATTCAGGCTCATTTCTCCCCCCACTGGCCTATAGCCAAGCTTCTGGGCAGGCGTGCCACAGATTGGCCCCACAGCCTCCCCAGGTGCCATTCCCATCCTCTTAGTCAGAGAAAATGAGGGTTGGAAGGGAGCTCAGGAGGTCACATCCAGTCCAACCCCCTGCTGCAAGCAGGACCAGCCCCAGCTACATCATCCCAGCCAAGGCTTTGTCTACCCGGGTCTTAAAATCCTTTAAGAATGGAGATGCCACCACCAAATTGGCAAACAAGGCTTGTTGGGTACATCTGATATCATTTATTAGATCAACTCAAATAGCTGGAAAAATTCTGCCTTGCAGGCGTTCAGGTGCAAGCTGAAGAAGGGGGTTTGTACCCAAAAGTTTGCCAAGAAGAATTTTTCCAACTATTTAAGTTGATCTAATAAAAGATATCAGATTTACCCAAAGAACCCTGTCTGCCTGTGTCCTTAGACCAATATGGTTACCTCTCTGGGTAGCCTGATCCAGTGTTTTACGACCTTCCTTAGGAGAAAGTTTTTCTTCATATCCAACCTCAACTTCCCTTGCGGTACCTGGAGCCCATCACTCCTTGTTCTGTCTTCTGCCCCCATTGAGAACAGTCGGGGTCCATCCTCTTTGTAACCACCCTTCAGACCTATTCCAGGCCTTCAAACCCGTGTACTGGTCTGGATTAACTTCTGGCTCCATCCCCTGTGCAACCCCCTGCAGGGAGTTGAAGGCTGCTTTAAATCCCCTCTTGGTCTTCTCTTTTCCAGACAAAATAAGCCCAGTTCCCTCAGCATCTCTTCACAAGTTATATCCCTCAGCCCCCGAACCATTTTCATTGCCTTCCACTGGACTCTTTCCAATGTGTCTGCATCCTTTCTGTAGTGCGGGGCCCAAAACTGGACCCAGTACTCCAGATTTAGCCTCATTGGTGCCAGCAGATCGAGGGCGGCAATGCTCCTACTAATGCAGCTTGGGCTGCCCTTAGCTTTCTTGGCTCGTCTCTTCCCCTGCTTGATTTTTCTCCAAGGCACAGGTGAGGGTAGAAGGGCAGGTACCACCCTGGGATGCACAAGCAGAGAGACCTGGAGAGGGAGCAGGGAGGGTAGCACCGGTGCATTGGTGTGGCAGCTGCTGCAATCCAGTCCGCAGGATGCAAGGTCCAGTTTTGGAGGTCTGATTCAGGGCAGATGTGGAGAAGAGGGTTCAGAGGAGAGGCATGAGAATGATTAAAGGTTTGGAGCATGTGCCTGGTGGGGAGGGACTCCATGAACACCCTGTTTAATGATCAGAGAAAGAGATGGAGTCACTGGATTACCAACTGCTTGGGAGCAGAGATCTGAAAACAGAGAGCTTTTCCATCCAGGGCCAACACAGTCCAGTGGCCAGAAGCAGACACTGGCCAAATTCAGACTAGAAATAAAGCATCAATTTTTAGGAGCAAGAGCAATTCACTATGGGAACAACTTCCCATGGGCTGGAGAGGGGTTCTCCATGCTGGCAGTTTTGGGGTCAAGATGGGATGATTTGGGGAGCTCTTGGGTCTGCGTGATAAGGATCAGGCCAGAGTAATCGCACTACTTATTAAGCGAAACACCTGAACTTAAAGCATGTCTGATTCCTCCAGAGCTACTGAGACTCAGCACCTCATCAGGGCCACCCAACGAGGCATCAGCTGCATTTGGTGTGGTGTGGGCTGGGCTTAGTTTATAAGCTCATAGCCTTGATAGGTTCAGTGCTTTACAATCTGGTTTTTGCTCACTGCCTTTGGGTTTTTCAGGTCCTGACTTCTGGTCCTGCCTCAGCTGTGGATCTTGCTTACTGGCTGGCACCGTGACTTGGACTGCCTGGCTGTGACTCTTTTAGCCCTTGGTCTGGATTAGCTTCGGGCTTGGTACTTGTCTTGCCTTCTTTCTCCCTCTCCTGCTCCCCCAGACTGCCTGTGATCCTTCCTCTCCGTCCCGCCACCTGCCTCTCTGGTCTGCGAGGCTGTTTTAGGCTTCCCCTTTCCAGGCTGGCTGCAGCTGTGCGCTTGGGTTGTTCACCGGATTGGAGCCTCTGCTCCGATGTGGGCTAGGGCTGTTCACCCTGTAGCATCTCCTTCCTGCCAGCCAGGTAGCTCTCCTCTGGCCCCATGTGCACAGGACTGAGCTTTCCCTCTGAAGCATGATGCCTAGGCTCTGGAGGAGGTGGATTGTCAGAGGAAAGTCAGGGCCGCGAGATCTTCCCAGCTTTCTAGACCCCTTTAAGTGATGAATGCAAGCCCTGCCACTATTAGGTTGGTTGGTTGGCTCCTGTCTATGGGCTGATGCCGTTGCGATTTGTGAGCTAAAGATGTGTGGATTCCTTTAGAGCAAGAGGTGTATGAGCTCAAGGAGGGCCATGGCACCATGGAGGTAACTAGACCGCATGGTAGAAGCACGCTGGCTGATGTGAGAGCCTTAAATGTGAAGGACTGAACAGCTTGTACCCAAGAGTTTGAAAAAAATGGGCATGGATCTCTGTGATAGGTTGCTATTGCTATCTAGTAAGCCATGGGCTAATGAGTAAATCCCAAGGTGGTAGGGGAGGAAGTGTCTGTCTTGTCAGCATTTAGAGAGGAAGCAAGCTCACCTGGGTAATTACAGGCCACTTAGCCAGATACTGATCCCATGCAAAAGCACTTGGAGATTGTTCCAGGGCCCAGTTATCAATGTTAACTATTTAATTGGCTTCTGTTATTTTAGGAACTGCATCTTACTAGTCACTCTTGCATTAGCAGGTTGGTGACTTCATGTGTGTGGATGCTGGAGGTGGCTCTGTGCATGTCCTTCCTAGACTTCTGCGTGGTGTTTGTTTGAAATGCTGCGCAGCCATCTCATGAGAAGTAGGACCTGGACAAAATAATCCACGTAGATGAGCTAAATTCACGGCTGGCTATGTCAAAGTGCTGGAGGATTTCGAAGAGCGTGTTTCTAGGGAGGCCGTCTGCAGGAAGTTCAATAAAAGGTTGGGTGGAAGGATGGAAAAAAAGAACGGATGGAAAGAAAGAATGTCAATAACTTTAAAATTTATTGCTGAAGAAGCTTGCTGGTGACATGCACATTGTCATTATTTATCACTCCACCAGGCTGGGTTGGCTTCTGTAGAGCCTTCTGAGTTGGGTAGTTAACTGAGCTTGCTAGAAAACATGAATTTCTTGTAGCTTCATGCATGTGACCATGTTCAGGTCTAAAGATTGTGTTCATGGGTGACCTGAGGATGTTCTGGAAAGCAAGGGGTCTGCAAAGATCGTGGGGGTGATGGCGGTAACTCACTGAAACCTCTCTTGCCACAATGCTATGATCAGGGAGCCGGTCTGATCTTTGGAAAGGCAGCTGTTAAGCAGGAGTATATAAGGAAAGGCAGTTGTTAAGCAGGAGTATATAAGTGATGTTAACCTAGATACAATATTAGTAAGATGGTGCTGGACCCTGTGCCCAGTTCTGGTGTCCACATCTTACATTGGGAAGGGTTCAGAAAAGCTTTTTTTGCCACTGGCAATAAGGAAAGTCTTCTGAATCTGGAATAACTCATAGAATCATAAAGAAGTCTGATTGGACAGGACCTCCAGAGGTCATCTAGTCCAACCCCCTGCCTCCAACCCAAAGCATTTGGTTTATCTATTTAGAAAGTTAGAGGCAAGGGTTTTTATTTTGATGATATCTTTTTATTCCCTCATCTTAACTTATTTCTCTGGCTCCTCTCTGCATCTCTCTTCCTTCTTTCAATGTTGGGTTGAAAGCGTGGCTGCTGGTACTAGATGAAGTGGTCCAGGAACGGTGTCACCAATGCCATGCCCGGTTGTGGCATCCTACCACCCTTCCTCACCATTCCCACCTTTGGATGCATCTACATGTGCATGGACCATCGGCATAGTATGACGTAAGGCAAGATATTTCAGTGCCCTGCCAGTTGTCTGACACTTCTGCAAATGCCTACAGTTGGTCCAAAAAAATAAAAAAGATATCATTAAAAAATCCTTGCCTTGCATGCATTTCCCTGACCATTGCAGTTACAACATCACTTCAACCCTACTACAAGGTCAAGTGGTGCCTCGACCATGCTTTATCATTGCAGAAAATGGTGAGAAGATTTTTGATAGCAGAGGTCTTTTCAATCTAGATGTCTTCCCCAAATCTAATAGTTTACATTTTAGCCCAAGTCAGTACAGACTTGCCAATTGGCAATGGGCCTTAGAGCGTGATAAACCTTTGAAACATCTTCCCCAAGGCTGTGCTGTATCATTGGATGTGCAAAGCTTTTATATCCAGTTTCTGAAAGACTCCCTGGAGTTGTGAACGTGATGCTTGGTGCTGGGCAGAGATGGGCTGCGCTAAAATGCTCAGACTGAATAAGCATATTTCTGGCTTTTAAAATCCTGATCTCCCTGAAGTCAGCGGAAAGCTTCTTTTTTCCACTGACGTCTCCCCATGTCCTTGAGAGCGGGGATTTCTAGATTTTCAAGGAATTTGGGCTCAAAATCTTGCCTTTGTCGGTCAGAATAGGGACAGTTAAACCATGTTGTCCTGTAATTGGAGGGGAATAAGGAAAGGTGCAAACAGATGTGACCATGACACTGGAATCCTATTAATTAAACTTCATATTTACTCCCCATACGTAGCCTTTGTTGCGGCTTTGAAGAGCAGTAGGGCTGCATCAGTCAGTGGTGTACTGGTTAGATCTTGATTTGGATTTGGCTTGGAGCCAATCTTGACTTGGATCCCTTGTGCTTGGTATGATGCTAGATTTGACTGAATGGGTTTGGGTTTTCAAGGATCAAAGTTATAGGTCAAGGGTCCCTAAGGATACTTCTGTTTGAGTTCACGTTCCAGTATTTCAGGCTTTACAACTGATGTGCAAAGGTAAAGAAAAGGAAGATTTGCCTGTCTTTCAGATGCATAAAGAAAGACCTGAAACTTGCATTGTTGTTTTTGCTTTTTAATTTTACTCCATAGTGTCAGAGAGGCTAACCCTTTTTTTCCCCAGGAGGTCTTGCCCTGCAGTGAGGCAGCTTTTTCCAATTTCAATGAGGTGTCAGCTCATTATATTTATTAGGGGATGCTACCACGCACGCAGGTGGTTACCAAAGCATAGCTGGTCCACTGTAAGTTGAAATCCTAGTTGATCTCATGAACTTGCTTATGTGCCTGTACATGTAGCTGTGGGACAGGCCACCACTGTTCTCAGTGGTGACAGGTGACAGAACAAGGAGCAATGGTCTCTAGTTGCAGCAAGGGAGGCTTAGATTGGATATTAGGAAAATCTTTCTCACTAGGAGGGTGGTGAAGCACTGGAATGGGATATGTAGGGAGGCAGAGGTTTTTAAGATCCGGCTTGACAAACCCTTCATTGGGATGATGTAGTTGGGGCTGGTCCTGCTTTGAGCAGAAGGCTGGACTAGATGTGCCCTCCTGCGATCCCTGCCAACACTCATTTTCTGTGATTCAAGGGCTATATTCTGCTTCTAAAGGTAGCGTGGGTGTGAGGAGCCAGGGAGGAGTCAGAGTTGAAGGGGGCATCTGGTAATAAGCTTGAGTAGCTGGCAGGAAGGTGATGGTCCTTGCTCTGACCAAGATAGGATGTAGCAGGGAGGGGTCCATTGGGAGTGCTGGGTTAGGTTCAGAAGGTGGTAACAGCTAAACCTACGTATGGAGGAGGTTACAGTCAGCTGGAGATCTTAGAATAAGCCCTTGACTCTGCTTTTTTTGCAGGGCAGGGGGTGACATTTTTCCTGCAAACCCAGCAGTCTTTAATGGCTTGTCAGCAACATCCTTATTTTCCTCTGGATAATCATTCAGAAGCAAGACTGCTTCAGGGAGTGTTTGTATTCCCTCTCAGTTCACTGGTAACAGCATGGAAATAATTCTGGATTCAAGCCTGCAAAACCCTTTTCCCAGTCTGGGTTTTGCGTACGAGGTGCCTAGAAAGCAACAGGCTGTGTTCGATGTTTGAATCCTAATAATGTAGCTTCTAGCCATACACCACTGAAGTGCAAGAATGGGCATTTGTACACATCACGGTTTTTGCCCTAAGTCTTTCTCCTGTGGGTCACATCTAGGTAGGTAATCATGCTCTCCCACGGGAGTCTCACCATTTCAGTTGTCTGGGGTTGGTAAGAGGATAATATAAGCCTGTGGTTTGCTCCCAGACGACTTGTAGCAAGTCTTTCTTTGATTTGTAGCTCAGATGGACTTGGTATGGGGCTAATAACCCAGGTCACATCATGTTGGCTTTAGCGCCTGAGTGCATATCCCAACCTTTCTTATGCCAGTCCTGTCCTGCACAGATGTCATCATTCACAAAGCACGTTTCCAGTCTTGATTTAACTAAACTTGTCTGTGGTCCTGAAATGCCCTTCTGCCTGCTGCTCATGCAGACACAATTTCATGTGTGCAAGCTTTCAGGAAGATGATCAGAAGTTCTGAATCAAAAGGCAATTTGGATTTGGTGAGGACATTTGAAGCTGGGGGATCTCCGTCTTCTTTCCTAGCTGCAATTCCCAGCTGCGTTCTATATCGTTTGGTAATTTTACGGCGATGTTCTTTTAGATCAGCAGGAGAGCACTCTGGATGTGGGGTGGGATCTTGGACCTCCATAAAAATTACCAGGATACTTTTTTCTGTGGAAGAACCAGGGACAACTCCAGGATTTGGACCAACATTGCCTCTTTCAGCAGAACAGGTCCTGGTGTGTTGAGCTGTCACAGAGTAAGGACCATTGGCCTGCGTTGATTACCCTGCCTATAAAATGCTTCAGCATTCAAAAAAGCTGAGTTGAATTAGATGGGGTGGGGGCAGCCTTCTTGGCACAAATGAGCTACCACTCCTCCCTTTTCCTGCCTGATCTGCTGTTCTGCTTTCTGTTCCATGTGGGTATGTCTACACGTGTGCTTTAATGTGCATTAGCCTATTTAATCCACATTAAAGCATCACAAAAGAACGCTTGCTTTCCCTAATGCACCTTTGTCTAATACCTCACAATGGAGGTACTCAACTTAATGGGTTTAGCAAAAGCACATTAATGAACATGTAGATGCACCCAGTCTGACTCATTGCTTTTGTCGTTTGCTCTGTGCCCTATGTACTGCTGTGTTGCCTATTCCCTCCCTGGTCTGTTTGCTGTAAGCTGGCCACCCTGAACTAGAGGAAAATCACTCTAGTCTAATCAAATCTATTTTATGATGTCTTTATAGTACTGCAGTAATTGTCCAGCAGAGCTTGTATGGCAGGATGCACAGTAACTTGCATATCAGGGGTATAGACTTCACACAGAACAGCAGTAGAAATACTTGGGACTTATTTCTGCTAATAGCCAATGCAAAAGGCAGAGAGGTAGTTAGCTGTGTGGGCAGGGTAAAGTTGCACCTTAGACTAAATGAGAGAGGCAACAGAAGCCATTTGCAGGGTACGGGTCTTATTGGTCTTACGAAGCCCATGATGTAGGCTACATATTCATGAGTGCCATCTGCTGGCACTTTCTGCTACCCAACAGTTTACATGTCGGCAAGCAGATCTTTCCTGGAATATTTTGGCCCAATGGTTGGGTCCTTTTTCCTGCGTCGCCTCCTTGATTTCCATCAAATGACCAGACAGGCGGCAGCTTGGCCCTGTAAAACCTTTCAAATAGTGACAGCAGGTGTGAGACGAGCAGGGTTTCCTCAGGGGTTTCTCTTTTCCTTGCCCTGTTACATAGTATCCGGGTGTGCCACTCTTTCTCTGCAGGAGGTAGCTTTGTGTTGGAGGTGGGGGTTGATGCGGGGTGTCGTGATGCTTCAGGCTGGGGGTTCTTAAGCTTTATAGATTTGAGGTTCCCCTTGGAAAATGCCAGCTCTGAGTTGTCATTTCTTTTTTTGCCTGCAGAAGGATACCGGAGCAATTCTTTTGACCTGTTGTAGTCACGGAGTTGGAATCATAGAAGAGGGGGGTTGGGAGGGAGCTCAGGAGGTCACATCTAGTCCGACCCCTGCTCCAAGCAGGGCCAGCCCCAACTACATCATCCCAGGCAAGGCTTTGTCTCTCTGGATCTTCAAAACCTCCAAGGATGGAGACTACACCACCTCTCTAAGTAACCTGTTCCAGTGTTTTACTAAACTCCTAGTGAGAAAGTTTCTCCTAATATCCAACCTCAACCTCCCTTGCTGCAACTGGAGCCCACTGCTCCTTGTTCTGTCATCTGCCCTCCCTGACAACAGGCCAGCTCCATCCTCTTTGCAACCCCCCTGCAGGGAGTTGAAGGCTGCTATTAAATCCCCCCTCAGTCTTCTCTTCTCCAGACTAAAGCCCACTTCCCTCAGCCTCTCCTCACCAGTTGTGCCCTCCATCCCCCGAACCACTTTCATTGCCCTCCACTAGACTGTCTCCAGTGTGTCCACATCCCTTCCGGAGTGGGGACGCACAACTGGACACAGTACTCCAGATGTGGCCTTCCCAGTGCTGATTAGAGGGGAAGAATCACTGCCCTCCATCTGCTGGCACCGCTCCTACCAATGCAGCCCAGGATGCCCTTAGCCTTCTTGGTAACATGAGCACACCGTTAGCTCCTATTCAGCTTCTTGCCCACTGTCACCCCCAGGTCCCTTTCTGCAGAGCAGCTGCTGAATCAGCCGGTTCTCAGAGTTCCTTGCAACAGCAGGCTTTAAGCACTACTGGATTCCTATTAGAAATCTCTGGGTTTACCTTGTGAATCATGTTTGCACCCCTAATATTGCGTGGCACCCCTGAAGGAATATCAAGGCACCCCAGGGTGCTGGAGCACCCTAATTGAATCACTGCTCTAGGCACAATAACACTACACCTGATAGGTTAGCTGGTCCAGGAGTATTTATGGAGGGTCATGGAGGTGAGCCGTCCCTCAGCCATGACTATCAACTGATTCACTGAATTACAGACAGTACCAAAATGCTACGGTGCAAGGAGGTGTACCCCTTGCCACCATGACTCTGGGGCTTTCTAACTTCTAAGGGATCAGCTGTGGGTACCTAATGCTCTTTTTCATATAACCATTTATAGGATTTCCTCATTAACAGAAATCCATTATATACAACTAATGTCTCTCTCCAACTCTCTGCCCCGGGCTTGAACTCTGGATCCTCAGTACCTTGTTACATACCACCTGGATGTGCCTTTTTGCAAGTTCAAATGATTTTGCAGTGGAGAAAAGCAGGCAGTAGATCCTTCTTTAATTAATTTTTTGTCCCTGACCTGTCCATAAGGGCTCTTTCCTGTAGCAAGTTGTCAGGGTCACCCATAACATCACCAGCAAGCCAAAGACCTCCACAGTCACAGGCAGAATACATGTAATTACCTGTGACTGTGGCTTTAGATGTGGCTGCCTCTGCTGAAGCCCTTGAAAGTCTGAAGAATTAGTATAGGGACAGTGTTGCTGCCATTCCTGCTAGAGCCAAGCAGTATAAAATTGGAGGACTTTATTGATCTGAAATACACGGTCTGTCAGTACTTGGCTGGTGGTCTCCTAGCAGGTAATGGGGAAGGGATCTAAGGATGGTCAACAAAAATGGCACTGTTTTGCCTAAGAAATGGAGCTTGAGCCAGGGGCTGTGCGTGTTCACGTTGCGTGTTCATCACCCGTTCCCTGGACACCTTTTTATCAATTTAACAGAAGCATTTTACAAGTGGGTGAGGCCGCATTGGCCTCTTGTGAAATTAGCTGGAGAGTGCCACAGGTCAGGTTAACTCAGTGCTTCACTTAGACAAGGCCATAGAGGTGGACAGGGCCCAGAAAGTCATCTGGTCCATCTTGCACTGAGACAGCACTGGGTTACGATACTGCCTCTACTGCCCAAGTACTTTGAGCTGCCTTTGGCAGGCCACAGATTAAAGTCTTCCTAGGACAGACTTCAGCCTATGTTACTCTGCTAGTTTATCCCACCCTCCTCTAAAGGAGCTTGTAGGCCTTAAACCCAGATTGTCATTCATCCCTGCCCTCCTGGATTTGTTTCTGTGCAGCACCCAACTTTTCAGACCTCCCTCAGATCTCAAATTTTGGCCTCCAGCCATGGATCCTCCACGTGTCTCCATGGCACTTGTCTACTGGTAATAAGGTGCTTTTAGCTGGAGAGGGCTACTTGTCAGGCTCAAAGGATAGTGATGAATAGCTTGAGGTCTAGTTGGCAGCTGGTATCTAGTAGAGTGCCCCAGGGGTTGGTCCTGGGGCCGGTTTTGTTTAATATCTTCATTAACGATTTGGAAGACGGGATGGAGTGCAACCTCAGCACGTCTGCGTATGACGCCAAGCTGGAGGGAGTATTAGATACATTGAAGGGTAGGGCCAGGATTCAGAGCGACCTTGACAAATTGGAGGATTGGGCCAAAAGAAATCTCATGAGGTTCAGCAAGGACAAGTGCAAAGCCCTGCACTTAGGCTGAAACAATCCCATGCATCAAGACAGGCTTGGGACTGACTGGCTAAGCAGCAGCTCTGCAAAAAAGGACCTGGGGGTGACAGTGGACAATAAACTGAATAGGAGCCAGCAGTGTGGCCTTGTTACCAAGAAGGCTAATGGGATACTGGGCTGCACTGGTAGGAGCAGTGCCAGGAGATCAAGGGCAGTGATTCTTCCCCTCTATTCAGCACTGGGGAGGCCACATCTTGAGTCCTGCATCCAGTTTTGGGCCCTCACTACAGAAAGGATGTGGACACATTGGATAATTGGTAACAAACATGGTTTGGGGGCTGGGGCACGTGGCTTGTGAGGAGAGACTGAGGGAACTGGGCTTTTTAGTCTGCAGAAGGGAAGACCAAGGCGGGATTTAATAGCAGCCTTCAACTCCCTGCGGGGGGTTGCAAAGAGGATGGAGCTGGACTGTTCTCAGTGGTAGCAGATGACAGGACAAGGAGCAATGATCTCCAGTTACAGCAAAGGAAGTTGAGGTTGGATATTAGGAAAAACTGTCTCACTAGGAGGGTGGTGAAGCACTGGAGCATGCTCCCCAGAGAGGTGGTGGTATCTCCATTCTTGGAGGCTTTGAAGACCCAGCTCAACAAAGCCTTGGCTGGGGTGATGTAGCTGGAGCCGGTCCTGCTTGGAGCAGGGGGTTTGACTAGACGTGATCTCCTGAGCTCCTTTCCCACCCTCATGTTCTCTGATGCTATTATTTTATGGTGTTATGACTTCCCAGTCTAGTCCTGCCAGCCTGAGCAAAAACCTCAAACACTTGTAAACTCCAGATGCTCTAGTCTGCCTAGGGCTCATAAATACAAATCCTTCAGATACAGTTGGTAGTTCCGAATTGCAGAACCTGGATTGTTAATGGATGGCTGTTCTACCTGCTGTATCCATAAGGCTAGATACTGCGGGTATGCTCGGTAGACCACCCTCTGGAGGTCAGGACAGAGAGGGATCAGATTATCATACACAAAGAATGGGGTTACGCTGAGGATTGAAAAAAACAGCCATGAGATGATACTGAATAATACAAAGAGCAGGGTCATGGACCTGGGGAGGGATAACGTGGATGTTGGCTGCAAGCAGGTCAGCTGAAATAATAAAGGAGGTGAAAGACCTGAGTGTATTATGAAAAGCAAGATTTGTTTGGTGACGTCTCTTATTGGACCAATTCCTGTGCTTAATGTCATGACAATATCCTGCCTGTTCTTTCCTATCTCTGAACTGATAAATCCATGTAGCTTGTCTGTGTTTGGACCACAGGTGCATTTCAAACAGGGTTTTCTCAGGCTACAGTCATGGTGCTTTCCCTGACATGATGCACTGAATATCTAGATACTTCAGAGTTTCTGCCTTCCAGTGCGTGTTGCTTGGCTTTTTTCATTGCTCAGCTCATTCTCCTACACCGATTGGGTCCCTCTGCTGTCCCAAGCGGTCTCTTCTGGGCTTGAGTTACCTAAATAATTTGTCTGCCAAGTGAGCCCTTTTTCCAGATCATTAATAAATATTTAAGGTCTTAATGCATTTAGAATACATCAGAGGAGCTCTCCTGCAGTTTGACCTCGATAGAGCTCATTTTTATGACTTATTTTGCCACCAGCCATGGTACGGCTGATCTAGGAGGCATCTGTGACTTGTTTTCTGGCGTGGCGCTGCTCCCTGAGCCTCTGTGTAGTAGGCTGTATACAGCTATCTTAGTAGGTGGCTTTACCCTCCTGCACTGAGACTGGGAAAGCAGCAGGGTATCTAAATCCTGTCTCCACGAGCACAGGATTCAGCCGTCAAGCCTAGGGGAATCTGAGATGCTGGGTGTTTTGAAGCCATATCTCCTGAGACCTGGTGCTCTTCATCAATACCAGCCAGGCCTCTGGGGTGGAGGGGCTGTTTCATCTACACTCCTGCCTGATATCTATTCACCCCACCCCAGCTCCTCTTGGCTGGGACTTGAAGCCCCTGGTTCTGCTGTTCATGCTGCCCATATGCCACGGTCCGAGTCCTTCTGGCCCTCAGACTGGTTGGGGCACATGTCGCCCCCAGCTGAGATCAGCTGTAGCTCTGAAAAGGCCAGAGCGGTCCTGGGACATTGCTTCTGAGTGCTGGACACCCAGCAACCTCCAGCCTTCTGCCTCGGTGCTAGAAGTAAAGAAAAGACAATGAGATCCAGGTGGTTCCCAGCGACCAGCTGCAGCGACACCTGGGCATCTGGCTCTCTCAGCCTGCTCCTGGTGGGAATAATGACTTTCCCTTTGCTGTCTTCTCTCATCATTTCCTAATTGAGGGGGTTTCTCCAGGCTCGCTGCGGGGACAGCCATTTCTAGCACCTCCTGGCTCCTTTTTGTAAAGATTCAGTGGAATAGACTGCCCAAGTTGCCAGTATGTCACCTCTGCATTCATTCCTTTAGTCCCCCAGCAGATGATGAGAAAGGACAGAGAGTAACTGGACATAAAGAGGGTCAACAAGGGTGAAATAAGCCCTGAGAGGCTTGGGCCTCCCCTGAGGCAGATGCATCTCCCACTTGAGTTGCACTCGTTTCAGCTAGTTCGAGGACTCGGTGACTCAGGTTTCCATAATGTAGGAGGATCTTGCTTCTCTTCAAATACTTTCCATAACCTGGAGAGGTGAAGCACTGCAACAGGCTACCCAGAGAGGTGGTAGGATTTCCATCCTTGGAGGTTTTGAAGACCCAGGTAGACAAAGCCTTGGCTGGGATGATGCAGTTGGGGCTGGTCCTGCTTGGAGCAGGGGTTTGGATTAGATGTGACCTCCTGAGCTCCCTTCTCGCCCTCATAGTCTATGATCCTCTGTACTTCTCAGCAGAGTGAAAGCATTTTCTTACCAGGAGAGAAAGAGCTTCCTGCCTCCCTGGTGGACAACAGCAAGATGTGTTGGTTTTTATATAGATGCTGATTTTTCTCTAGCTTGTGGCTGGCTGGGTATTAGAGCCACATCTGATTTCTTTAATGGACTATAACGTTTCTTTGCATTAATGATGCTGCTGTCCTTAAACTGCTGGTATCCTGTCTCTCCTGTGGTCTACGTTTCCATGTTGGGGCCAAAACCCAGTTCTGTTTGGGAGCAGTGGGTTTTCCACCACCTCGGCGGTCTAAGGGGCAGCACAGCCGGCCAGCCCCTCCACTGGTGCCACCAGGGTGTAGGTCCAGCGGCATCCCGGGGTCTCCAACACTCACCCAGGACCACATGAGAGAGCCCTGGCTCCCTCGCTTCCAGGCCCATGCAGAGGGAGGAACAGCGGTGCAAAGGGAGCCAGGGACAGGACGTCTCAAGGTTATGAGCGCTTTTATTTTTGGCCTCCTCTCCCTGCTGCTGGAGCTGACCCAGGCCTCGGAGCTGTTGAAGTTTTTCGACCCTTTGTTTGTTTAATTGAAACGGTGTTTGTTTTTGATCAGAGGCACTAGATAGGGCACTTCCTCTGCAGGCAGGAAGCAGTGATTTCCTGTTAACTCGCCGGCCAACTCTCACTATGCAGGAAGCCCGGCTCTGCTGAGTGTTCACTTTTTCGTGGGGGCGGCAGCGTTTCATTTCCCTTCGGGCCCCCGGCGATCGGGGTCCCCTGGGAGTGAGCGGCGAAGGTGCAGAATCCACACTCGCTGCCCTGCTCCGAGCGACCTGAACTCGGCCACAGCATCTCCCCAAAAGCCTCCTCCAGTGCGAGGCGTAGTGTCACCCGGTCACCTGCTCGGTGCGCTGAGAGCCTCTTCCACATCCCCGGTCACTGCAGAGCACAGCAGCCCCAGTCCCTTCACTTGATGTCCCCCTCACCCTGTAGCTCTACTGCTGGCTTTTGGCATAATGACCCAGTGGTCAGAGCCAGACAGAGCTGGGATACATTCCTGATTCAGCTGGAGGGGATTCATGCCACTAGGGTCTGTTTGGTTGTTCTGAGCCACCCTGTTCCCACCTACCGTGGATGCAGAAGTGCACATCCCTGGGACACTGAAACCTGCAGAAGTGCAGGTCCCCGGGACACTAAAATCCCTGGCTGGGTGGGCAGCTATGAGAAGGGGAGCATGAGTTGGTCTCCTGCCCCTGGCCTCGTCTCTATATGCTTTGTCTGACAACAGCCTTATGGAAATGGCACCAACAGTCCTGGGAGCAGGGACCCTAGGACCCCAGGTCTCCTGGCATCTCTGCTTGGGATGGCTGGGTGATCCCCCTCCCAAAGACTTCTGCAGCCCAGGGTTAGGGCACTCGTGGGTTTGAGGAGGGCTGAGGCTCCTGTCAAACAAACACCATCGACCTGTGGCTCCACTGCCCCGAGGCGACACAGAGGCTGGGCTTTCATTGGGGTGTCCCGGATTAGAGAGAGCTGTGGATAAACTAGCAGATGGCAGGGGAGAGTCACACCTGTATAGATGGGAGAAGTGTGGCATCGGCTTTTGTGAGCAGAGGGCTGATTTTATCAGCTGCACCGAAGGGCCAGCGGGAAGCAGAGCTGCTAAATAGAAAGCAGTGATTCGAACATGAAGGGGAAGGAGGGGGCACTGCTGAGAGGCAAAGAGGACAGGAGACGGGGACGGGGGACGACAACATGTTGTCTTCCAGCTGCCACTGCAGGGGCTCCTGATCAGAGATGGCTCCTAGACTTGATGCCTTCCTGGCTCACAGCAGTGCTGGCCTGTGCTCCCAGGGGTGCGTGTCTAAGTTCAAAGTACTTGTATTGTCCATCATTGAACACTACTGTTGGCACTCGCTGTCCAAGGTGTCACTCTTGATGGGACTCGGTTTGCTTGGGTGAAGCAAAGTTAGTAACGCTGCCAGCGTTGGCAGGAGTCGACTGCCTGCGTAATAACAAGGTGGTTATTCTGGCCAGCATCGCCCCTGGCTCCATTAGCAGGCTGCCAGCAGGGAGATCACAAACTGCTCTGCCTGTCTTGTTGCCCAAGACCTGCCTCACTCGCTCGCCCACGGTGCCCAGTCCCGGGGGCTTGAAATCGGAGCTGTTTGGGCTGGACCTGTAGGTCGTATGATGGGGTGTGGGCACAGAGCTAGGTGGGTTGTCTCCAGACTCTGAAGTTCCTCCTTTCTCACAGCGTGATGCCATGCTCACTTCAAGTGTGTGTGCGTGTGTGTGTTGGGGGGACAGTGCATATAACCCCCAGCATATAAAGCACAAGGGGACGTGACATTCCCAACCCACCAAACACATTGATTTCCATGCGTTATGGTGCTATCAGTTCTGGGCTCAGGATTGGGCCAGATCCTGGTTTCTGGTCCCAGGGGAATGACAAAGGCCAGGCTGGAAGGGATCCCCAGAGGTCACATCTAGTCCAAACCCTTGCCTGAGGCAGGATCAGCCCCGTGCAAACCATCCCAGACAAAAACCACCATCTACTCTCCAGCTACCATAAACCTTAACCCAACACAAGACTTCACTCCTGAACCTGACCAAGGGAAAGCAGGGGGACCGCGGTTGCCAACATCCTGCTGTTGTAAAAGTGTTTTAATAGATGCTCCAGCAATCCCAGGTAGAGGCGGTGCTCCCCGCTACAGAGGAAGGCAGCACCCCCCCCCGCCATCCATGCCAATCTGACCACGGGGTAAAATTCCTTCCTGACCCCAAATGTTGTCTCAGCCTGACCCTGAGCAGAGGAACAAGTACCACTTCTTGCATGAACCCATAGCAACAGGCAGTGTGCGCCCTAAATAGCTCACAGACTGGGGCTAGGAGAGAGGGCTGTGACCCCCACACAGATGGAGGCATGAAAGTTTGGTGCCAGCAGGTTCAACTGGCTTGTCTAAGGCTTGACCTGTTGTTGGGACTCTTTGGGGAGGTTATTCCCTAATCTTCCTGCCCGTCCCGTCGGTATGTGAGGGGTCTACGACTAAGACCCTCCGAGGATGGAGCAAGCTATCTCGAGACATGGCAGAGTCTCTGTGCATTGGAAGTCTTCAAGAACGGGTTGGATGGATGCTTGGCTGGACTGGTTAATTGGGCGTGAGCAGGGAGCTGAACTAGATGACCTAGTGATGTCCCTTGCCTACAGGATGGGGGAGCCTAGCTGAAGACGCCTGGGGACCACCAGCGACAGGCTTGTGAATGTATTGGAGGCTCCTGCAATGTGGGCCTTATCCTGTTAGAGGAGAGGCTTTGGGCAAAGTTCCCGGGAGGGCTGGCTTGCAGGGCAGCAGCTGAGGATCGGGACCCTGTGCTTTTTATGGTGTAGGGCGCCCTGCCCCGTGTAACGGGCCGTCCCGTAGGGCAGAGCCACAGCTCGTGCTCTGTCTGTCCAGAGAAACGTTCCCTGGGTCGCTTCCACGTGCGCGCCGCGCCAGGCGAGCACAGCCAGGGCTGTCTCGCAGGCTCCTCGCCCTGCCTCGTTCTTGACGATCTTTCCATTCCCCAGGCCCCTTGTGATCATTGCAAGTTGGTGACATCACTGGTTGTTGCTATGGGGAAGCCAGGTTGTCCAAAACATGACCCTATGACCTCATCCCACGAGCGCCAGGAAATGAAGGGTTTTATGGGACGTCTCTCGCAACGGAGCAGAAACAGCCGGAGCAGGAACCGGAGCCCAGGGACGCACAAACAACTCGCCATCCATCCCGGGCCTCTTAGCGTGCGACTTGGCTGTGGCCTCTCCAGTGGGGGGGGGAGCAGAGATGGAGCTGGCAAGGGATGTCTCGGGGTTGATTTATGTGTCTCCGAGCTATTTCTGTGCTGCTGAGCCAGCAGCTTTCCACCCTTTGGAGAAGCTTGGTGGAAAGACAGGCCCAAGGCTTGAACCTGGCACACTGCAACCGGGTGGCTTGCAACGCCTGCCTGAAAGTCTGGGCTTGCTAGGGCAGGGTCACCCCCTGGGGAAGTTTGATGAGCCTGCCCCCAACACGGATTCCTGCCTTCCGGAGCCAGGGACATAAGATCATAAGTGCTGCCATGGACTGGATCAGAGCCTAGGTCCATCTTGCCCAGGCTCCTGTGTCGCACGGGAGCAGAAAGCAAGAGAGAACTGGGTCTTACCAGGGTTTTTTCCTCACTGCTCCTCTCTCCCTTGCAGCCTCCAGCATTTAAAGTCTAGGATGCTCCGATTCGGAGGCCGTGCCCCTTGTTCCTGTGTTCAGTAGCTACTGACGGATGCATTTGAGGAAGAAAGAGGCAACCTCTTTTTGAATCTAGCAACATTTTCAGCTCCCACCACATCTGGTAGCCACAAGCTCTACCCGTGCATTGCACGCTGGGTGATAAAGAACTGCTTTTGTCTGTTTTAAACTGACAGCCTGCTTGTTTCATGTGGGACCCCTTGGCTTGTACTGAGAATGGCAGCGGGCACGTCTACATGTGCAACTCATGCTATTGGGCTTTACTGCACAGTAAATTGACTACCTGCCTATGTAGGCAGTAAAATTTAGTGCGCAGTAAAGCCAAATAGCATGAGTTGCACACATAGACGTGCCTACTGTCAATTTACGCACAGCAAGTGCCTGCACCTGTAGATGGTGACACTTTACTGTGCAGTAGATTAGTCTACTGTGCAGTAACACGTCTCGTGTAGACACAGACCGTCGGTAATGAATCTCGACTGACTTGCTCTTTGTCATTTAATGTTGTAAACCCGTCTTGTATCCCCCTTCGAGCATCTCTTTTCCAAACTGAATAGGCCTGGCCTTGTTGGTCTCTTCTCCTATAGAAGCCCTCCCATCTTCGTTGCCCTTCTCTAGTTCTTCTAGATCCTTTTGGAGGTGCGGGGGACCAGACCAGTAGCTCTGTAAGCTGGCAGGTGTCGGGGGGGGGTGTTGGCACCAGTGTGGACTGGCCATGTGCGCTGTGCTGTAGCGCATTGACGCCCGACAGGTGTGATGCTCTCACCTGGCCTTGCCTGCATGAGAAAACACGGGGGGAGGGAGGATTTTGCAAAGCGCTGCTGGAAGTCGCGGAGGCTCCAGCCTCGCATCCTGGAGGTGAATCTGAAAACCTCTCCCAGCCTGTGCAAATAAAAGGTGGTAAACAACTCTCCGCCACGGGAGGGGCTGGCTGGGGTGACCGCCCTGTCATGCCATGACAAAAGGAGCATTTATTTAGATAGAACATTGTGCGCGGATTCCTGCTTCTCTGATGTGTTGTTTGGCTGCAGGATGATCTCCCCAAGGGGAGGGCTGGACGCCTCAGCCTTGGATCGTCTTAAAACCAGGCCAGTTAAAGCACTGCACAATGTCCTGGAAGAATAAGCCTGCCCTGGCCACGGGGACAAACTGGGCCCCCGAGGGTTATCCCATCTTGGAAGGTCTGCGGACCGAGTCGTGAAATGCGGGGAGCACGTGACTGTGCCCTGTGGCTTCCCACACCTCAAGCCTGATCCATGAACCTGCCAGCTCAAGCCAGGATCCCAGGCTTTCTCCAGTTTTTATTCACTTCTGGATTTGAGCTCAAGGTGCCCAGCTTTTGCAACCGATTCACCCTTTGGCCCTTCCTGCTTTCCGCCAGGCACTGGAAATGCTGCTTCTCCTGGTGTTTCCACCTGAGAAGCATGCAGCATCTCATGAGAAGCAGGCCACGTGCACTGAGAATCCCAGTCTAGGTAGATCTGGTATGGGCTTCATCATTTGGTGCCTCAGGAGTGCCACGTGCCTGAGCTCAGGGAGTGGACAGGGAGTGCGTGTGTATATTTGATGCGTCTCTTCAAGTACGTGTGCCACTGCACCAATACACGTGTTTGTTGGAGCATGTGTGCCTCAAGGGGTTTGCATGTGATTTCTCCGGCTGCCAGGACAGCACGTGCCTGGCCGGACAGTTCACCGGGAAGCTGGCGGCTGTGCAGATGTAAAGGATCAGAGCAGTGACAGCTCTGGACCAGCCTTGGAGCATGAAGGAGGTTGGCATTCGATCTACAAATCCAGCTGCAGAGTGGAAGTCCTCGCCTCTGAGTCCAGCCTTTCCTTCAAGGATGGGAGGTCCTCCTTTTGCTTGCTAGTCACAGAATCATCAAAAATGGGGGTGGGACGGGACCTCAAAAGGTTGCATTTAGTCCAAGCAGGACCAGCCCCAACTACATCATCCCAGCGAGGGCTTCACCTTAAAAACCTCCAAGGATGGAGATGCCACCACCTCTCTGGGTAACTTGTTCCAGTGTTTCACCACCGTCCTGGGGAGAAAGTTCTTTCTAATATCCAACCTCAACTTCTCTTGCCGCAGCTTGAGCCCATTGCTCCTTGTTCCGTTATCTGGCCCCACTGAGAGCCATCCAGCTCCATCCTCTTTGCAGCCATCCTTCAGGGCATTGAAGGTTGCTATTCAATCCCTTCTCGGTCTTCTCTCCCCCCTCAGTCTTCTCTTCTCCAGGCTCAATAAGCCCATTTCCCTCAGCCTCTCCACACCAGTGAGGCCCCTTCCTAATCAGTCCTCTGCCAGGCGCTGTAGAAATGCTGGAGCCTCTCCATTTATGCACCCTCTGTCCAGGGCCGCAAGGCAAGCTCGTGGCATGGAAAGTGCAGGCAGGCAGATATCAACAGGCTTGTTTTGGTCGCGCTTGACTCGAGCCGGTGCCAGTAGCACGGTTGGATTACCCGAGTAAACAGCAGCCTGCGCCTGCTGGGCTCAGAAACTGGCACTTGCTGTGACACGTTCCCAAGATAGCAGCCAGGGGGACAGCCCGCCGGGCAGGCTTGCAGGCTCCCCGTCTTGCCGTGGGCGTTTGAGGGTTAAAAATAGATGCCAGGTTTCGGTTCGTAAATGCGGAGGCAGGGAGAAGAGAGCTGTTTATCATTGTCAGTGTTTTCCCCTGAGACGCAGAAATGAGTCAGAAGACAAGCCCAATTTTGTACATGCCCCGTTTCACTGGCCACTGCGGTGCTGCTTCCAGCATGAGTCACTGAGTATCATTTGCAAATGGGACTAGGTGACTTAGGAGCCAAAGGGTCCATTGGCTTCTACTGAGGCTGTGGCTCCTAGGGTGTATGTAGCTTTCCCCTCCTGGGGAATACTCCTTTGTATTGCCAGCCTGTGTCCACTAGAGCTTTGTTATCACTTCCCAACATCCCCACGACTCAGGGTGGGGAGACGTCCATGCTGCAGCCCAAGCCCTGATGGAGCTTGGGTCAGATGCAGGCTAGCTGGCTGGAGCAATGGGAGGGAAGCTTCAGGAGCTTGCCCATCGGTGTTGGCTCTGCAAAAATGCAGCACTGTTTGTCCTCCCGTGTGTCTTTGCTGTGACTGCGTGTGGCTCAGGTAGGCAGGTCTGTCCCCTGTCTCCAGCCTCTGGGAAGCCCTCCCCTTAGCTGACATGGACAACCAAAGACTACAGAGCAGCCCCACGGTGCTTTCAGACACCCCTTGGACGGACCATATCTCTGGAGTTTCCTGAATAAGACACTCCAGCCTGCTCGAATTTGAGTCATCTCCAGGGCCACCCACCTCTCTGCTAGTGACCGGGGCTGTGCAAGCTGATGGTGGCAGGAGGACAGCGCTGAGGTGGGTGGTTCTAGCTTGTGAAAAGCAATTGCTCGTCTGAACAGGTCAGTGGGAGGAGGAAAGCTAGTAGTAGTAGTTTAGAGTCTGTAGCACCAGGGGTGGGATTCTGCCTCTCTCTGTGCTGCTCTTCTTGCTGCCTCTCGGGCCACTTGTTTGGTCCTTGTTATGCTGTGGCTGCTTAACTCTGTGCACAGAGATGGAGGGCCAGGCATCTATGCAGTTCATGTGCATGTGTTCCTGACGGTAAGTCCCAGAGCAAGGGGCGTGGGAGATAAGATGGGTCCATCCCATGTTCTGGCTCCATCAGAAAAGTGCTTAGAGCACTTGTCCAGAGGGGTCTGAATTTCATAGATTTCATAGACATTAGGGCTGGAAGGGACCTCGGGAGATCATCGAGTCCAGCTCCCTGCCCAAAGGGCAGGAAGTCAGCTGGGGTCATAGGATCCCAGCAAGATAAGCATCCAATTTACTCTTGAAGGTGTTCAATGTA
>NW_017728953.1:1131673-1145660 GCF_001723895.1 Crocodylus porosus
GCACATCCTGGCAGGCATCATGTTCAGGCCGTTTGTATAGCAAGAAGCTCAGATGTTTCCCCCCTTTTCCTCTGCGGCCGCCTGAGCTGCTGTTTTGGAGGTTGGGTCTGATGCAAAAGGCATGAGCAGCTCCTGGATGAGTAGCCAAAGCCTGGGACTGCTTCCAGCCTTGGGGCAGAGGTTAGGGTAAGCTTGGGAGTTATCAGGAGGGGCTCCTGCTGTCTGGGAAAGTGCTATAACCATTAGGCTGTGCTATAAAAAGTGACCACCTCCCATTGCCTTAAAAGAGCTGGAGTACAAATGAGATGCTGGAGTCTGGCTCTGAATCCCAGTTTAGCTTGAGATCAAGGGCAGGGTCCCCTCTCTTTTGGGCTTCTGCCTGGAAATGAAGAGTCCCCTCCCAACCTCCAACCTACTGAGTGTTGCAGATCCCAGGTTTAGGTGTCTGCTCTTCTTGTGTGAAGGCCAGGGTGTTTAGGCACAGAGCTGGGCTGGATGCCTGACTTCCAGCTACAGAAACACCCAGCAGAAGCACTGCTGTGAGTCTGGCCTGACATCTCTCTGCAGAGAGAAGATGCTGGTACGTGAAGACCTTTAGTGTGAGAGACCGGAGGCGGGGGGTTCAGAAGCACCCAAGCACTTTAAGAAGACTGCAGCCCTTTTGCAAAGCAAGCAACTTCCAGGATGGAGGGTCTGGTCCCCAACTGGTGACTCCCAAACACAGGGGCAGGCCTAGAAGGCTGGATGCAGCCTGTTTCAACAGGACCTGAGCAGACAGAGGCACCCAAGTCACAAGACGTGGCCCTGAATTTCCTGCTCCAGGGGCCTCGGCACCCCAGAAGCAGCTGCACCGACGTATAGCCTTTTGCTCCTGTCTGAGCTGAGCTCAGTAGCGATCTAACACTTCACCCCATAGCAAGGGGGGGTATAAGCCAGACACAGCAGTGCCTCCTACTCCCTTACAGAATGATGAAATTCTCTGGGATGCGGGACCCATAGACCCCAAACCTGTCAACTATGCCTGTGTATCAGCCTAGATCTCCCCTCGGGCACTTTGCCCTGGTTTTGGAGCCAGGCACTTCATTGTTATGAAGGCTGAAGCCTGGAGGGGAGGCAGCGTGGTGGCTAATCTGCTGTAGGGTCCCTCCTGAAAAGGGGTTTAGGCACTGGCAGAGGCAGATGCATGCTTTGGGGGCTCTCCACGGGGATGGGCACCAGGGTACCCAGTGCTAGGCTTTGCCTGGCAGTAGGAGAGCTGCAGACCAGGGAAACGAGGACAGTTTCCCCCTGCAGCTCATAACTAGCGGGAGGAAGCCTTTTGCGGTGACAGCGAGCGGCTTTCCTGTTTGACTCACACCTGACAGCCCTGCTGAATAAGTCCGGGGCTCGGGCACCCACACCAGCTGAACGGAGCTGTTTACAACGCGAGCGCCTGGGATTCCCAGAAAGAGGCTCAGACCGGACATCCTGCTGCGAAACACCCTGGGCTGGTGTCATCGGCTAAAAATAACAGCAGAGAACAGTCGCCAAACAAACAGCGAGAGCAAATAGCACCGCGTTCACGTGCTGCCGCGCTATTAGCAGAGGGCCGGGGCCTGCGGGCACCCGTCTCCTCACGTGACACGATTCAGAGCTACAAGAACCTGTAGGGGAGGCCAGGGAGATGGTTTTTATCTCCTTTAAAAAAAAAAAAAATTAAATGCAAATAAACCTTATCCCAACCAAAAGCAGGACACGTTCAGCTGGAGAACGTGACGTACCACAGCAGGTGTCTGGGAGCTTGTGCCCACTGCCACAGCCCCCCCGGGTAAGACAAGCTGCCTTATGAGCCATTGGACCCTGTTTCAGGACCTCCAGGGCTCTCTGGTCTCCCAGCCCTGGGTTGCTTTAGGACTACTTGGCCTGTTCGGGCAATGGTGTGAGCTGGCTCCTTGGAGCTGGGGTTTGCATCCGTGGCGGTTTCATCCCCTGAATGGGTGGATGGCACAGCTGTGAGCATGTGGGCAGGTTGCTAGCACTTAAAAACTGAGAACATGAGGGTGGGAAGGGAGCTCAGGAGGTCACATCTAGTCCAACCCCGTGCTGCAAGCAGGACCAGCCCCAACTACATCATCCCAGCTAAGGCCTTGTCTACCCAGGTCTTCAAAACCTCCAAGGATGGAGACTCCACCACCTCTCTGGGGAGCCTGGTCTAGTGCTTAACTACCCTCCTAATATCCAACCTCAACTTCCCTTGCTGCAACTGGAGCCCATTGCTCCTTGTCCTGTCATCTGCCCCCACTGGGAACAGCCCAGTTCCATCCTCTTTGCAGCCCCCCTGCAGGGAGGTGAAGGCTGCTATTCAATCCCTCCTCGGTCTTCTTTTCTCCAGACTAAATCAGCCCAGCTCCCTCAGCCTCTCCTCACAACTCGTGTCCCAGCTCTCAAACCATGTTCACTGCCATCCACTGGTCTCTCTCCAATGTGTCCACATTCTTTCTGTAGTGTGGGCCCAAAACTGGACGCAGGACTCCAGATGTGGCCTCCCCAGTGCCGAATAGAGTGAAGTGCTTCTTCCCAGGGCCAAATACAGGAGAAGAATGACAATGCAGCCCAGGATGCCCTTGGCCTTCTTTGCAACAAGGGCACTCTGTTGGGTCCTATTCAACTTACCATCCTTGTGGGCAGTGACAACCCATAAACCCAGCTCCTGTCTTTCAGGCCAGGCTATGGCCTCACCCCCACCCCCCTTGTGATTGCACAGCATTGGAAACCTCCCCTCTCCCCACTATGGCTGCAAGAATATTATCCCAGGAGAAGGGAAACTGATACTGCCTGAGCCCTAAAGAAAGCAGCCCACAGAGCAGCGCCCCCTGCTCCGATGCCTATGGCTGCCTCTGCTGTTGATTGCAGGATCAATGGACAAAAAACCAACTAGGTTGGTTGTTGGCTTTGGCCTTTCTTCCCTGCAGTTTAGAGCAGCAGGTGTGCTCGGGCACATTAAGTGGAGAACCATGGGCATTGCCAGGCTAGGAACGATCCTTTCAATAGTCTGGCTCACCCTCAGACCTTCCCCCGTGGCTTTAGGTTGCTGTTCCAGCTCCCTAGACAGGGGTGCTCATGCCCTTATTCGTGGGTCTTCCCACAGGTCCAGAAATGTAGTTGGGGGGGACATTGGCTGCTATCACATAGCTGGATTTGGCCCATGGATGGGATGCAGCCCGCAGATGGACTTGGCACCGCTCGTCTGGTCCACTGGGCACTGCTGCCCTCGAATGCACAAGCGCGGGGCAGTCTGGTTTTAGAAGAAGTTTGTTCCTAACCCAGGAGGTCAGTGGTTGGCTTACGTGGCATAGCATTAGACCGACTGTGTGTCATTGGAGTCCCCGAAGCAGGGATTTTTGGCCCTATCTTTCATGTCATCTTTATGTATGAGCCAGTAACTGCCCTTAGTTGCACCTCTCCCATCACAGCAACTACTTGCATTATCCAGTTGTCCAGTCCACTTGACTTTGTCTCCCCACCATTTTATAGCAGGGAGCTCTGGAGATGAACTGTGGGCTGAGTACAGGAGGGTTTTCTTTGAAGCCAGCCCCCAAAAGACGGCCAATTTGATGAGGCTGTTTGGAGCAGGCAGGGGTGAGCCTGTGCCTTGTGTGGTTGGCAGATGCTAGGAAGGCGTTAACGGATGGGTAACAAGGATGGGGGATGGGAGGAGATGAGAATTATTTATGGAGGGACCTTAATAGTCCTCTTCGAGGGCCCAATGGCAGGTGGCTAAAGCAGCAGGGCATCACAACCTCGTGCATGTTGCAGCTTCCCCCGGGGCCAGCAGGGAACTTATGTTGCTCCCAAACACCCTTTTGATGCAAGTTTGGAAGAAAAACTCGAAGAAAATGCAGGTGAGGAGGGTGTGATGTGGAAAAGCCTTGGCTGCATAGAGTCTGCAGGGAATGAAGGAGAAAGTAATACAGACATCTGATCGTCCGAAGACACAGAAGTCCTCCCTGACTCCATTAACTTAATTAGCAGAGGGGCAGGCCTGCAGGCAACTGTTAAAAACTGGCTTGATAGGAGCTCAGCAGGGCATTAAGACCAATGTCAGCCCCTGGGATGGGCAGTGCCCAGGCAGTAGGGGCCAGGAGTCCGTAGAGCATTGGGGGGCAGGTGCCCACTGTTGTCCTGGCATTTCAAATGCAACATGGGCACTAATGGAAGCAGGCTCTGGTGACAGCAGCGGTCTGGTGACAACTGCTCTGTTATCAGGTGTCTGTTATAGATGGGGGGAGCCTTTGGGCTCATTCTTCCGGAGCCGTAGCACCTTCTGGGTGGGTGCCCTGGACCACTTGCGGCGAAAATGTGTTGGAGGGCTTGGATCCACAGCTGTTCCTGGGGGGTCAGAGGGGTTTGCTGGGTTCAGGTCTCCCTTTGCACACTGTGGGCCAGTCAGGCGCAGTTTGGATGGCAGACCCTGGTTTTGCAATGGGGTGATGGCAGCGGGGCTGGATGAGTGGCATGGTATCAGCACCTAGTTTGGGCCCCATGCTACCCTGGGCCAGCCCTACGCACCCGATTTAGTGCGCAGGACTCCCTTACAGATCTGGAGATTTAGGAACAGGGGAGCTGCAGTTAATGGTGCCACTATTACCCTGCCATCAAATTGGTGGACCAGATGACACGGTTCTGTGGGCCAGATTTGGCTCGCGGGCCAGGGATTGAGCTTCCCTGGGTTGTATAATGCAGACAGATGGCAGAAACGAGCAGAGTACAAGGGTGGGCATATCCTTCCATGGCAGCATGGGCCATGTCTCACCCACCTTCCGTCTGTGGGGCCAGTGGCTATTTTGTGAGATGGTGCCGACGCCGCGTGGTACGGGTTACATGCACAGGCAGTGCTCCAGCTCCCGGAGACTTGGTTTTGGGTCCCTCTTACTTCACCTAAAAGATGAGCAGCTGGGACTGAAAGTCCGTCTTGGCCCTTAGTGGATAGAAGTGTGATGGCAGGCCATTTTATTTTGTGAGCGTGTTGAGTGGAAGATGATGTGGGGTGTTGCTGGAAGGTGCCAGTCCAAATCCCGCACCCTTTTGCGCTCTCTGGCAAAAATGTGGGTGCTCTGTTTCTCTTTGGCACTGCTTCCTGCGGGAGCCGGAGAGGAGGGACTGCCTCGGCGTGCTCTGTCTCAGCTGCCGTGCCGCGAGGGAGCAAGACAAGCTTGGTGGGAGCTCCCAGCCCCTTGCACATCTGCTCTCTACCGGCACCGGTGTGGAGAAATGGGCTAGCAGGAAGCAGCAAAGATGAGAGAGGAAGGGGCCTCCCAGGCACATTGAGAGATGCTGGATGGAGATTTGGCAGTCCCTGGCTCTGCTCCAGATTGCCTGGGTGACCTCGAGCAAGACCCACCGTTCTTCAGGGGCCTTGTGGTGGGGTGGGGGCATCCAGACTGCCTTTCTCCCCCTGGGTCTCTGCTGGGCTCCAGGAGAGGGGCAAGTGAACCACTAGCCCCCAGCCTGAATTTCCAAGCTCCTTAGACCAGGACTGCCTGTGTGCTGTGAAGCTGTTGCTCAAATAGATAACCCCCTAGTCCAGGCCAGTTTTATTCCACCTGTGAAGCACCAAGTGCACACGGGCACCTTGGTGCCATCCTCCCTATATACCCAAAAAGCGAGTTGGCTGGGCCCAGTTGCTGCCAGCTGGGCACGAGCCTGCATACTACGGCCATAACAACCATGTGTTACATGCTTAGGGGAGTTAATTACTAGTTTGGTGCCCAAAAGGTGGAGCAAGGCCTGTGCTTCTCCTCTACAAGCACCCCCTCATTGCAAGAGCCCTCTCCTCCCTGCATGGATTTTTTTAGGACGCCCTTAGAGCAGCAGAAGCCGTCAGGGGACAGGGGGCTCGTATTTTTATTTTTTTCGCAGCTACTCCAAAACACCTGCAGCCGCACAGTGCAGTGCCAGCACTTTCCAGCGGGCCGGCTCGAGCTTGGAGTGCAGAATGAAAGGATGCGAGATAAACCCACTCGCGCTGGGGAGGGAGCCGGCGCCAGGGTCAGGTGCCGTCATTCTGAAACCGAGCATGGAAATTACACCCAGAGGCAGGCAGGGAGAGCGCGGGGCTGAGGCTCCCAGCAGCACGCGCTGCCGACCACACGAAAGGCTCTGCTGTGCCTGAGCAGGGTGAGATGTGCCGGGGGAAGAGCGAGGTGGCAAGTTGAGGGGGACCAAAGGGTACAGTGCTGCAGGCCGGCCGGACAGATGAGCACGGGCGGCAAAGGTAACAGCAAACGCCTCTGTCCCTTTACCTGTGTCCCACCCCCACAGCATGCTCCTGAGCATCTCTCAGACCGCCCGGAGGGGCTAAGCGTGGAGGCTGCTAGCAATGATCTGGCCTGGCTTTTGCAACCCCTGCGGGGGATGTGGGGTGGATGGTGTTTTCTCTGCTATTACCACTGATGTGAGCAGAGTTTAAAGCTGAGGGTGCTTGTTTCCTGCGTGTTTACCACTAACCTAGTTCACGGCTTGGCTGGGCGGCGCTGAATCAGCGAGGGATGGGGCACCTGGGTCCCACGGAGGGGCTCGGGAGTCAGTCTTCCTCTCTGGTGGAGAGCCAGATCCTAAAGCCAGCGGCTGCCGTGCGTGCTGGGCATAGCTAGAGTCTGCTTTGGTACGTGGTTATAGCCTTGGTGCCCTCCGTGACCGGGTGTTGTCTAACAGGCAGGGAGCCTGGGTCTGGACCGACCACATCCCACCCTGTGCTCCCTCTGGAAGGCCCCGATGCTGCCCCTCCATCCTGCCCAGGTGCATGCCTTCCCCCCTGGATGTGACGGAGAGTAGTATGGGGCTCTCCGGTGCCGTGTGTCAGGGCAGGGCTGGCCCCTCGGAGCAGGAAATTCCAAGCCACGCGTTCCCCTGAGATTCGCCCCATTGGTATCACAGCTCCCAGGACCGTGGCATGGTTGGCGGCGCTGGAAACTGCTGACTGGGCAAAGAAGGGTTAAAGCCCGGAGGCTAGAGGAGCATGCTAACTAGGCAGGTTATCAGATTACAAAGGTAATCAGGTTCCTAAGGCCCTGGGTATCAACCTGCAGCAGCCTGGCCTAGATCAGGCCAGGAAACCAATGCCATTTCCTTGCCCGCTTTGTCGGCTGGTTGCATGCGAACCTGCTCTGCTCCGTGCTTTCCTCCCCACATCTGGTACCGGCTCACTCCTAGACCCGCTCAGCATGCTCTGGCTTCCCCTCCCACCCCTGCCCCCTACACCTGCTGCCCTCCCAATCTCCCCCATGCCCCCAGCTCCACCCCAAGATGCTCTACCTTGGGCAGCAGGTGCGTCCATCTCCCCACTGAGGCCAGAAGTGCAGCAAGCCAGGGCAGGGTGGGAGCAAGGGCTTCCCCACGGGGCCTCTATGATGGCAGGGACCTGACTGTAATGACAAAACAAGCAGGAGAATGTCCCAACGGGGCCTTACAAATGCTCTATTTGGGTATTTTGCCAGCTGCCTCTGGAGAAGGCAGAGGAAACCTGAGAGCAGGCCCTCACTGCTCTGAAACCCATGTGCGGTCTATGCCCCCCACCCCGCTGTTACCTGGAGTGGGTAGGATGTGGCGGTGGGATGCTGCCCTGTTCTGTGTAAGCCCTGGGCTGTTGCCTGCGATGGGCTCTGGGCAGGGGAGGGAGGCTAGCACCTGACTGCACGTAGCCAGCTGGGCAGGGAAGCCAGGCAGCAATAATCGGCTGCCCCACGCCAAAAGCACTTGGCCGATTTCCTCCCCTTTGAGGTAGGAGAGACGCCGTCCCCAAAGGGGCCGAGGGGGCGTACGTTGGCGCATGTGTGGGGATTCAAAGGACTGAAAACACCATCTTAGCATGGGACAGCGGCTGTCATCTTAGCTCCGGAGCTACCAGCCCCGCCTGGCACAGAGTCCCTAGTGTGCCCACAGCAGGGCGTCTGCGGTGGGCGCGTGGATCTTCAGGGACGTGGACTGGCTAGGGAAGGCTGCACGAAAGGGTCTCTGTGCCCACCTCGATCGGGGAAGGAGTTCTGTGAGTCAGACCCCATCTGTCTCGTTAACAGTCTCTCGTTTAGAGGGCCCTGACTCATACCATTTGAATGCTGGATATCAGGCCTGATTAAACCCTTGCAGCCAAGTGTCTGGGGTCACCCCTGGGTGTGAACTGCCTTGTCCTGGACACTCCTAGAGCTCAGGATTGGGACCCTCACCATACTGCGGTGGCTGCTCCAGGGTTATTGCCCTTTTACCTGAGAGCAGAGGAAGAGTATGGGGGTGGGCACTCCTCCCCCTGCCCAGGCCTGCTCCCCAGAGCACCGTGGGGTGAGCAAACTGAGTGCAGCATCTCAAGCCAGGCTCAGGGGAAGATTTGTCCCTGCGCCCCAGGTCTGGGGCAGCTAGGTTTGGGGTAGAGGGCTCTGTGTCACCTCCTGAGCTGCCCCGGCCCCAGGCCAGGCCAGGCCAGGCGAAGGCTCTGGAGCTGCAACCAGCAGTGCTTCCAAGTGTGAAATGGAAAAACTGGATCAGTTTGAGTGGAGCAAACCCCTCCCTTCAGAAAACCAGCCAGAGCCCTCCGCAGCCAGGCTGCTCTCAGCTCTGGGGCTCCTGCCTCCCTCTCCCTGCCAGGCAGCACCCAACGGTGCAGCCACGGAAGTTGCCCCCCAGCTGCATCTCTGCCAGGAGCTGATTGCCCTGCAGCTGGGCAGGGGGAGTGGGGACAGGGCTCGGGAAGCTGCATGGGACCCATTGCATGAGCCAGGGTTTTCACTGGATGGAGCTTGGTGCCGAGACAGCCGGGCTGGACACGTCCGTGTCATGCTGCAGGTGATGACCCTCCTGGGGAAGCTGGCCCACATGGGGAAACTGAGGCATGGAGCGATTTGCTCAAGTGGCTGAGAGGCTGAGGCAGGATTTGTACATGGGAGACCAGGTGTGTGACTCCTTTCCCACCCGCTGCTGGACTGGGGTGGGGGACGGCTCCTAGCAGCTGGCTCAACCCTCTGGGACTGGTGGCTGGCACAGAAGAGGCATATTACAAACGTTCATGCTTTGCTTTTGGCCCTTTTGGGATCTGGACATTTATGGGCCTGAAGTGGAAGGCCCCAAGCTGAGGCCTGATACCCACAGGTGCTTGGGGCTGTCCTAGGGCATTAGGCTGGTCCTTGTCCGAGGTGTGACGGTCTGTCTTGGGCTGCCCATTTCCATGGCTGGTTTTTCCTCTAGTGCTAGTTTTCCAAGCAGTCACTAGTCTGGAGGATATGTTGCTCTGAGACCGTCACGGATATTTGGGAGCCAGGATTTTTCAAGTGCTGAACCCACAGCTCCCGCTAGTTTAGGAGGTGGGTAGGTTGCCTTGTGCATCCCGGATGTTCACGCTTTTCTTGCTGCCTTTTAGCTGCTCAGGCACAAAGGACGTGGCTCTGGGATGGGGCTGTGTCTTGAAATGAGGAGGCTCTTGCTGATTTGCAAGGGGGGTATTGCTCGGTGCTGCTACTGGCACTGCTTTTCTGCTCCGCTCCATCATTCCTTGGTGCTGCTTCCATGGGTGCAGGGTGATGTTGGTGTCTAGTGGGACCATGGAGAGGTGGCTACAGGCAACGCTTTGAATCCACAAACCCTTGGTCATGGGCCAAAGAGCTCTGTGGTGCCAGAGTTGGGGCCGTGGCTGGTTGCTTAGTTCTTCGGCCAAAGGAGATGTGTTACAAGCAGCAGCTGCTAAAGGTATTCACCACTGGTGCATTTTAGCAGCTAGATGTGGTTTCACTTGGCATAGTGGGGGGCAGCCATGGGAGGCTGTGGTACCTGTAATGGCCCTGAAGCCTTGTTGGGAGAGTCCCAAGCTGGCACGGCTGGTGCGCCCATGGAAATCCTCCAGCCGTCTGGGGTTTGCTAGGCTGTGAAGGGCAGGCTTCTGGGGGAAGGCAATAAAAGTAAGTCAAGAGCTTCCAGGCCCCCAGCGCAGCCATGACCTGAAGTGAAGCGTCTGTGCCTGACTGGGCTGCCCGCTTGACGGGGCTGTTGGGGTGACGTGATCCCTTCCATGTCACCCGGCTCAGCGGCTGGGGAGCTCTGTGCTGCTGGGCCCCAGGGAGCAGGTGCTAGCTCTGGCCTTGGACCTTGGCCCCCAGGGTGGGTGAGATTTGTAGCCCGCCGGCCGGAGAGATTTATCAGTGCATTTGTGTTTGCTGAGTCTCCTTGAAGGAGGTGGGGAAAACATCTGCCTCTCCCTGCCTGGCTGAGCTGCACGGTGGCTCTCGGGGCCTAGGCATAGCACGCTGGCTACCAGTTGGCATTCAACATGGGTCATGGAAAGTGCTCGGCTTTGGCTATGCTTTGTGCGTGCCCCGAAGAAAGAGCCAGGGGGGCATTTCTCTACAGGGAACATGAGCTTATATTGAGGGGGAGAAGCAGGGTCTCTCTGGGACAGGCTGCTTGTGCATGACTGTGTCGGGGCCCTTTTGTGTGTGCCCGGGTCTCTGCATCTGCAAATGTGCTTGTGCGTGTCTGCACACACATGCATGTGTCTGCGTGCATCTGTTTCTATCTGCCTATAATGGAATTTGATCATAGTCTTCAAATCCCTGAAGGGCGATGACACAGAGGATGGACAGGGGCTTTTCTCTGTAGCTGTAAGGGGGACAGGCCTAGGAGCAAATGGACTCGAGCTGCAGCGGGGGGAATTGAGGTTGGAGATAAGGAGGAACTGGTTGACTTGAGGGGGGTCAGACATGGGAACAGGCTGCCCAGAGAGGTTGGGGAATTTCCATCCTTGGAGGTTTTCGAGATCAGACATGGCTGGGATGGTTTGGTCAGGGTTGATCCTGCCTTGCCCAGGGGGCTGGGCTAGACAGGACCTTGCGAGGACCCTTTCGGCCTGACTTTCTTACGATCCTAGGTTGTTTCCTTCAGCTCTGCCAACCTAGTGTGAATGCTTTGCCAGAAGTGGGATGTTGAGGGTCAGGACACCTGGGTTCATTCCTACCACTAAGGGGGCAGCGTGGCTGAGTGTTTGCAGCACTGGCTATAGGCATGCACCTGCAGCACGAGGGAGGCAGCTAGTGATCCCTAGATCTTGGCCCCTGGGACAGGGGGAGCTCAAGTGGCAATTAGTACCCCGTGGCAGAAGTTAAGTGACAAAATATCCTCTCCAGGCAGCCTTTGATGTGCTAAGCCTGAAACCTGAACTCGCTGCTGCTCATTGCATTGTGAACGGAGGAATTATTTATAGCAGGGGTGGTGCGCAGCAGATTTGGGGAAGGGGCAGGCAGCATGGTGGCGGAAAGGGCCGGGGACAGAGCAGGGTATCAGGCAGGGGGCACAAGGCAGAGAGCAAAAAGCAGAGCAGTAGATTAGATGGGGAGCAGGAAGCAGAGCAGCAGACCAGTCATGGGGCACAGAGCAGGGAGCAGAAAGCAGAGGTGCAGATTGGGCAGGGAGTACAAGGCAGGGGACAGGAGGCAGAGCAGCAGATCAGGCAGGGAGCAGGACGCAGAGCAGCACGGGGTGGGAGTATTTCCAAGCTGGCAGCCCCTAAGCTCCTGGCAGCCCCGGGCGGCAGGAACACGAGCTCCCTGCGGGGCGAGCGCCTGCTTTGTTCCACCGAGGGCTGTTTCTGTTTATGAAAATAGATTTCTGCCGGCAATTCTTTCTCTATCTGGATACGACCCCGTCTCCCTGTTGTAAGAGGAAATAAGCAATTTATAGGCATGCAGGCAAGGATTGGGGGGAGACATTTTCAAAACATCCTCTGGCCTGCCAAGCAGGGTCTCCATGGAGCAGGCTGGCCCGAGTCCCTGGATGGAGGGCAGCCAGCATGGGTCTGTGGAGGATGGGACACAGACATGCCTCAAGGGCTCCCCATGTGGCATCACGCGTGAGGGCTGCTGTTTTGCTGAGCAGTCAGTGTTCGCTGCGAAAGGTGCTGGGCTGAGAAATGCCAGGGAGCTCTGGAAATGGCCCGGGGGAGATGGGTTGCAGTAGGGCGAACAAATCAGAGAAGCCCACTCCATAGCTCAGTGATTCTCAGCCAGGGTGTCGCGGCATCCCAGGGTGCCTTGAGATCCTTTGAAGGATGTCACACGGTGTTAGCACCATCAGGTATGCTGCAATGATCTCAGGTTGCAGCAAGGGAAGCTGAGGTTGGATATTAGGAGGGTAGTAAAGCACTGGAACAGGCTCCCCAGGGAGGTGGTGGCATCTCCATCCTTGGAGGTTTTAAGATGAAGCCTTGGCTGGATGATGTAGTTGGGGCTGGTCCTGCTTGGAGCAGGGGGTTGGACTAGTTCGGACCTCCTGAGCTCCCTTCCAGCCCTCATGTTCTCTGATTCATGCCATCAATGGACAAGGCAAGGAGTTCCTAGGATGATGTCTTCCAATGGGCCAGCTCCCTCGTTGGGATAGTGTTAGGCCAGCTTTTAAATGATGCTAGGCTTTGTTCATTGGTGTAGGTCATGGATTTTCCATGGTCAGCAGCAGATACCTGTATCTGCACACAATAAACCCAGGGTTGTCACATTGGTTTGAAAACAGTGGATTCCTTTCTGCCCTGCTGTGGCCTCCTCAAGGTCTTTCATAGGATCACAGACCATGAGGGTTGGAAGGGACCTCAGGAAGTCACATCTAATCTAGCCCCTTGCCCCAACTACATAATTGCAGCCAAGGCTTTGTCTGCCTGGGTCTGAAAAACCTCCAAGGATGGAGATGCCACCACTTCTCTGGGTAACCCGGTCCAATGCTTCACCACCCTCCTAGTGAGAAAGTTCTTCCTAATATTGAACCTCAACTTCTCCTACTGCAACATGAGCCCATTGCTCCTTGCTCCGTCATCTGCCCCCGCTGAGAACAGTCCAGCTCCACAGAAGAATTGGGTGGTGGCTGCAGCCCAGGCTGGGGATGGCGACTGGGCTGTGCCAGCGCTCCTGCTGCTGCATGGTCCTGGCTAGAGGGTCTTGCCCCTCCACCCAGGGTTCGACTGATGCTAGATCTGGGGTCAGGAAGGAATTTGACCCTGTGGTCAGACTGGAACAAAGTGTGTGGGTGTGGGGGGTTATCTGCACTCTGAAAAACAAGTGCAAACGAAGAGCTGGTAAAACCTTGGCGGGGATGATGTAATTGGGGCTGGCCCTGCTTGGAGCAGCAGGCTGGACTAGATGTGACCTCCAGAGGGCCCTTCCAACCCTCATTTTCAATGATTTTATGATTTTCCAAGGGGGACCTCAAGTCTAACAAGCATGAGAACCACTGCCATAGTCATTCTTCTTATCACAGAGACCTTCTGGCATCCCCGCCCCAGGGAGACGGGTGTACTTGCCAGGGTTATATGGGGCGGCTGTATGGACCAGCCAGGTGCTGGGTCCTGGGTTGGTCCCTTGCCTGTTTAGCCAGCAGGGGGCAGGCAGCACAGCACTGCGGCCCGGGCTGGCTCCAGGGCACGGGGCCAATTCAAATTTGGAGCTCAGAGGCCTCCTTGGTCCTTTCCCGGCCCATTGTTGTGGTTTGACAATCACATTTTCCTGTTTTGAAAACAAAGTTTTTTTTCTCCCCCGCCCCGGTGGCTGTGGCCAGGGTGACGATGGGGAAGCTGACGCCATGGGGAAAGAGTGAGCCAGGCCTGCCCAGTGGCTGCCGGGTGCAACCCGCCTTCTGCCACCCCAAGCGGGCGGGGGAGAGTGGCAGGAGCATGGATCTGGAGGGCTGGCTCCTCTTTCGTGCCTGTGGCTGCGGCTTCCCGATCAGCGAAGGCCGGGACAGAGGTACCTCTGTCACTCCCCGACCCACGGGGTGGTGCAAAGCCCAGCCTTGGGGCTGGTGAGTGGCCTTTAATGAAAAAGCAAACAAATGCGAAGCCTCAGGAATCAAGCTGTTCGGGAAAGGACTGCAGTGCCACCCAGCTGCTGAGAGTTTGAGATCTGGAGAGAGAGAGCAGCCTCCCAGGGTAGCTGAAGGCATGCGAGGGTCATAGGTGCCTCCAGCCCCTGCCTAGTGCAGGATCGGGACC
>NW_017728953.1:1145760-1156570 GCF_001723895.1 Crocodylus porosus
ACAAGGCAAGGAGTTCCTAGGATGATGTCTTCCAATGGGCCAGCTCCCTCGTTGGGATAGTGTTAGGCCAGCTTTTAAATGATGCTAGGCTTTGTTCATTGGTGTAGGTCATGGATTTTCCATGGTCAGCAGCAGATACCTGTATCTGCACACAATAAACCCAGGGTTGTCACATTGGTTTGAAAACAGTGGATTCCTTTCTGCCCTGCTGTGGCCTCCTCAAGGTCTTTCATAGGATCACAGACCATGAGGGTTGGAAGGGACCTCAGGAAGTCACATCTAATCTAGCCCCTTGCCCCAACTACATAATTGCAGCCAAGGCTTTGTCTGCCTGGGTCTGAAAAACCTCCAAGGATGGAGATGCCACCACTTCTCTGGGTAACCCGGTCCAATGCTTCACCACCCTCCTAGTGAGAAAGTTCTTCCTAATATTGAACCTCAACTTCTCCTACTGCAACATGAGCCCATTGCTCCTTGCTCCGTCATCTGCCCCCGCTGAGAACAGTCCAGCTCCACAGAAGAATTGGGTGGTGGCTGCAGCCCAGGCTGGGGATGGCGACTGGGCTGTGCCAGCGCTCCTGCTGCTGCATGGTCCTGGCTAGAGGGTCTTGCCCCTCCACCCAGGGTTCGACTGATGCTAGATCTGGGGTCAGGAAGGAATTTGACCCTGTGGTCAGACTGGAACAAAGTGTGTGGGTGTGGGGGGTTATCTGCACTCTGAAAAACAAGTGCAAACGAAGAGCTGGTAAAACCTTGGCGGGGATGATGTAATTGGGGCTGGCCCTGCTTGGAGCAGCAGGCTGGACTAGATGTGACCTCCAGAGGGCCCTTCCAACCCTCATTTTCAATGATTTTATGATTTTCCAAGGGGGACCTCAAGTCTAACAAGCATGAGAACCACTGCCATAGTCATTCTTCTTATCACAGAGACCTTCTGGCATCCCCGCCCCAGGGAGACGGGTGTACTTGCCAGGGTTATATGGGGCGGCTGTATGGACCAGCCAGGTGCTGGGTCCTGGGTTGGTCCCTTGCCTGTTTAGCCAGCAGGGGGCAGGCAGCACAGCACTGCGGCCCGGGCTGGCTCCAGGGCACGGGGCCAATTCAAATTTGGAGCTCAGAGGCCTCCTTGGTCCTTTCCCGGCCCATTGTTGTGGTTTGACAATCACATTTTCCTGTTTTGAAAACAAAGTTTTTTTTCTCCCCCGCCCCGGTGGCTGTGGCCAGGGTGACGATGGGGAAGCTGACGCCATGGGGAAAGAGTGAGCCAGGCCTGCCCAGTGGCTGCCGGGTGCAACCCGCCTTCTGCCACCCCAAGCGGGCGGGGGAGAGTGGCAGGAGCATGGATCTGGAGGGCTGGCTCCTCTTTCGTGCCTGTGGCTGCGGCTTCCCGATCAGCGAAGGCCGGGACAGAGGTACCTCTGTCACTCCCCGACCCACGGGGTGGTGCAAAGCCCAGCCTTGGGGCTGGTGAGTGGCCTTTAATGAAAAAGCAAACAAATACGAAGCCTCAGGAATCAAGCTGTTCGGGAAAGGACTGCAGTGCCACCCAGCTGCTGAGAGTTTGAGATCTGGAGAGAGAGAGCAGCCTCCCAGGGTAGCTGAAGGCATGCGAGGGTCATAGGTGCCTCCAGCCCCTGCCTAGTGCAGGATCGGGACCCTGGGAGCAGAGAGGGGTGTCCCAGGGGAGCCAGGCAGCAGCTCTGCAGCTGGGGGAAGTTTACAGTGCCTTGTGAGATGCCCTTTGGATTTTAAATGGTTACCCCTTTCATTCTGCCAGTGCACTTACCACACATAGACCTGCATGCACATGTGTATACGTGCATGTGCATATGCCTGTCTCTTAAGATGCACCTGTTTTCTGGAGGGTCTTTTCCACCTGCCCCAGACTGCAGCACTGACATGTTGCCACCCCCCAGCCCGTGGAGCTGAGCTGCTGCAGCTTCTGTGTGGCACTGTCTGCTCTGATCCTCTTGTCTGTCCCTGTTCCCTGGGGAGCACGAGTCTGGCTGATTAACCCTGCACAAGGCTTCAGTTCAGAATAGAGCGTGTTGGTCTCTCAGGTGCCTCTACAAAGCCAGGAGACCCAGGCCCAGGCCTTGGAGGAGGTATGCAATCCAAAGGCTTGATGGAGAGCAGGAACCATCCTTTTTGTATACGGTGGTTTGGGCAGGGCTGATCGTGGCTCAAGCTGGGGTTGGACTAGATGTCACCTCCTTCCAGCCGGGGCTGATTCTCTTCTCCTAGCTGCCCATTCTTGTGAGCCCTATGGCATGGCTTGCTGAAGGGACAGCCTGCTTTGGCACGCAGCACTGCCCTAGATCCCCGCTGAGAGCTGCTGTTCCAGCCCAGCTCGCTGAACATTGCCCAATGCAGGGCGTGAGCCGCTGCTCTGGCTTCTCCCATCTTGCCCATCAGCAAATCAAGAGCATCACATGCTTCTGCCCACGTCAGCACGACTACCTGCCCAGCAGGCTGGCCACCCCCTCCACCTCCCAGCTGCCTGATAAGTTCACCGCGGTCGTGGGAGAGCATGGACCCAACCCAGGGACCGCATGATTCAAACCTGGCTGAGGGCGCGCTTTGCAGGGCTGTGCACCCCAGAGAGGAATGAGTCGCCCTCTCCCATCCCGAGGAGATAGGGGAGCCCTGCTAGAGAGTGCACAGACCAAGGGGGACATTTCTGATCGCTGCCAGCCCCGCGTTAGCCTCTGTGCATGACTCAGTGCGTGTGTAACGGTTCTGCCCACCGCTTACCTGGACGGGGTGCGATGCCAGGGCTCTCGGCCCTGATGGAGCAAAAGTATTTGCAAAAGAACGTGGACGAACCGGCCTGCGTCTCTTCAAGGGCTCCCCCAGGCAGGGCTTTGCTTTGCCCTGAGTGGGCCCCTGTTCCTGTCCCAATCTGCAGAGGCCCCTGGAGATGGAGACGTGAGTGGGGAACATCAGAGGTTTATTCGGGGTGGTGCTGCACCAGAGGAGCAGGGCCAGCCCCCGCCTCCGCTGTAGTTTGTTCCTCAAGCAGAGACTTGCTACCCTGGTGCCTCCTTCCACGATGCCATCCATGGGATGCAGCCTCATCCCCTTTGCCTACTGGCCCTGCTTGGCGCAGCTGTCGAGTGCCATGTGGCCTCGGTGGGGACAGGTGAAGCTTCCCCCAAGGCCAGCAAAGGTCTGGTAGAGGGACTCCTCAGATCTCACGCCCTCCAGCACCCCGGGTAGGCATTAGCCCCCCAAAGAGGCCAGAGCTGCTTTTAGAAGGAGGTGCATGAGATGATATTTGCCTGTAGCACCTGGAGATCCAGGCTGGGCCAGGTGCCCCTTGGCACTCAGCTGCCGGGCTGTGCTGATCCTTGCTGAGATCAAAGCTCACGGGGGCTGGCTCCAACCAAGGCGGAGACTTTTACCCCTTTCTCACCCTCTCCGGTCCTAACAGCCCTCACATCATAGTGCGCTGTGACACCAAGCCCTGGGCTCCAGTCGCCAGGCCGGGCTGGCAGCGGGGCAGACTTGTCATTGGAAAAAGGAGGGTGTGGACCCTGCACGGCTGGAGTCTCTGGGGACACAGAGGGTGAGGCTGGAAGGGATTGCCCAGGGCCGCTGCTGAGAGTTGGGCTCTGGATGACCTACCCCACACGCACCCACCCCTCCCATCCCTGCCCATGCAGGCAGCAGCTGTGCTGCATGCTGCAGAAAGGCCAAGTTCCACCCCAGAAGCAGCGGCATTTCCAAAGCGGGTGGTGCTCTCCAGCCACGCAGTGGTGGCTGAGCACACCTCGGCCCGCGGCACTGGGGTTATTGGAGTCAGAGCCAGAGCTTGGGATGCCCTCAGGCGTATTCCCACATTTCCTGGATGCCTCCTGCTCCCGGAGCCCCTGTGCCTGGGCGGGCCCTGGCACAGCCTGCTGCTTCCGAAACATCCTGCTGATCAGTCAGGACTTGAGTGGGGAATCCCTGCCCCCACCTCCCATGCTGACAGTGAGCAAGACCTTCACCCCCCCACCCCCCTTCAGCTCCAGCTCCCTCTGGCCCCCCTCCCGCTCCACATTCCCCAGCTGGCAATGGGGACTTTACAGGGACTGCCCTTGCTCCGAGCTCCATGGAGGGCAGTGGTGGGGGTGGCCCAGCCAGCCTCTGCTTTTCCTCTTCATGCATCGGCAGCCTGGAGCTTGCACAACGCAGGGGCGTGAATCACTTCCAGCTCCTGGAGTCAAACGGCGCATTTCTTTCCCAACTGGCCCACGAGGGCTGTACACGCAGTCCCTGTGTGTGGCGCCCCACGCAGCTCCCGGGGACCTCTCCACGGCCTTGATGCAAGGAGAAGCTTTGGCTTCTGCTGCTAGAAGGGGTCTTGGTGCAATCCCTGCTTCCTAGCTAACCGTGAGTGGCGTCTAGCCAAAAGGATGCCCTCTGCTTTCATCTCCAGGGCTCTGTAGGCTCTTGGCTGTGTTGCTGTCCATCCCAGTTGCTCTGATATCCCATGAGGAGCCAGCCCTTCCTATTAGACACAGATGCTCACTGCAGCGAGCGACGCTTGTGGGGCATGTGGCCGAGGAACATGTATCATGCCACAGATCCCAACATCTCTCTGCTTTGCCTCAAGACGTCCGGCCTTGGGGGCTGGCTTTTCAGAAGACCTGGATCTGAGCCCCATGGCCGGGGAGAGCAGTTGGCCAGGGATGCTTTACACAGGGCCTGGCTTTTTCTAGTGCTTCAGCCCCCAGGTATTTGGGGGATGAGGGCAGAGGAGAGAGAAGCTGAAGCCTGTATGGGTTTGCTGGAGGCTGCCCAGTGTTGGTGGGGTGCAGGGACCCCATAGGCAGCAAACCAGGCAGCGTCCCTGCTGCAAGATGCAATCTCAGGATGCAGCAGGCTTCTCTCCCCTGAGGAAGGGGCTGGATCCAGCTGACCCTAGACTTGGAGGAAGAAGTCAGCTATGTCCTGGCCTCAAGCCCCAAGCTGGAGATACTGCCTCAGACCTGGGCGAAGCTCCCTGCTCCGCGCCCGTCCCACTGCTGGATGGGTTCCTGGTGTCTCTCTGCAGAAGGGGAGGATTTCTCGCCAGGGTAACACAGACAGGCTTTGGCTTCGTGTTGCCTTTGCCTGTCGCTGGGCCTTCGGGCCATGAGCTCGGAGACGAGGGGCTGCAGCAGGGACGGGGGCTCGTCCAGGTTTCTCCCCCCGCTCCTCGAGGGCCCCAAACCCTCCCTGTCTTTGGCTCCACATTACTAATATGCAAATCAAGCTCAGCCAGGGGCCGCTGGCGCTAACATTGTGTAGTTATTGACTGTTCTCCGAATGAACCGTTAGTCATAAAAAACGTTACCATGGCAATTTTCCTGTTGTTTAGACCCTAACAGATCTGGGCAGACCGGGCTCCTCTGTGCATTCCCCTGGCTGGCGTCTGATTAGAAATGCAAAGCACCCGGCTCTGCTGCCTGGAGCTGGAGGGCTGTCAGAGAGGCCAGGCAGGTGGGCCCGCTTGCTCTCCCCAGGCTCCGTGATCTGCACATGATGGGAAGGACTCGGCGGCTTCTCAGTCCAGTGTCGTAGCCTCATTTCTGCTCTCCCCTGCCTCCGTTTGCAGTGTGACCCACTAGCCGGGATAACCCCCCCTTCCCAGTGTGGATTTTCACCTCCCACCACCCTCCTGCTTCTTGTGCTGACTTCCTCCCTGGCCAGCAGCTTTGTCTGCCAGCTGAGTTGTTGCAAGGTGCTCAATAGGGTATGAGCTGCTACACCGACTGCTTCTGGGGCATTTTTATAGGTCCTCAAGGAGTTCGGGATGCAGGCCTGATGCTAGACTCCAAATCGACAAATTGATTGATGCGCAGGCCTTGTAACGTGTAAATTAGCAAACTCCAAACCGGTCCTCTTTGCTACAGGGCAATGATGTGCCCCTCCCGACCCAGCACCCCTCCGTCGGTGAACCCTGCCCGAGCATGAAGAGGAAGGTTTGCTGCAGTGACTAACATCCGCAGGGAGCTTCTCAGAGTTGGCGTGGAGGTAGAAGTATCAGCAGGCGCTGGAAATAGCAGCTTGGAGAATGGCATTTTATAGACTCATAGACACTGAGGGCTGGAAGGGAGCTCAGGAGGTCACATCGAGTCCAACCCCCTGCTCCAAGCAGGACCAGCCCCAACTGCATCATCCCAGCCAAGGCTTTGTCTAGCCAGGTTTGTGGCTGCACGTGTGCGTATGCACATACGTGCTTCAGTATGTAGCCTGCCCTGTTCTGCTCTGACACAGTAAGAACGAAAAAGAGTAACTGTCAGTAGAGGCGAAGCCATGGTCCTCCCCCGATGGGAAGGCCAGCTGGCAGGGATGAAGGATATTGCAGCACCAGAGCTGTGTTAGCCAACACCACTCAGCAGTGAGGCAGGTGCTTTCGCTCTATCATCCGAATGGGTTTTCTTAGGAAAGGAGAAGTGCGCTGGGGTGGCCAGAGAAACCCCGGGTTGGATTTCCTGGAAATGCAGCTGCTGACCTACAGCACAGAGCCCTTTAAATACACTCCAATGAGGCCTGGTGATGCTTTGCTCGAGAAGGGAGAAAAGCGGGGAGCTCTGGCTCAGTGCAAGGAGGAGATTTCCCCTTCCGATGTGGTGGCTAGCTCTGCCTACGCCTTGCATATGGGTCATTATTATTAATAGTGCCTACAGTCAGGCTTGCTGTGGCCATCTCGGTCCTACTGAGTCTCCTTTCCCCACTTGCAAAGTGGGAATAGCCTCAAAAAAAAAAGCGGGGCGGGGGCAGGGAAGTGTTTTCCCTACCTCCGAATAAATTCCAGCTCAGTGGCACTGTGATGGGAAACACAGGTTCAAAGCCCCTTAGGCAGAAAAGGGAATTATCTCTCGGTCTCTCACATCCTATGGTATAAAAAGAGCTATGAGTCCTGGCTTTGCCTTAGCTGACGGGGGTGGCATCCACTGCCCATTGCATGGTGCCTCGTGCAGTTGGCATGTTCTCAAAGGCGTGCTAGAGCCAGCACTTCACCTGGACCAGCAAGGACTGCCTCAGCTGCAGACCCACAAGGGTTGTGGGTGTGAGAGCTGCACCAAGGTGCTTTTGGCTACATGCAGAGGTAGGACTTCAGGTCTTGGGGGTAGGTTGGAGGGGCCTCCAGATGTTGGGCATCTCCAGGGCAAGGCAGGAACCTTTTGAGGATCGTGGCTTTGGACGTCCACACCTAAAGTCCACCCAAGTCCTTTTTTTTCCTGGGTCTGGGCCTCTGGTGACTGGCCAAAGATCTCCATAGACAGTTTGTGGCAGAGCTGGGAATTAAACCCAGGTGTCCTGAGTTGTTGGCTGGTGTCTTAACAATGGGTCCCTCCTTCCTTCTGTTGGCTGCAATCTCACCCAGCTCTGTCTCTCTGGTAGCAGCCAGCACTGGAGTTCAGTGGGTTATGGGCAGGAGAGAGGTCGTGTTTTGTGGTCAAGGCTCTGTTATCTCTGTGAGAGCTCCTGCTTCTTATATACACCCAGTTCTGCAGCACTCAATCAGGCTCCATACCCCCAGATACAGCCCTGACTATAAAACTGTCCCAGCGGTGGTGCTGGGGGTGCATATGCAGATGCTCAGCTGTCTCACCCCGAAGTGTGCATATTTTATGGGTCTTCTAAAAAACATCTTTAAAATGCTCTGGGAGCTGAGTGCCAGCCTGACTGAGCAAGGTGAGCCTGTGGCAGATCCATGCTGAAAGCAGAGCTCTGCAATCCAACGGCAGGAGGAAAAAGTGGGGATGGGTCCTTGTTTCTAGCCCCATGTCTCTGCCCCCAGCCCCTTCAGCTAAATACCTCTGAATTTGTACCAATACCATAACCCTACGCAGGGCCTCTGCGAGGTCTGCCTGTGCTATAAAGGTGATCACAACATGCACTTGGATTTTAAAGCACCCTGAAATATTGGCTCTTAACAGGAGAGTTTGGTTCAGCCAGAATTAGGGAGGTGCTACCACTCCTCTCTTATCAGCATCTCATTCTTTTGCCCAAGTTATTTTGACCAAATAAGATCACCCAGGAGTGATACACCAGGGTTACTCGTGTATTATATAGACACTAGCCCCGAAATGGCTGTGTTAATACTCCAACGTTTCTTTTTATGTTGATGTTACTGTATACGTGGAAACAGCAGCTCTCGAGGCTGTGGCCTCCATTCCCAATTTGCTAATTTGTAGAAATTCTTAATTGCAAACTGTATCTGGACGTGTGCAAGTCCACCGGGCAGATCGAGGGAAGTGATTCTTCTCTCTTCGACTCCGGATGTGGAGTCGTGTGTCCAGTTTGGGGTGTACAAAAAGGATGTGGACATGTTAGAGAGAGTCCAGTGGAGGGCAGTGAAAATCATCTGGGGTCTGAGGCACGGGACTGATGAGGAGAGGCTGAGCAAGCTGGGCTTCTTTAGCCTGGAGAAGAGAAGACAGCAGCCTTCAACTCCCTGCAGGGGGGTTGCAAAGAGAATGGAGCTGGACTGTCCTCACGGGGTAGATGACAGAACAAGGTTAAGCAAGGGGAGCTGAGGCTGGAAATTAGGAAAAACTTTCTCACTAGGAGGGTGGTGAAGCTCTAGAATGGGCTCCCCAGAGAGACAGTGGCATCTCCATCCTCGGGGGTTTTTAAGACCCGGCTCGACAAAGCCTTGGCTGGGATGATGTAGCTGGGGCTGGTCCTGCTTGGAGCAGGGGGTTGGACTCAACGTGACCTCCTGAGCTTCCTTCCAACCCTCATTTTCTATGACTCTCTGATGTAATAGCAGGCTTCCACTACCTGCAGCGGGGCTCTGAAGAGGATGGAGCTGGACTGTCCTCAGTGGTGGCAGATGACACCACAAGGAGCAATGGCCTCAAGTTGCAGAAAGGGAAGTTGAGGTTAGATGTTAGGAAAAACTGTCTCACCCAGGCCAATAAAGCACTGGAACAGACTCCCCAGGGGGTGGTGGACTCTCTATCCTTGGAGGTGTTTAAGACCCAGCTAGACAGATCCCTGGCCAGGATGCTATAGCTGGGGCTGGTCCTGCTCTGAGCAGGGGGTTGGACCAGATGTGACCTCCTGAGGTCCCTCCCAACCCTCATGCTTTATGATATATGACCTGACCCTTCCCAAGGAAGCTGGTGCGTGGCAACCTAAAAAGCAGGGCAGTTGTTGTCCAAGGCTCCCTGTCTTTCATTCGTATTCTTAGATGTACCAGACCCCACACTGACTCCATTCAGCAAGCACACAGCAGTCAATGGGGCGAGCTCCCCTACTGCTCCAGCTCCAACTTGCCTCCCGCTCTGTAGCCGCTCTTGTCTTTCAAAATAGGATGAATCAAACATCAAGGATGTGACCGCTCGGACTGTCCGCGGTTACCGAGATGGAGAAGGGCTGTTTGCAGGAAGTGATAGCAATCTGCCAGGGGAAGTTTCATCCTTCCCGTGCCAGTCTCCCACGCCCCTCACAGAAGGCCTGATCCTGCATGAGTGAAATCGGTTGTAAAACTCCCCCATGACCAACTCAGAAATATCCAATGACCGAGTAGGAGCAGCTCTGTCATCCTCTCTGGGTGTGGAAATGGGCTCATGATAGGGAGCGTAGGGAGATGTCTGCACATCCAAGAGCCAACCTGTCCCGGTGGCCTCTTGCTCCTGACATCCGAGCTGCGGCGGAGCAGCGTTCAGACAGCCGCCCGCTTTAAAAGACGGCATCAACATTGCAATTTTAAAGCCTTTATAAGCTCTGTGGCTGTCACTCTGGTTTGTGTGCTGAGCTCCCCAAACCTGCCAGCCTGAGCGGGACGGCTCAGGGAGGCAGTTTGGAAAACGAGATAAAAAAGCTGCAGTAACGGCAAACCCTCTCGCCGAGCCGTTGTTGCTGCAACAGGCCGGTTTCTTAAGTTCCTGCCTCTTGCCAACCTGACCCTGACAGTTCCTGCACCCCCACAACCCGCTGAAAGGCTCCGGGATTTGGGACAAGATGCATTTTGCTTGCACCTCTATCTGGTTAATAAGTGCCATGTTAAACCGTCGGAAAGTATGCTGTGCGGGAAGTTAGGGGAAAACCAGCCGGGTGGCCGACAACCTGTGCGATCGCAGCTTCAGCATCCTATTATTGTGCCGTGAACGCTCCAGAGGCAATTCTGCAGCCGGTTCGCTGGGGACGGGGTCGAGCCCCCTGAGCAAACAAGGGGCCGCCTCTTTCAGGGTTGGGATTTTCATCCTGGCTTTTGCAAAGCAGGAGAGGCTCCCCTGCACCCCCACCCAGCCAGTGTGCCCAGGCTGAGGTTGGGAGGTTAGGGGCAAGGGAGTCCCAGGCAGGGGGTGGATTTCCTTGCTCCCTGGAGCTGTCAGGGGCTGGCGGCCAGGTGGACCGCTCTGCTGACAGATCGGGAGCCTGACTTTGTGCTGATAAACGTGAGCGTCTTGTTTTCAAGCCGTGCCTCAGGGCGGCTCTTTGAGGGCCCCGTCTTCCATCTTTTACGCAGCGGTGCTCAAGCTTTTTACAGCCCAGGCAGCCCTCTCCCCTCCCAAGACTCAAGGCCCCCTGGTTAGCAGCGGTTTCAAGTTGCCTCCACCGGGCCTCTCTGCAGAGCACATGAACCCCCTCTGCGGCGGCGGCTGTGGGCCCCCAGCTTTCCCTGGGGTGGGGGCGATTGATGCCCAGGGTGGAAGTGATTGATGCTCAGGGGTGGCAGTGATTGATGCCCGGGGCGGGGGCAATTGATACCGGGGTGGAAGCGATTGATGCCCGGGGGTGGCAGCAATTGATGCCCAGGGGTGGAAGTGATTGATGCCCGGGGGCGGGGGCGATTGATGCCCGGGGGCGGGGCCGCGGGGGG
>NW_017728953.1:1156670-1190098 GCF_001723895.1 Crocodylus porosus
CCCGCACACAGGATCGGGCCCGCCGCAGGAGGCAGCCGCGGGGCTTTCCTCTCCTCCAGCTGCTTCCCCTCCTCCCCCTGCACCTGCCGCCCGCGCCCCGGCCTGCTTGCTCGCCCCCGGGGCTGGGCGCTGCGGACCGGCTGCCTCCGAGGCTGGCAGGCGCCTGCCCCGCATCCGACCGCTCCCGGTCGCTCATCGGGGGTCTGCTCGGCCTCTCGGTCTGGGCACCGGCTTGGGCTTTGGCCCGACCAGGCTTGCGGACCTCTCAGGTGGTCGTGCCCTCAGCGACGGGCTGGGTTATAATCTCGGGAGCGGGCATGCGGCTGCAGAGTCCGGCGCGTCCTGAGGGCGCTCGGTGACGAGGGCTTCGGGAGAGCGATGCTGCCACCCACTCCCAGGCCGGCGCGGCGTTTGCATCGGGGCAGGCTCTGCCCAAGCCTGTCGCGAGGATGTAGCAGGGGCGTTTCCGCAGTGGGACCTGGCGCAGCTGAGCGTGTGTGTAAGGCACGAATATATGCAAGGGAGCCTGGAAGAGGGAATGGAGCCGGGCAGCTGCAGGGACTAGTGTGGCTTGTTGCAGCCTGGCGTGCACGGCAGCATCTCCAAGCTTGAAGCCCGCAAGCTAAGACTTGGGGCCTGGCTGATGGGAAGGAGCAAGCATCCGCCAAAAGCTAATTAAAGCCTCCCACCTGACTGCCAGCATGTCGAAGGGTTGCAATCTGTCCTTGTCCTATGTGCTCAAGGACCAGTGCTCGAGCCTGGGAGAAACAGAGACCAGGCACTGCTTTTCCAAGCTGTTCAGGGCCCGGCTGCGCGGGCCTCTTTGCGGAGACTTGGGGGTGGGCAGCGAGCCTCCGTGCTTCTCGGCAGAGCTGCTGAGCCTTCCCGATGTAACCTGCGGCCATAACGTGGGTGCAAGGTGGACCTCCTGGGCCTGTGGGGCTTGTAGCAGCTGCGCGCAGCTGGATCTGGTGCCGGCACATTCTTCCCCCTTGCCTCTTTCTTTGGTGCTTTCTTGCTTTACAAGCTCTTTGCTTCATTCCTGGCCCCAGGCAGGAAAGAGTGGGCCTCGCGGTTGCAAAGACAAGGGTGGGATGCTTCTGACCAGATCTGTGCAGAGCGGCAAACTTTCTTGGGAGCTCTCTAAGGACTTCCTGGTTTGGGCTAAGCCCCTCCTAGGATTTCAGCCCTTGCTGCCCAGCTGCCTGCGAGCAGGAAGCAGGAGGGAGCTAAAAACAAAACAGCTCTTCATTTGTTTGCATGTCAAATGAGTTCGGGATTGTTTTGTTTTTTTATCCCCCGCCCCCCTCCAATCTGGCCCTTAACAGCAGAGATTCCTGCACTCATTAGTATCATGCGTGTTTATCTGGAAAGCCTTGGTTTCCAAACTGCCCAAGCCCATCTGCATACCCCGTCCCTTGCTTTTCTGGGACGTGGAGAGGCCAGATGTAAGCAGAAGCACGCACTCTTGTAATAGCTGGGCACCCCTGGCTTGTTGCGGCTTGTCTGAATTGGGTTGGGAGGGCAGGGACTAGCTTGGTGTATGTGCTACTCCCAGCACAGAGCGCTCCTCGTCTGCTTGCTGCTGAGACGCACGTGCTACATGATTTTAATGCTGGTTTGCAGCCTTCTCTGCTTGACATGGTGGGCCTGGGTTTGCTTTTTGCCCTTTGTGGCGCCTTAAAAGGCTGGTGTGCATTGTGGCTGGAGTATGGGTCTCGGCGCTCGGAGTTTTGGCCCTCGGTCCTCTGCTCAATGGGGATAAAACCCCGGTTGGGAGCTTTGCCTGGTCTCCGGCGGAGCCTCCCGAGTCAGGTGTCTTTGGGGATGCCAATTTTCTAGCGGGGAGTTGACTCGAGGTAAGCTGGTGCGATTTCCCACACCCAGGGGGTGGGCTGTGCAGGGTGACTCGCTGGAGGATGTGACGCGGTCTGTGGTGTCAGCCCGGAGCAGTTGAGGCTCGTGAGTCAATCTGCAAGAGAGGGCGTGCGGAAGATGTTGGGAGCTGAGCTCGTCTCTGCCTGTTGAACCCGGAGCCCTTTGGGGTCGGGCTTTTGAGCTCTGCCTCCAGGAGGGCTAGGAAATCCTTTTCAAGTGAAGATGGAGAGTCCCCTGTGATAGCAAGATGAGTAGCCAGGGCTTTGGTGAAAATCCCCAGAATTGCCAGCCCGGGGTTTTTATCACGTGAGTTTGCCCACGCTCGGTTTGCATGCATTTGCCTGCTTGCTTGCTCTGCTCCATCCACGGCTATGCTGGGAAAGGGAAGCGGGCTTAAGTTGTGACCCAGGCTGCCGTCCACACTGCTGCGTCTCCTCTGGGCTGCTGCAGATCTGTGTTTGCTCAGATTGAATCGGATCTCCTGCCAATGCCTCTCTTGGGAAGGCAGAGCCAGCTTGCTTGGTCTCTTGGAGGTCTCGCCTATATAAACCCTACAGTCCCTGACTTTTTTTTTTTTTGTCCTGTACTCTGAGGTTTATATTTTTCTCATCTGGCTTGTTACCCGCCGTTCTTCCCAGCACGGACAAATCCTCCAGCCAAACTCTGATCTCTCTTCTCTGCTCCTTCGCCCCCTCCTCGTGTGCCGCTGCAGCTCTAGCTGCGGGGGGCAGGTGAGTCAGTCCTGCGGGGAGCCTTTCACCGCCTGGCAGACTCTGAAAGGCCTTGTTGCAGCTGGCTGGCCCTGCCTCAGCCTTTCTGTTGTCTTTTGAAGCTCAAAGGGATTGAAAGCCACCAGCCGACACGGCTCAGTTCTGCATTTTTTAGTTTTGTTCCCTGGAGGGGTGTGACCGGGGGAGATGGGGTGACTCGGTGTCTCAGTCCTGTCCTAGGATGATATGTTGTAGCTGGAATACAAATTTGTTGTGTTCGGGACCGCAGGTTGGGCCTCGTGGGCTCCCTGGTTGACCCTAACATTGATTTTGGGGGAAGAATTTCTGCTGCAATTTGGGCAGCTCTCTGCCATTTCCTCCCCACCTCCGCCCAAACTTGCAAGCTGTCCCCGTCATGCCCGTGGAGAGCCAAACCAGACACAAGCTCCCAAGGCTGTACCCAGCCCAGGGGGGCCATCTGGACTTGAGCTCCATGCAAGGTCTGTGAATATCTCCTGTATTTCCTTCCTCCTTGTGACCTTGTTTTTGTGCTAAGGTATTAGGAGAGTTTGCAGATGCTGTGGCCTTGAACGTGAGACCCCCTGGGCTGCCGACTGTATGCCTTAGCATCCAGCCCCCCAACGTCCCCTATGCCTGTGAATGAGCTTCAGAGTTTATATTCCGCTCATTGGTGTGATGGTGGCCCTTGCAGACAGGCTAGATCAGGGCCCTATGGAGCTGCATAACCTGTAGATGATGCCAGTGCTTTCCCCAAAGAGCGCACAAGCCGAACCCCTCCCCCCCCCCAACCCAAATGGTGGTAAGCAAATGAGATCAATGAAGCTGCTTTTTGGCAGAGAGCAGCTAGAACGAGAGCCTCAGAGTCTGTTGATTCCCAGATCAGCCTTGTTGGCCTTCTTCGAACGCATAGATAAAGACGATGATCTTCCACTGCAGGGAACTGCCAAAGAAACATGGTGCTGGGGGAGTTTGCCCCGCTCTTTCTTGCCTCTGAGAACTTGCTGTGCTCATAGGTCTGGTCCCCCACATTTGCTGCGGCTGCAAACCCCATGCTGGAGGTGTGCTGGGAGCCTGGAAGTGCCTGGGATGGGATGCAAGAAATGGGGCGCAGGTTTAGCTACAGCAGATGCAGCTGGCGGGTTCCCTGCTTCACTCTGGTATGAATAGTTGGAGCCCAGGTGCTTGGAGGTTGCTTGACTTTGGGGGCATTCCCAGCCACGCGTGGGATGGGAGTGATGGACCACAGCCCTCTCGCACCGTGGTGGGAAGAGGCGAGAGGCAGCTTCTGCTCTGGGTATCAGTATCAGGTGGCGCAGCAGAGAAATGAGCCCATAAGCGAGCCAGACTGCAACCCATGCATCCCGTTGCAGCAGTCACTGTGCCGTCCCCATCGTGCTGCTGCTGGAAGGGCACTGAACTGCGGTCCTGCATGTTGTCACCTCAGCATTTCCTCTGCGGGGACACTGGGGACGAAGTGTAACATCCCCCAAACAGGGTTATCTGCAGACGAGCTGGATGGCTTATAAGTGGGGTGAGGACAGGGACAGCCTGCGGTGCCCCGGCCCTTTGGGTCTGCTGCGAATCCTTGCCTGGTCTGGAGCAGGGCAGGTGCTAGCATTTATTTGCAACCTGTTTTCCCTCCTTGGTCTCAGCCAGCAATTCTCTATCAGGGAGAGGATTTGCTCTGTTCATTTTCTGCACTTGAAATACGAGTGAAAACTAAAGAGCTGGAATTTCCAAGCCAAGAAAAGTCGAGCGCTACCGATCTAGGCCGTTCACAGCAGGTCCCCATCTTGCTTGGGGCCCTGTCCTTGCAATGCAGCATTACTATTCTCATGTTCCTCTGGGGGGGCATTGAATTTTCATCCTTGTGTTGTGTGTTTTTCCAGCAGTGCCGGGGGATGGCTTTTTTCCCCTGGATGCTGTTCACCCCCCTGGAAAAGAAGTGAAGACTTGCTTTGCTTGATGCAGGTTTTCACAGTGACTGCCTTGTGCACCCAACTGTGGAGTTTAAAATGTCAAGTGCCCTCCATCTCCCTGGCTCTGATTCACTGGCTAAAATAAAATCCATCCCCCTTCTTCCAATTCGGTTGTCGCCGGGGCTAGCATGGAGATATTGTGAAACGTTTTAAAACAAAGCATCTGACTTGCTGTCAGTGGGCTGGAGGGGTGAAACACTGCTGTTCAGATCTGGCAGGGCATGGTAATCAAGACTTGGCCCAGAAGACTTTTGAAGCAAGGAAACAAAGGTTTTTGGGGGCGGGGGGGCTGGGAGAGGAAAGGGAAGCCAGTGTGTGGGGGCTGGGCTGGAACTTGAGAGGACATCTCAGCAGCTGGAAGGCTGCATTGACAGTGTTTAGAAAGGGGATAAATATCCAGGGGCCTGATGGCTTGGCTAGACGTCGTTCCCATTGCGGTTCGGCATGGGAGCAGGTCCTCGTGCACTGTGAGGCTAGGGCAGGGCTGGTGCTGGCTTGCAAGAGAATTGCATGCAGAGAAAGATGTGTTTGGGAGCACCAGGCTCTTAAAAAGCTGCTTTATGCGGGTGGGTGCTGATGCAAGGTTGGCTTCAAAACTTGGGGCCATCCAGCACCGCTTGGTTGTAACCAGCTCTGCTGGTTTTCGCTGGATCTTTCCAAAAACAGCCCCGGTCCCACTGACCTGACGGATCCCAGCCCCTGTCCTGAAGTCGCGATGGGGCCCACGGACTTTCTCGTGGGCTCTTTGCCGTGGGAATACGTTTCTGAAATCTCTGCTGGACGCCTTGTCCTTCTCGTCTCCCAGCTGCTTGGAGTCCAGTCTCCTGGGATAGTTGCTTCTCTGGTTCTGCGAGTAGAAGGTGGTACCTGTCCCGCTGGAGGGTCTCCAGGAGGGCTGGTCCAGCAAATCGAGCTGTTCCTTGGTTTTAAATATGTTTCCTGAGCTGAGGAAATGGAGCAGAGTGAAACTCGGCTTGGTGAAACTGCGGTAGTTTTCTGCCCTCTTCTGCACAGGCATTGCTTTCTTGGTACCACCCCAATCCCTTGAGGGGTTGGGGGAACTCGATCCCGATGCTTCTGGACAAGAACTGTGAAGGCTAAGAGAGCTCTTCAGAAGTAGAAATACCATCAGGGCACTGCAATTAGTTTAAAAACTTGGAATAAATTTTACACTGGAAAGAAATCGGAGCTGCGAAAGGAGTGGGACTGCACGGATGGGGTTTCTAGATGAACTTTGCTCTATCCTTGTTGAATCATAGAAAATGAGGGTGGGAAGGGACCTCAGGGGGTCACATCTAGTCCAACTGCCTGCACAAAGCAGACCCAGCCCCAACTACGTCATCCCAGCTGAGGTTTTGTCAAGCCAGGCCAAGGATGGAGGATGCTACCACCTCTCTAGGTAACCTGCTGCTTCACCGCCCTCCTAGTGAGAGAGTTTTTCCTAATATCCAACCTAAACCTCCCTTGCTGCAACTGGAGCCCATTTGCTCCTCATGTCCTCTGCCCCCACCGAGAACCAGTCCAGCTTCATCCTCTTTGCAACCCCCCTGTAACAGTGCACAGCCACAATCACAGCTCTGGCATCCGAGTCCAAACCCTGCATGCCTCATGCAGTGCACGGATTGGCTTAAGTGCTTTTATTTTTCAGCTTCCCCCTCCAGCCTTGTGTCTCTGCAGATCAGAGTGAACAGTCTTCACGTGCTCTTAAATGCATTTCTTATACCTTCAGGGGTGCTGGTTGTAGTCGTGTTGGCTGAAGGACACAGGCAGGCAAGGTACTTTGGGTCAATGTGATATCTTTTTATTAGGCCAATTAAATAGTTGGACAAATTTGTTCTTTGGGCACAAACACCATTCTCCAGGCATAGGGAGAGTCTGCTGGAAAGCTCCCTGTACCTGGAGAAGGGTGTTTTGTGCCTCAATACTTGCAAAGAACAATTTTTTCCAACTATTTAACTGGTCTAATATAAGATTTTACATTTACCCAAGGAACCTTGTCTGCCTGTTTCCCATACCTTGATTCATTCCCGTTTCTTCCAAGTGTCTCCTTGTTTCTGAATTGCCTTGGTTAAAACATGTAAATTGGGAATAATTCCAACATGAATAGTCGATTATGGTAAAACAGAGCTTAAAATTGGAAGGGCTTTTGTTTTTTGCCTGATTTTTTTTTTTTTTTTTCTCTCTTTCGACATGAATGGTGAACAAGACATTAAACTTGCTACCAGGTGCTACTTATCACCTAATTGAAAATTGGCTGTGTTTGCCCTAAACCCGTATGTTTTCATTCCTGTTTTGTGGTGTTGTAGAGTAGTCCAAAGTACTGGGGGCTACAGGTGGTTGGCATGGCCAGAGCAGGGGTAAGACGCTGGATTGCACATCCAATTTTTCCTTTTCCCTTCATTCTTGTTCATGTCTTAGTCTTCCAGGTGTGTTTCTGGATGGAAGATCTAGATAGGTTTTGGAATAAGAGGGTGGGGGGTTGCTGTCTCTTAACAGGGGAAGGTTTCTTTTCAGCCTGAGATGATAAAACAGTAGGAGTGATGGACAGCTTGGAGAGCAGCTGCTATCCTGACCAGGATTGATGCTACAGGCTGCACTCAGTTATAATGTGCTCTTTAAAAATATTTGTTGCTCCACATTGGTCCTAGCAGGGGAGACCTCCAGCCTGTACCCGGAAAAGTGGGGAGCCTTGCTCCGAGGAGTGTCGGAGAGTCTTGGGTGGTGTGGAGGAACGGAGCATGATGGTTGGGCTCTGTCTTACAGAAGACAACACGATATGGCAGCCAGTTTGGGAAAACGGCAAAGGACTAGTAGAGACCTCCTGTGTTGTCTCCTGCTGTGGGGAGGCAAATGCATCGTGACCTCTCTTGGAGCCTGGTTCTCTGCTTCCTTCAGTGAAGACAGAAGAACATCTTTTGGAGACTCCCATAATCTCAATTTATAGAGAAAATGGCAAGGAAGAGATCCTCCCCTCCATAAATAACTGCTGTCCAGGGCTGCAGCGAGTCTGATTGCTGTGAAAGATGGCACGATGTAGACTTAACCCCATCACTGAGATGAGACTTAACCCCATCACCGTACGGGGAAAGGAAATGATGGCATGAGAAGGAAGGTGCTTTGTTGCCTTCATGCAAAAGGCAGCATCCATCCTCCAAGCACCTTGCAACTTCCCGTCTCCAGTTCTTGCCTTGAGCAAGGGTTTGGCCCTGTTCGGCTATGATTCGGCCACTTGGCAACTGCTCACAGGGCCCCTGGAAATGCGCTGCCTTATGAAGGGAGCTTTATAGTGAATGTCGTTGTATGGCACCTGTTCATCAGTGAATGACGGTGGATATTGCAGCTCTTCTACTGACTGGTGGATGGCGCATCCTCTCCATTCAGTTTTGGCTGCACGGACCTGGGCAGTTGATAGGAGATGCTTGAGTTGCCCATAGGTCGATGTCTTCCTCTTGGCCTTAGCCAACTGATCCCAAAGGAAAGGCAGAAGCCGGCATGTTTGGAGCTAGCTTGGCTGCAGCAGCTGCTGGTACGAAGATCTTCCATCTGTCCGCCTTTTGGGGCTCCGCTCCTAGACTGGTTGCCAACCAAGGGGACCTCAGTCCATCCTGTCATGCCATCCTCTTGGTGGCATTTGGATAAGGACTAGTACCCTGCTCTAAATTGCTTCTCCACCTGAAGCCGTTGGCACCATAAATGTTGCTGGACTATCTCCCGCTGCCCAGCTCTTGGTGTTGACAGCTACCGGTAACACCATCTACTCTCCTAACAGTAGCAAACCTGGCCTGGTCTGACCTGACTGCCATAGTGAATGATGTAGAGTAATACAGTAAACTTTCAGAGGTCTTGTAGGGTGGGCATATGTCCAATGGAGGCTACTTCTTGATCAGATGTCACCCTAGGCTGTCCGTACATCAGTCTTGGATCTACACAACCATGTGTTCATCTCATCGTGCCTGTGGCAGATCTGGATGTCTCTGCTTGGGGTGTGTAAGGACAGGGTGCCTGTCCGTTGAACCTCAGCAGTGGGGCTGTGGCTTTCCAGAAGAATGGGCTGGAGCCCCCACATCATGGCCGTAGCCAAGAGGAGTTCATCTTGAGCAAAGCCATGTCCCATCCCTGCTTCTGCGAAGGCGGAGAGCAGATGCATCTGACCGCCAGCCCTTGCCATCCTGTTTGGTCTTGATCATACGGTCAAGAGCTGCTCTGCGGTGTAGGCTGCTCAGGTCTGTTGTTTTGGCTGGTGGACTCGAAGGTCTGTAACCCGGTGGCTTGAGGCCCTGCCTTTGACTCGTTGAAGGGGCAGTGGCTAACTCCTTGTGATCCAGGTCCTTCCTGGTTGTGCATGCAGTTGGGTATGGGTCTCTTCCAAGTGAATTTTGAGCCACGTGGTCTCATGGCTCTCCTGCCATGCTCTAGATGTGTTATAATTACAGAGGAAGGTCTAGCTGTCTTTCCCTGGCCCTTCTCCTTGCTAGACTTCACTTGACAATGGGCGGGGCGGGGCTGTGCTTGTATTTAGCTTATTTGCGGTGTTATTAATACCTCACTGTGCCCCTGAGATCCAGCATCTCTGTGGCATTTAAGTTCTTGGATGTGGGAAAGGCACCACAAAGCCACATTTCCTTGGGGATCCCAGAGGCAAGAGACATGGTGAGTCTTTCCTCTCTCAAAGCAGCTTGTTGCAGGAGGCAGCCTGGGCCACTCCAGGCCGGAAAACTGGCAGAGATGCAGAGGCAGAGGTCTCCATCCCCCACCAAGGCAGCGTTGGTCCTTGTAGATCGATGCTCTTAGCTGTGAGTTGCAGTAATTTCAGGAAGGCACTCGTGCCAGGGGTTTGCACAGCCGTCGGATGCTTGTGTCTGGCTCTGCTGTGCAGGTGCTAGCTCGGGTAGGCCAGTGTGGGGCTCCACCGGCTACGTGTCAGAGCACTTGCTTATTTTCTGGGGCAGGTTCAGGCTCCGCCGCGGTCATGCCGTTTCTGGTGTCCGAGTTGGCCCGTGTAACCTCCTTTGGGTATGGACGTGCCCCGAGCATGCATGTAGGAGCATCACCACGGGGAGGTGAGTGCAGAGGAGCTGCTCAGCAATTGCACTTGCACCCAGTTTTATTTTGAAATCCCCAGGGAGAACATATATTATAGTTATATTATATATAATAATTTATACTATAGTAAATCCCAGCCGGATCCCTACCCTTCTGCCCAGTCCTCTGCCTCCGCAGATAGAAGTTGTTTGCTCCCATAAGGCTGCCCTCCTTGGTGACTTAAATAGGACACCATTGATATCTTCCTGTTTTAAAAAATTTTAATTTTCTCTCCCTAGAGGTTGATTCTTATTGGGTGAAACGAGGTTTCTTGCTAAACAACAGGATGCACTACATCTTGGCACTTGTTTCTGTAGGCAGATACATAGCTGGATGCACACTTCTTCAGATTGGTAACTTTTTCTCTTTAGGTGAGATGCATATCACTCACAATTTCCTGCTTATTAAATGCTAGTTTGTTCTTATGAGGTGTGCCAAACCTGTTTTTGGGTGAAATTCAGTGCAAAATGCACAAAACCTGTCACTTTAAACTAATGCTAAGCAAATTCTAAAGTACCTTAAATGTGCTGCCTAGGGAGGGCAAGCTTAGAAGCATGGTTTGCATTTTAAATGTTTAATGCAAAAGATGTATAGGTAGCTAGCGGAAGGGAGGGATTTGCTTCTGGCCATCCCAGACTTTACATGCTAAAATGGATAAATTGCATCCTTGCACCTTGCTTTTATGTGTAGTCTGGAGGAAGGGAAGATGGTTTCCAACACATCCAGCTCTCCTTGGCTTCTCAGCTCTGTGTGAGGCGTGGTTGTTTCAGAGTGGTCAGGTTTGCATTCGCAGAAGAGCGTACTGCTGTAGAGAGCTGGTTTAGCACCTCTGCAAGCTTGGCTTCCAGGTGTTCGGGCAGGGACTTCCACCTGCTCTGTGGTTTGACACTTTCTTTGAGCTTGGGTAGAAAACATGGGCTGCTTGGTGTGTGTACACACATGCAGGTGTATGTATACATACACGTGTGTATTGTTTATAAAAAATAAATAAGTGGGTATATGTGCACACGTGTATGTGCGTATACACACTCTATATATTAGATGTACACACACTGAAAGCTGGGCAGTAGAAGTGTATATATGTATATTTTATATATTTATAATATATGTATATGTACACACAAATGTGTGTGTAATATAGTGTGTATATGTGTACGTGTGTGTGTAATATAGTGTGCATATGTGTACACATGCATGTGTGTACATATACACACTATTAGATATACATACGTGTGTATATGTACACATACATGTGTACATATACAGTATTAGATATGCATACGTGTGTATATGTACATAGACACATTTTTATTTGTATACACACGTAAAATATATACCACACATGTATACTGTGTGTATATGTACACGCACACAAGCACATGTGTGCATGTGTGCTATACACACAAATTTGTATGTAACTTTTAAAAATACAGCTTAGTTAATTTTCATGGATTATAGGACAATTTAGTCCTATAATTAGTCGCTATAGATTTACTAATTTCCCAATCAGCTTTAACTAAATGCGTCTTAGGGAAAGAAGTGCATGTTCTGTTCGAGTCAACAGCTGTGTTTTCAATTGACTCTCTCTTTTTTTTTTCTCTCCCCACCCTTTCCTCCTTCCCTTCTTGCTTCTCTCTCTCCCCCCCGCCCTCCCCCCATGGAGGATTTCCTCCTTGGGGAGTTTGTGCCACGTCCTCCCAAGGCAAAGCTGGCACTGGTGCCAGCAGCAGGGAGGTGGGGGCTGGACAGCTGGCAAGGAGAGGGGAGGGGGCTCTGTGGCTGGGCATGAAGCAGGCGGCCCTGGGTCAGGTCTGGAACTGGCAGTGGGAAGGGCCTCTCTGTAGCTGTGAGCAATACGTTTGGCGTCCGGCCACCGGCACGGCCAGGGCTCTCCCAGCCGCGAAGCTTTCCAGCGCGGCTGTGTCCGCGGGCTCTGCTGCTCTCCATTGCGCTGCAGGGAAGAAGGGAGGGAAATGCCCGTGGCATGTTTTGGGGTGCAGAGCGGAGGGGGTTGCACGTGCAGGACTGATCGCTCTGTTCTGTGCCGCGTCTTTCCCTGCCTTTCCCCTGCATCTGATCCAGGCCTCTTGGTTTCCCCATAGAGAGGACTGAATGCACATCGACACGGCACCTGCGACGGCAGCAGCATGGTTGTATGGTGCCCGAGTTCCTCCGTGCCTTCTGAGCGAGGCAGGAAACGTTGCCTGCTGTTTTCTCGGCATGTCCTGTTATGTCACTCTTGGCCTCCCCGCCACCCCCCCGCGGTAGGCTTGCCTGAAATAGCTGCCAACCCTGGCAGGTTTCATTTCATACACAGCATCTATTCTTAGCTCCCTGGTGAGTTGAGCAAGCCACGTTACCCAACAGTCATGAGTTCAAGACTTAAGCGGAGGGGCGGGGGGAACAACAAGCAAAGGCCACTTTGTTTCATGCAGAAATCCTTTTGCGTGTCTGCCTTGCGCAGCAGCCTTTGGGCAGAGAGCCACTGAGCCTGGCGCGTGGCCTGGGGAGTCGAGCAAGTCCATAGGTAGGGACGGGGTGACCCGGTATAGTGTGGTCTGTTGCTTCTGACCCATGCCATAGAATCGGTGAGCATGAGGGTTTGGAAGGGACCTCGGGAGGTCGCATCTAATCCAACCCCCTGCTTCAAGCAGAACCAGCCCCAAGCCAGGGCTTCACCCTAAAAACCTCCAAAGATGGAGATGCCACCACCTCTCTGAGTAACCTGTTCCAGTGTTTTACTACCCTCTTAGGGAGAAAGTTCTTTCTGATATCCAACCTCAGCTTCCCTTGCTGCAACTGGAGCCCATTGCTCCTTGTTCTGTCTCTGCCACCACTGAGAACAGGCCGCTCCATCCTCTGTGCAACCCCCCTGCAGGGAGATGAAGGCTGATATTAAATCTTCCCTCGGTCTTCTCTTCTGCAGACTAAGTAAGCCCAGTTGCCTCGGTTTCTCCTAAATCATGTCCCTCATGATTTGTTTTCTTCCGCTAGACTTTTCTCCAATGTGTCCCCACCCTTTCTGCCCGGGTGGGGGGGTGGGGTGCAAAACTGGACACAAGACTCCAGATGTGGCCTCCCCAGCACTGAACAGAGGGGAAAGCCTGTGAAGCTGGTTGGATGCAGCCGGGCTGCTGGAGCAATGATGGGATAGACATGCGGCGTGGCCAGAGCAGAAGTGTATGGGCAGGAGAATAAGCTCTGTGCAGCACAGACAGGTGTGCGTTTGTAGGACTGATGTGCAAGAACAACCCGAAAGAGCTGAGGTTATTGAATCTGGAGAAGAGGGGACTGGTGGGAGTTCATCAGAGTCTGAAGAGCAGTGACAGAGATGGAGATGGGCATTTTTTTCATGGTTATAGGGGACAGGTCCAGGGGAAAAAGCTTCAAGCTTTAGCAAGGGGAATTGAGATTGGAGATGAGCAACCATCTGATTATGAGGGTGCTCAGGCTGCCTGGAGAAGTGTATGCGGGGCGGAAATGTCCAGACTTGGAAGCTTTCAAGAGCCGGTTAGACAAACGCTTGGTGGAGATGGTTTAATTGGGGGTGATCCTGCTTTGAGCAAGGGGCTGGGCTAGATGACCCTGTGAGGTCCCTTCCTGCACAGTTTTCATAGGATCTTATATTTGCCTTGTTGCAAGGGCTGTTTCAAACGGGCAGCAGCTAGTGCTTTCCTTCCCCGTCCCAGCTTTGCTTCCCAGCTAGCTGCATCCACCCTGGCTGACGGCGTTCAGGGACGGGGGAGAGAGGCTCAGGTGCAAAATCCTTGCCCTGTGGGTGCATACAGGTACGTGGAGCGATGGCACGTGACATAGGGTCACTCACGGATGCCAGCAGGAGTTAGGTTTCCCTTCTGAAGTTTGAGCTTTGGATTTTGATTTTTGCGCTTTGTTTGGCTCCCCTCTTGCCATCATTACAACAACTCTGCCTGCATGGCTCCGTGCTGGCACGTACCTCCCCTGGCATTTTTGACCTGCTCGGAGCCAGGCGTTTGAGAGCTCGGTCTCCACGTGTGTGCTTTCAAGAACAACAAACACTCGCTGCTGCATTTCGGGCTGAGCCAGGGGAAAAGATTCAGTTCTGAAAACACAGGCCTGGTCCGGTAGCTCGGAGTTTTTGCTGGATGCTCAAAGGAGCAAACCTGTGCTCGGTGCTCTGAGATGGCACACCCCAAGGCCGTGCTTCCCAAGGGCTGGGCAGAGGGTCAGGAAGAGCTTCATTTTTCATATTGATTCCCGAGGGCAGCTCCGGGAGCAGGCTTCCGGTGCAATTTCTGCTGCAGGTCCTTTCCTGGGGGTTTTGGAGCCCATCAAAGCTCGTGGAGGGCAGCTGTCAGAGGTCGCCTTTGATGGCATTTGAACTGCAGAGGGGTCTGGGATACGTGGAGATGCCCAGGGAGGATTGCAGCACCAAACCAAAGGCTGCAGGCACCCTGCACCAGCCTGGCCCCTTGCTCAAATGAGAACCCCATTGCAGGGGTGCTGGTTTCCAAGGTGGCCTGGGTGCATCTCCTGTGGAAAGAGATTGGCCCCTTGGACTGTGGGTGATGTGACTGCTCCTAGCACCCTTGCATGAACTGGATGGGTGCTCTTGGCCTGCAGGGATAAAGCAGGACCCTTTGTCCAAATGTCAAGGCTGCTGCCAGCAGGCGTCTCTGCAAAGGGTGTTAACATGCTAAGCCTGGGGGTGCATGCACAGGGCACTAGCTGCTGCGTGCTGCACACTTACATTGCCCTGAACACGAGCGAGACTTGCCTTGCTCCTTGGAGGCATCATGGAGCAGGCAAGGCATTGCACGCTTGCGCCTGGGCTGAGTGTACAGCGCTCCCCCCTACCCTGTGTACCAGGTGACAGTCTTCGAGCTGGGTTGGTTGGCGTGGATCTCGTCGCTCAGCACTTGTGGCTTTCCTTCCTGTTGCAGAAGCAAGGCAGTTATTTCAGCTCCCCGGCGTGAGCTGCTATTTTGGGAGTTGGGGTGGGCAGGGCCCCATGGTGGGGGCCTGTTGGGTGGGGGCCTGTTGTCCTGGAAGGTCCCTGTTTGCAAAGAGGAAGGAGGGGAGGAGATCTCTATGGCAATGAAGAAGACAAAGGAAACACCAAGAGAGTTCCACTTCCTCTCTGTCCATGCGAGGGTTTTGCTCTGAGCCCCGTGGCGGGGTGCAGGCGGCACCTGAGCATGCGTGACACGAGTGCAAGTGGAAGGGAAAGCAGTGCTCGGTCTCCACATGCATGGACTCCACATCCCCTGACTGCAGCTGAGGCCATTGAAAATCCCAGTGCTGTTTTGTTTCATCCTTCCTGCTAGCGCCCTCCCCTAGGCAGATCTCCTGGCGAACCAGTTTGGCCGCTCCGGGGCACAACCAGCGAGCTCTGCACCAAAGCTTCCCGAGCTGCGGCTCTGGTTGCAACCCTGGGGGCCAGTTTTTATTGTGCCGGCAGCCTCCTTGTGCAATCCGTCGCGATCCCTTCCACATCCCCAGCCCTTAAGAACGGCCATGGACTGGGTCAGACCCAAGGTCCAGCTTGCCCAGTCTCCCGTGCCACAGAGAGGATGCTGGAAGGGGGAGAGAGCTGGGTAGGACCCTTGCTAGAGCCCAGGCTCCCAAAGCCCCCCTGGCTGGCCCCATAATTGTAGGGAGCTGGTAATGAACTGGAAATGGGGCCTGGACATGACAGATCATAGCCACGTAATGCCCAGGGGGTGGGTCTGGCCCTCTTTTTAGTACCTCGGCCCCTCCCAGAGCCAGGTGGGCACCCAGGTCTGCTCACAGCTCCCTGGCATCTGTGGCTGCTGGTTCAGGGGTCAGCGAGAGACCTGCTGATCTCCAGCCCTGTGGGTGAGGGGATGGCGTTGTTCAGCCCCAGACCCGCTGATCTCCAGCCTGGTAGGCAAGGGGGTGGCACGGTTGTGCTCAATGACGGAGCTGGCGCGCCAGCTGCAACACCTGAGCAGCATTTCCTGGTTGTCAAATGCCTACAGTTTGCCTCTTTGCTGGTAGCAATAGCGTGAGCCGCAAACTCGGTGTTTCCTTGTTCTCTTGCCCCAGGGAGAAGGGAGGAGTTCGTGCTTTGTCGAGGTCCCTGTGAACCTGGATGGGCCTCTACCAACTCCATGCCACGTTGCATACCCACTGGGCGCTCGATGCCTGCCAGGAGCAGGGCGAGGTGGACGGGAGCAGGTCAGCTCCAGGGCACTTTGCCCAGGGAGCACAGGGCGCAACTCCCAGCCTGAAGCTGTCAGCTTTTCTTCCAAGCTCGTGTCCGGGAGCCTAACCCCTTCATCGGACCTGCAGGGTTTTGTTGTGACTTTTCTTTTCCAGCAAAGCTTTGCAAGACTTTTTGCCTTGGCTCTGACAAGCTGGAGAGAGCTGGTCGCTCCTGAGAGAGGAGGCTGGCCCATGCTGATCTGACCGTCCGTGGCAAGCAGGAATGTGCCCAGGACATGGCATGTCCTCCGGCGTGTGAAGCCCCAGACAGGCGGGAGGCTGTTGCCCCTGGCCATGAGAGAGCCCCCTTCCTCGAGGTCAGGCCGGTGGTGAGATGCTGGTATGCGGTCTGTAAACCCAACACCCGAGTTTGGATTACAGCCTGTGAAAAACATCAGCTTGCCCTCAATGGAGCCCAGATGGTGGCAGGGAGCTGTGTGGAGTGCCGGGACCGCTGCGGTCCAGCACCGGCTGCGAGGAGGTTGGCATGCAACTCGCGGAGGCTGAGATTCAGGCCCAGCCTGTCAGCAGGCAATGCTGCTGCTTCCCCCTTTAAAAAAGCTGCTGTCTTCAATGAGCATCATCCTTTTAAATAGCTGCAGTTCACTGCTGGGAAGCAGGAGATGGAGGTCAAAACCCATCCGGGCTGGGGTACTAAAACCCACATCTCCTGCTGTCTGATTGCTTGCCCAGACTACGAGGCTGTTGGGAACATGTCTGGGCTGCCCTTCCCCTTGCCATCCTCCAGTGTCTGATGCCTGTCCGTCTTGGACCTGCACGATCCTATTTTTCTGGGCATTTACCCAGTTAGAGATGCTCTTTTCGGGCCTAAGCCAGACTCGGTGCATTTACAAACCCCTGCTGGCTGTGGGAGCTGCACTGGGGAGCTGGTCAGCACAGAGACAGGAGGAGGACGGTCTCCAATGCCCAGGAGAGCCCAGAAAGGACACTCGGGCATCTCATTCCTCCGTGCAACATTTTATTGTGCAGCATAGCAGCCTGCTGCCTTGGAGCAGAGGTGAACCATGGGGGCTAGGACAGGCAGAGCGTAGGGGTCCCAGGCAAGGGGCAAACTCCACCATGCTGCTGCCCACCTCCTGCTGTGTGCTTGCCTGGAGACCACCGTGGTCATGGCCACAGCTTCGACATTAAACACTGAGCGCAGCTGTTGGCACGGGCTGTGCCCCGGGATACAGGGTGGCACAGGGAGCAGTGGCTCTGCCATCCATCCCTTCCCTTTAAAGTTGAAGACTTGTAGGTGGTGCTTCTTGAAGATGCCAAGAGCAGCTTGATGCATGTGCTGTCCCTCTCCAGCCCCCATCCTGGGTGGTCCCTGCTGCCCCAGGGTGGGGATGGGGCCTTCCCTCACTTGCCCCTATCCTACATCAGTGCTTGGTGCACGAAGGGCGCACAGGATCCCAGCAGCAGGAGAGTCGAGCTCTGTAGCTGGTCTGCCAACAGCTTCCTAGCAGGTGCCTTCCTTTTCTGATGCCTCAGTTTCCCTGAGACATGTGGGACTGTCAGTCATGCAATGATGTGCCATGACAGCCGTGTTTCAGATGCAGCTGCCTTTGTAAGGAGCCCATTCGGGGGCTTAAAGTCTCTTCCAGCAACTTTCAGGGGCATCAGAGAGGGTGGCAGCTTCGCAGCTCAGAAATGTGCTAAAATAGGCAGAAAAGTGGGAATCTGTATTGGCTGGTGCTGGCTGGGTCAATGCGTAAAGGTGATCATGGGGTTTGGAGCAGCCCCTGTGTCAAAGCTGCCTGGCGTGCCCTTGTCTTGGGGCAAAAAGGTGTCAGACACCCAGGAGTTGGGTTTTGTGCCTGTGTGTCTGCTAGTCCAGGCATTGCCCTTTTAGCAGCAGGTAAAGCTCTTCTGTGTAATGTTTTCTGTAATGGCTGCACTGACCATCTCTGAGTAGGCAACTCGATGTACTGAGACTTGATAACACTCATCCCAGGGCATCCACACAGGGCACGGTGTTTGCGTTTGCAGCTGGGTATCGGGCGTCCTGACCCTAGCTCCCTCGGGCTGGGGACCAACTGGCTCTGCAGAGAAGGACCTGGGGATGACAGTGGGCAATAAGCTGGATATGAACCAACACTGTGCCCTTGTGAAGGCAGCTAAGGGCATCCTGGGCTGCATTTGTAGGAGTGGTGTCAGCAGACTGAGGCAGTACTCCCTGCCCCCTGCTCTAGTCAGCCCTGGGGAGGCCACATCTGGAGTCCAATGTCCGGTTTTGGGCCCCCACTACAGAAAGGATGTGGACAGATTGGAGAATCAGTAATGAATATGGAGCTGGGACACATGACTAACGAGGAGAAGCTGAGGGAAATGGGCTTATTTCATTTGGAGAAGTGAAGACCAAGGCGGGATTTAATAGCAGCTGTCAACTCCCTGCAGGGGGGTTGCAAAGAGGAGGGAGTGGGACTGTTCTCAGCAGTGGCAGATGACAGGACAAGGTGCAATGGGCTCAAGCTGCAGCAAGAGAAGTTGAGGTTGGATATTAGGGAAAACTTTCTCACTAGGAGGGTGGTGAAGCACTGGATCAGGCTCCCCAGAGAGATGGTGGAGTCTCCATCCTTGAAGGTTTTTAAGGTGAAGCCTTGGCTGGGATGATGTAGTTGGGGCTGGTCCTGCTTGAAGCAGGGGGGTCGGACTGGATGTGATCTCCCAAGGTCCCTTCCCACCCTCCTGCTCTATGATTCATCGCCGTGTCCTTGGGGCCAAGGGGAAAATTCCATGACACGAGCAGTTCATCTCTCACCTCTGCTTCTTTTTTTCCATGACCTTCACTGTGCTCATTGCCGCATGATAAGCCGTGACCACGACCCCCCCAGTGGTCAGTGAAGAACCACAACCAGCATCCCCTCTGACGAGAGAGCTGAGCGGCGCATGGCCGCTTCGCACATCTCAGTGTCCAGATCTTGCTTTCCTTCTGGGGGGCAGGCGGGTGGACAGAGCCACGGGTAATTTCCAGCAGAAGAACAGCCTTCACAAGGGGTTGGGTGGGTTGTTTTTTCTTTTAAAAAAACCTTGTAATCTGCAGGTATTCCTGCAAGCTAATGGACCTTATTGCTGCGACGGTCCAGGAGTGATGCGTCCCTCCCTGTCTGACTTTGCAGTTCTAGCGAGCAAAGGAAATCTCCCCCAGCAGCTTTCCAGGATGAGCCTAGGACCAGAAAATCATCCATCTATTGGATATCAAGCACCAGGGACTTAACATAGACATTATACAGTAGTGTAAGAGTGTTAGCCATCATAGAGAAGTGCAGCTGGAAGAGACCTCCAGAGGTCAGAGAAAATATGGCGCTAGTGAGGCCACATCTAGAGCACCGTGTCCAGTTTGGGCCCCCGCCACTGCAGAAAGGATGTGGACACATTGGAGAGGTTGCATCTAGGGAGGCAGGATGAACCCTGTCCAAACCATGTCATACAAATCCATACCTAATGTCCTCGTTTAACTACTATCGACCCTGATGCAGCACCACATCATACCCGAACCCACCTTGGGAAAAGTAGGGGGACCGCGGTAGCCAATGTCCTGCTGTTGTAAAGGTTTTTAATATACACTCGAGATCTCAAGAAGAGGTCATGTGCCCCATGACACAGAAAGGCAGACGCCCCCCTGTCCTTACCAGTCTAGTCAAGGGGTAAAATTCCTTCCTGACCCGAAATATGGCATCAGTCTGACACTGCTGTAGCCTTGATAGCCCTGAAATTGTGTGAGAGAAGGATTTTCTTCAGGTGATCTCTTTTATTGAACCAACTGTGCCTAACTTTATCCCAACGACAAGCTTTTGAATGGAGGACGTTGTTTGGCAGGTCTCTCTTGCAGTCACAAGTTTGTCTTAAGTTGATCCCAATTACAAAGCTGATCCAATAAGAGAGATCACCTGCAGGAAACCTTGCTTCTTCCATGGTCCCTTAATTTTCCTGATATGTGCTAATCCCTGCACTTTATGGTTGATGATAAACCCAACTTAAGCTTTTGTTGGAGAAATGAGGCATCCCAAGTGGCAGGCGGTTCTCAGAGCCATGGTGAAACCAGCAGCGTGTGAACTCCAGGCTTCATGTGCTGACTTGGAGGACTTGTGCTAACCCTGCCAGTACATCAAGGAAAGTCCCGTGGGAGCTGGGACTGCTTTGGTGTGGGAGTATCGGCGGAGGCTGTGTCGAGCCCCCAAGAAAGGCAGCTGGTGAATTGGAGGGGATCCAGGGAAGGATCATAGAGCAGGAGGGTTGGGAGGGACCTTGGGAGGTCACATTTAGTCCAACCCCTGCTCCAAGCAGGACCAGCCTCAACTACATCATCCCAGCCAAGGCTTGTCTAGCTGGGTCTTCAAAACCTCCAAGGATGGAGATGCCACCACCTCTCTGGGGAGCCTGTCCCAGCGCTTCACCACCCTCCTAATGAGAAAATTCTTCCCAATATCCAACCGCAACTTCTCTTGCTGCAACTTGAGCTCATTGCTCCTTATTCTGTCATCTGCCACCACCGAGAACAGTCCAGCTTCATCCTCTTTACAACCATGCTGCGGGGAGTTGAAGCTGCTATTAAATCCCACCTTGGTCTTCTCTCCTGCAGATTCGATAGACTCAGTTCCCTTGGCCTCTCCTCACCAGTCATGCCCCCCAGCCCCTGAACCATTTTCATTGCCCGCTGCTGGACTCTCTCCAATGTGTCCACATCCTTTCTGTAGTGGGGCCCAAAACTGGACACAAGACTCCAGATGTGGCCTCCCTAGTGCAGAACAGAGGGGAAGAATCACTGCCCTCCATCTACTGGCACCGCTCCTACCAATGCAGCCCAGCATGCCCCATCTCCTCCATCTGACGTCTGCCCGTCGCCGTGGCTTCTGGGGTCTTCTCCATGCCCTCGGTGACTGCGGCATATCTGGCCACATCTGTTCCCTTATCCTTCAGGTTCTGGATGTGTTGCTTGCAGCACCGGTTGGGTCTGTGTGTTCAGGCTATTTTGTTTCGGGGGCAGCAAATTGCTCACGGTGACAGCCATGAACCCTTAGCCGCACTGACATAAGCTAGTTTTGTCAGGACTTCTTGGTGGATCCAGCCCTGCCCCGAAGAAGGGGGCTTTGTGCAGGACAGGCAGATGCTCGGAGCAGTCCTTTTTGGTCTCCCAGCTGCCTCTTTCAGGATGTTGCTGTGCTGTTTCCCACCCTCGGAGGTCAGGGCGTAGGAGCTGCGAGACCTCGGGTGCACCAGTTGAAGCAACTGAGTTTGCAAGGCCAGCGGAGGAGGGTGGGGAGCCGGGCGTGGGGCAGGTGCGGGCGCACCCGGGGACAGGGTGGAGGTGGGGAGTGACGGCACTGAGGGAAGGCTTCCCAGGCTGCCTTCAACTTGGTGCTGGCCTAGCTCCATATCTGCAGGATTTCATCCTGCCCCACCCTGGGGGAGGCAGAGGCAGGGCGGGTCTTACGAGGCTTTGCAGACCTACACAGCAGCTCACCACACAGCTCTCCCCTGCCATCACTAGTGGGTGCCCGGGTGGTGCTGGCCACGGGGGGAGACTTGCCGCTTGGATTCTCCCCAGCCAAGGATGCCCGGTGCACAGCTCCTAGAGCAGCTCTGGGCTTCATGTGCGTACCATGGCCGTCTCCAGGTAGCCTTAGGTGATTGAGCAGACGGGGCCATGCCACCGCTGCTCTTCCTGAGCCAGTGTGAATGCCAGGGGGATGTGCCTGGCCTTGCCCAGAGCTGGGCGGGCTCTTTCCAGAGACCCAAAGACCCAAAGCAGGACTCTGGGGGTGCCACCACTCATGAAGCAAGTGCAAAACTTTGTGGCTGATCTCTAGGCAGAGATCCCGGCGAGCTAAGCTGAGCACCCCTGGCTCAGTGAAAGGCAGGGGGCCAGGCCTGTTCAGCTCCAAGTGGCGCGGACGGCTTTCCTGACGCCCTGCCAGTTTGTTCGGCGTCAGCACAACAGCTCTCCCAGCCAGTGAGCGGGAGATCCCAGCTCAGCCACCCCAATCTCCCTTCAGGCCTCAGTGCAAGCCACGCGATTACCGTCTCCTTACGCAATCAGCTTGCGTGATATTTTTTGACGGGAGGACAGAATGGGTGGCTGAACGAGACCGTAGCAAAGCTGGGGCTGGAGAGGAGGTAGCCGGGCTGCTTTCCTCCAGGACATCTGGGATTTTAGGATAGCATTCGACTCGGAGCTTCTAGGATTCGCGATTGAAAATGTCGTTACCTTGGCCAGGAGCTCTGGCACGTCGGCTCAGAGGCTTTCGTGGGTAATGTAGCTCATCTCCAGAGCATGTCTTCAGGTGGCTGAGCCACTGCCAGCTACTTGGAGCATGGTCCAGCAGTGATATTCGTCTGCAGGGAGGTAAATGGCGCGATCCACCAAGGATGCTAAAGGCCAGGGAGGCGCAAGGACTGGAGCAGGGGAGGTGCGTTGTGTGGAGTGGATGGGCAGGGATTAGGAGCAGATCTGGTTTGAAAGGATGGAGCTTGTGCATCCAGGAACAAGCCTAGGAGGGCAGGGAGGTCTGCCTGGCTCCACATCTGCATCTCATGCTGGGTCCCTTTTGGAAATGAGCAGTGCCTGGAGGTGTCTCCTTGCAGGACATGGGGCAGGAGAGGCCTCCAGCCGGGAAGGGATGGGTTGAATGACTGAGAGAAGCAATTGGAGGCCTGGAGGGGTTGATTTCCTCAAGGGGGAGATTATAGCAATGGCATCAGTCGGGTGAGGGGGGCTCTGCTAGTTGACATCCAATTCCAACACCCCCGTGGCCTTGAGGGAGGCTGCAGTTGCCTGGAAATCCCTCCCATTTGTCCATCACAAGCAGCCGCCTTGACCAGCTCTTGGAGCTGCCTCCGTGCCCTCGTGGCCTGGCCCTTTCCTCCTGGGCCAGGCAGCCCTGGGGTGCAAGTGGGTCCCAGAGGCTGCCGAAAGCTCTCAGCTTGCCATCTTCCTGCAGCTGCATGCACCCTCCATCGGCCTGGGGAGGTGGCAGCTCGGTTTCTTGCTGGGCCTGAGGACAGTAGAGACTCCCTAGCTGCCCAGGGCTCTGCATGGAGTAGACCCCCACCTCCACCAGTAGCTGCATGGGTTTCTGTAGGGAGGTGAGCAAGAAGGGGCTCATAAGGCAGAAAGGATCCTGGAGCCCCGCGGTGCCTTTATCTCCCGCGAGCTCACAAAAGAGACAGAAGAACTGGAAATGGTTCTGAAAAGGGCATGGGTGGGCTTCCAGACCAGGCGAGACTCGATTAGGTGCAGAAAAAAATAGACTTTTGGGGGGGAACATGATAGAGGATGATTCGCCCACATCCAAAGGGGCATGGACCGATTTCCAGAGGAAAGGCCTGTGAGCAGGTGTCTAATGTGGTAGCAAAAGGCTGTCCCAGGAAATGGCAGGTCTCCTCTTACAGCTCGCCTGGGTCCGTGGGGAGAGGAGCGGTGCTCACGTGGAGGGGGCAGGGGAGGCCGGGATGTGACTCTGGAGTGGACCCTCGTGGAAGTGGGGGGGGAGCCCCCAGGGCTGAAATGAGGCTGGGAGAGAAGCCGTGTTGCTCTTCTCCAGGTAGATGCAGCGGGAGATGGGGCTGGGTGATCTCATGGGGATTTCCTGCTTCAGCGCTGGGGACTTCAGCTCAAAGCCTTCACATAGGAAACTAATCCTTCGCCGAGCTACTGGGGTGGTCTAGTGGAACGTGGTTGCCTGTATCTGCTATGGAGCATCAAAGCTGAACCGTGGCCTGGGGAGTGGGAAGAGCATGTGGCTGTAGGGATTCCCCTAAATCTCGCCCCACCAAAACGGGGGTGCTGGCATGGGGAGGGGGGTGCTGGGTGTCTCCGGGCGCTGGGATCCGCCGTGTGCCCTCTGGATTGAGTGCATCCAGCTCTGCTGGATTTGGAGATGCCATCAGTGGCTGTGGTAGGCGTGGAAATGGTGCCCCCTCGTTACCCCATCCCTGGCCCTGGCTCTTTGGCACTGCTCTGTTTGCATAAGGAGGACATGGGCTGGCTCATGGACATGGGTGGCCCTTCCCTAGGCCTCACCCATGTGGCTGCAGCAGGGCAAGGACCCAGCTGGGGGATTTCAGAGCTGGAGACGGAGCTCGAGTTTTCCAGAGCAAAGCGCCTGATGGCAGGGGTGGGGGAGCTGCACTCCCCCCCGCCCCCCGCCACCTCCAGCCGGCCTGGCCGCATGCCCCAAACACAGGGAAGGCTTGATTGTAGCAGTGCCCTGCCTCTTTGCTGCCCCCAGTTGTCTGCATCCGCCTTGGGCCACGGGGTGAGCCCTGCCCGGCGGAGCTGCCGCTCCCCTCCTACCCCCACCCGCCGAGAAGAGCTGAGCTAGAGCCGCAAGAATGTGCCCTGCCATATGGGTAACTTCTCCCAGCTGGAGACGCAAACATTTGTTGCTGCAGCTGGAGTTGTCCCCCCCGCCCCCCATCCTCCCGATTGCAACACCCGGGCTGTGTTTTCAATTGCTGTGTTGAAGTCGTCATGCCTTTCTTAATGGCCTGGAGAGAGTTGAAATGCCAGCCGAGAGAGGCACTGCAACCAGGGTGGTGTAGGGAAAGGGGGTGTGCTATGGGGCAGGCCCGGCTGCAGGACGATGCAGGAAGCTCGGGGGTGTCTGCGAATCTGGAAGTGCAGCTTTGCATCCACGTGGACTGTTTCCAGGACCTCTGGGCTCTGGAGGGCGCATTGGCCTGATCTGCTCACTGGATCCCCCTCCTTCCACGGTGAGAGTCCTGTGTAGGTCTGTGCGTGCCAACTGTTCCCACGCTTTTATGTATGCTCACATGGGGTGGGCACGTGCCCACTGGTGACCCATGGGATGGCGTGTGCTGTGGGGCAGAGGACTAGCTCTAGCATCCCACCTGCTTGCAGTGGGGCTTCTCTGTCTGCACCTGATGGTGCTTCCTAGCGTAAAGGCCTGCTCAGCCCTAGCTGATCTGGTAAAATCAGGGTGGAGGGCATGCATCTGTAAGGGGAGGTGGAGTTGTATCCATGCAGCCTGGTGTGATTTGGGGGCAGAGGGGTGACCTTCCTCAGCTCCCGGTCCCTCTGTCCTAGGTAGAGAGCGGCACAGCAACCTCTCCACCATAAACACTGGGGTAGTGGCAGAGACGAGGCGTGAGTGCAGGTCCCCTGATGCCAGATCCTCCTGTGCATACATAGAGCAGCCAGGACCTCGGGCATCTGCAAGGGGAGCCGTGGTGGGGGACAAGATACATGGACCGTCCCAGTTGGAGCTGCCTCTTACCCTGCTTATGGGGTGCTGCCATCCAAGCATGGCCTGGGCAGCACCCCATAAGCCTTCTAGCTTGGGCCTGGAGTCCTCCCATGAGCACAGAGGTGGAAGTGTGAGTGAGCACACGGAGGGAGCCCCTGGTCTGGTCCCCGCTGGCATGCGGTATAGCCAAGCCAGGCCCTGCAGAGCTGAAGGCCTGGTGCCTTCCCTTGCTCCAGGGCTCTTTGTGCTGAGCAAATGGAGCTCGGCTGGATCCTGGCTCTCGCTGCAAATGTCCCAGCTGGGCGGGGAGCCGGGCCAGCACTTCGGTGAGCTCAGAGCCTCACATGGAAAGACCGAGCTTGCGTCAAGCACCTCTGCTTCCAAGAAGGAGAGCCGGTGGGAGCCGCACCCTCCCTCCTGAGTCAGCAGGGTGACGGGTGGCCCCGGGGAAGGGGGCCCTGGATGCTCAGCTCGGCTCGGCGTGGCCCAGCCCCCTCTGCCTGGCTCAGCCATTTGGGGCCTGTTTGGCAAAGGCTGAGTCGTTCGCTTTCACCTGTTGGAGACTTTCAGCACAGGTTTCTGGGAGGCCAGGGATGCTAGGGTCTTGTTGCCGGCTCTGTCCCAGCTCGGTGACCCCTTGTCTCCTGCTGCTTGTAGCGCTGGGGATGGCAAGGGCAAGGTCAGAGGCACTGGGGTTGGGGACTGGGCTCCTGCTAGGGCTAAATCCTGGAGGGTCCTGGCTAGAGGGTCATGCCCCTCTGCTTGGGCTCAGACTGATGCTTCATTGAGGATCAGGAAGGCGTTTGGCCCTATAGCTGGGGCTTGGCCCTTCTCCTTAGATCTCACCAGTGCATTTTTAACACCGTTGAAGCAGCAGGGCATGACAAGTTATCGTCCCCCTGCCTTTCCTGCAGTGGGTTGGGGTGCTTTTGGTGTCTTTGGGCAACTGGCCTGGTAGGTGTGTGACTTGTGTAAATTTAGGATTAGACAGGGACTTGGTTTGGACGGGGATGTTCCTGCCTGGAGCAGAGTTGGGCTAGATGTCGCCACCAGCCCTGCTCTTCTGCGATGCCGTGAAACCAGCTGCTGGGCAGGGGCTGTACTGATCCCTGCGCAGGCCCTTGCCCTGGGTGCTGAGTTTGGAAAGGCCAGTCCCCAGTGACTCGCAGCCTCTCTGTTCTGGCAGCCACCGGCTGCTGCCTGCATCGGGCTGGGCCCGGGGCTGCGAGGCCTTGCTGGGTGCCAGGATAGCTTGGCTGGGTTGGTGGCGGATGCTAGGCCAGGAGAGCCTGCGGGGCCCTGGCAGAAGCTGGCTGGCCCGGGGGAGCCCTTGTGAGACTGATTTCCAGAGGCCCCAGCTCCTGGAGTCCTGGGATTATGTTGGAATTGAGACTCATGGGCGAGCTGGCTTCCCGGGATAGCTCATCTATGCAGCCGTGGAGCATTTCCAGCAGTGTTGCCCTCCTTCCGGTGCCCCCTTTGCTCCCTGCCACCCCAGCTGTGGGCCAGCTGTGCCCAGGCTCGGCAGGGAAGGGCTCTAGGTCCATGGGGATGGCTCCCAATTCCCCGTCTCCAGGAGAGGAAGGACAGCTCTAGCTCTCCGCTGTCTCCGGTGGGCGTGGGGGGAAAGGAGAGCATTGCAGCTGGAGCTTTGCCACTGCACAAATATTTCTCTCCCAAGTGCTGGCCAGCCCCACCCAGGTCACTGAGCCCATCCATCTGGGCCTGGCTGTCCCTCGCCCCTGCCAGGAGAAGAGCTGTTGAGGCTTGGCGGGGATAGCACAGCTTGGGGGAGCCTGTGGTCGCAGGTGTGCGGGATGGGTTGAAGTCAGTCCCAGCCTGGAGCTGTTGGGAGCCCCCGGGCCAGGGCAGCAGGGCTCTGCAAGCTGGAGGAGGGCACAGGTTTGCACCCCCTGCTATACGTCTTCTGCTGTTCAGCAGTCAGAGGCCAGGCCTGCAGTCCACCGACTAGGGGAGCCCTTCCCAGAAAGCAGCATGGGAGAAACAACCCCCCTCCATGCTCTTGGAGTCTGCAGGCGACTCTCTGGGGTGCTATTGGAGTTGACCCCTTGCTCTAGGCTTGCCCTGCTTCTCTGGGATGGAGAAACGAGGCTTGGGAGCATTAGCTAAATGGTCTCCTCTCTCTGGGATGTCCTGCGTCCCAGCCAGGGCATGCTGAATGCTCCAAACCCGTGGGGTCAGGGTTATGCCCCTGCGACTGCCCCACTGGGTGGCCCGAGGTGGGTGTGACCTGCAGTCCCGTGTCTGGTTTGCCTGGTGCATGCATGGAGCAACCACCTGATACAGAAGCAAGACTTGAGTTGGGGAAGATGTGTACTCGGCCCAAATGCACCTTCAGCCACCTGGGAGAAAAGATCGCTGCTAAATCCCAGACAGGCCCCTCCCTTCGCTTTAGAAGTGGAGAAATCACCCGTGAGACTCTTTGAGGGCTTGCCTACACAGGAAAGCTTTACCAGTGCTCCCAGGATAGGTATTGCCTCTCTCCAGCCATGGGAGCCACGCTAGCAAAACTCCTCTTCTGCTGGAGTGAGTGTTCACGTGGGTTATCTTGGGTTACAGTCATGCTTTAGCTTGTGCCGGTTTTATCAGGAGAAACCTTTGCAGATCCTTCCTGGCTTCCTTTGGGCTGGATGTAGGAGAGGGGCTGGCCTCCTGGTACTTACTGCTTCGTGCTCAGAGCTGCTCCACGTTTCGGGCTGGAGTAGAGCCAAGCCCAACCGTGCGCCAGGCCGTGTCCGGCTCCGACCGTGTGCGTGGGGTTGCGGATGGCCGTCCCCAGGTAGGAAGCCGCGCACGCCAGGGCCAGGGGACGGGGTCTTCCGCCCGTGGGCATGAGACCCAGCTGTGAACACAGAAGAGCCTTGGGTGCCGCTGATGCTTTTTTGTCCTCGGTGCCCTCCAGTGTCTTGCTGTCCCTGCCTGCTTCACCCTCCGTTGCTTTTTGGCAACACTTGGGCAAATTGCTTCTGTTTCCTCATCAGCTGCTTGCAGTGCAGCTCCCTTCAGGGTGGTGATGGTGGTGGGGTGGGAAGGGGTCCTTCAAGGCCTCCTTTCTTCCCTTCCGCCTTATTTTCCAGAACATGAGAGCTGCCTTTGACTGGGTCAGACCCTGGCTCTCCGTCTTGCCCTGTCCCATCACATAGCGGCAGGGAGCAGATGCTGGAAGGGAGAGTGGGGTTTGTGCCCGAAAGTTTGCAAAGAACAATTTTTCCAACTGTTTAGTTTGTCTAATAAAAGATATATCACATCTACCTGAAGAACCTGATCTGCCTGGACCTGACCAGGGGTCGTCCCCCTGCTCCCCTGGCACTTGAAGCCTCCAGCATTTCTGGTCCAGGACGTTCTGATGCAGAGGCCGTGCTGCTCCCTCCTGCACTCAATAGCTCCCGATGCCCCTTTCCTCCAAGAACAGGTCCACTTCCTTTTGAATCTGGGAACACATCTGGTGGCCACAAGTCCCCTTTTTTATTCCACGCTGGGGGAAAAAACTTCCTTGCTTTCATTTTCAGCTGACGACCTACTCGTTTCATGCAGCGACCCCTCGTTCTCGTCTGGTGAGAGGCGGGCAGGAATAACTCCCTAGTGACTTGCTCCTCACCATTCGGTGTGTTGGAAACCCTTGGCCCTTGCTACACTGAACAGGTCTCTCCTTCCCACTACTCGTCACCCTTGCTGCCCTTCTCTGGACCTTCTCTAGTCCTTGTAGATGCTTTTAGAGGTGTGGGGACTGGTGACAGGGTTGGTGGTGTGGGGACCAGTGACAGCATTTTTTGTGCTTGTGCATCATGCCATCCCCTGCCTGCTTCACCTTCCGTTGGTTTTTGGCAGGAACTGGGCCCATCGCTGCTTTTTCCTTGTCTTGGAGGCTTGCAATGCAGCTGCCTTCCAGTGGATGGTAATGGGAGTGGAGGGGGCACGGAGGTCTCCTTCCTTCCCATCTCACTTGCTTTCTCCCTGTTGCAGAGTTGGTTGGACGGGATCGAGCCAGGTTTGGACCGTTGTGGTGTGTCCAGGGCTGAAACTTGGCTTCACTGAGTTGGCACAGCAGGGCCCTCTGGTTAAACCAGCACCGCTCAATGAGCAAGCCCAGCCACCACATCATCCTGGCGGCCGCAGAGAGAGCAAGGGGGCTGCAGCGGGGTTCCTACCTTTCTCCTGGCTTCTCCGGCAGGGCGCAGGGCTCGCACCTGCTGAGCGTGCAGGGCCCCAGTGCCAGCCCGCTGCCCATGCAAACCCGCCCTCTGCTTAGTTGGTCGGAAAGCTGCGTCCCCGGGAAGGGAGGGGGTAGGTACCCGGGCACATTTAATTGCCTTTAATGAGCCTGCTGGGGCAGGTTGCCAGCAGACTCTGCCATTCCTGCCAAGGTTTATAATTGCCCGTGAGAATCGCAAGGGTGTGGCGAATACAGCAGTGGGTTGAGGAGCTGCAAAGCCTTGGGCCCCAGCGCTGGTTCTCATGGGCTGAGACCCACAGTGTAGGGGCAGCTTTGGGGGGTCTCTTGCCCCCACTCTTCCTTAGGTTTCCTCTCACAGGTGCTCCCATCACCCCGTCCCTGGTGCAACTCCCTTGCTTTGAGGGAGCTGGTAGTCCAGGAGCAGGAAGGGGGGTCCTGAGTCTGGCACCTGCTCCTCTGCTTCCAGTCCAGCTCAGTCTGCTGGTTCTGGACCCTCAGGCTACTGGTAGCCCAGTCCCTGGTGGGAGGGGAGATCCCCATTCTTCAGATCCATTGATCCACTCTTCTTCCAGGGGGGCAATGGAGGGGGATTAGGATGGGGCAGCAATGGCCTTTGCTGCAGCCATGACCGTGGAGGTGTCTCCTCCGGGATCCTGGGCAGCCGGGGTGAACGCAGGAGGGGACAGCTTGCTCCAAAGGAGTGGGAATGGGTGTGAGCAATGTTGGAGAGCAGGCCTTGGGCTTTCCTTCTGCTAGCTGTGACGTGGGGTGATGCTGCATGGTGCCGGCAGCTGGTTCTCCATCTAGCGCTGTGCAAGGGGGCAATGGTTGCACCCCTGTCCAGAGGCGGCTGGCCTGTGCCTACCCTGGGCTGTTCCCTTTCTGGGCTGGGCATGAGCTGCTTCGTGGTGGGGCTGGGGTGGAGGCCCAGTGTCCTTTGTAGAAACCCTAGAGAAGTGAGGTTGGCAAGGACCTTTAGAGCTCACATTGAGTCCTGCCTGAGCCAGGATCAGCCCCATCCAAACCAGCCCAGACACATCCGTCATCCAACCTCTTTGTAAAAGTACCGTCCACCCCGACGCAGCACCAGATGTTGCACCCAAACCTGCCACAGGGAAAACGGGGACACGGCCGCCAATGTCGTGCTGCTGTAAAAAGTTGTTAATGTGCATGCAGGAGGTCCCAGGTGTAGGGGCTGTGCCCCCGCTACAGAGGAAGGCAACCTCCCAGTCTGACTGGGGGGGGGGAGGGGGAATTTCTTTGCAGCTCTCCGTGCATCCATGCATCCTTCTATCCTTTGCTGAGAGGTTGCAGGCCAGCTCCATGGGTTTCTGCTGGGGTTAGACCCCAGTTTGATGGAGCCATGGCCCAGCTAGTGCACCCCGGGCCAAGCAGAGCCGTGTGCTCTGCTGGGGCCCAGCCCTGGGGAGGTGCTGTGACAGACGTGCCTAAAGATACCAAAATATTATTCATGCAGGAAACTGAAATGTTACGGACTTCCTTCCTCTGCCATAAATAGCTCTCTGGCCTCAGTGCCTGAGCTTGCTCGAGGTACCAGTGAAGGGAGAGCACAGGGGCTGCCCAAAACTTCAGGGATCATCCCTGAGCCTGGCTCGAGCGGACTGGGGAAATTGCTTCTTGCTGTGTGAACAGGAGCCCAGGAAGCAGGGGCCAGCTGCTTAGCAAGCCCCGTGCCCGCAGCCCTGCTGCTCCTGAGAACCAGCCAGCTTGCCCAAGGCTGCTCAGCTCTGGAAGGAAAGAAACAGTCTAGATTGAAGCTCTGAGTGGGTGTGAGCCTTGCGCTGTGAGCGGGAGCATCTGGTGATACCTGGGCACTCCCGTCCTGCTCTTGTTCCCAGAATCCGTGCACCCGGGGAGCGCCGGGGCTCTGGGAGCAGCACGTCTCGCAGTGGGTAGTGCCTGGCATCGGGCTGGCAGGGAGCTGGGTGCTCAGTCTTAGCGGAGAGCTGGCAGGGCAGGAGTACCTTGGCTGGAAGCAGGCTAACACCTTGGTAGGCCTAAGAGTTTTGGGCAAGATTGGGGTTAGAAGGGGTTTCTTAGCAGGAGCAGAGCCCCTCTGAGACCCGGTTCTCCAGCCAGCAAAGGCTGGGCCCCGTTGTGGGTGAGCTCGGGGTGGGTGAGATGTAGGTGAGCTTGGGGCAGGGGGAGCCCCCATAGCTAACAGCCCTGGGAGGTCCTGTAGCCTGTTTCTGCCCAGCCCGAGGCTACATCTGCAGCAGATCTGCATGGAGAACCCACCCCGTGATCCCCACGTCTCCTGGAGACAGGATCTCACACCCGGGATCATCTCCCGGCCTGTTCTTGCTCTCCACCCGGCTCTGTTTCTCAGTTTATCCGTGTCCTCCCGGATGCTATTTGTTGGCTCTGCCCAGCCGGTGTGCACCGCCATCTCCACCAGCGGGTTTCCTGGTGTCCGTACATGTCTGGTCCATGTAGTTCATAGTAACACTGATTCTGCGCCTCCGGCAGACCCCATCGTTAGCACAGCTGTCACGGCACCTTGTGAATGAGTCCGTCGGTACTGTATTCTCCAGTGTACGAGATGCGCTCGTCCCTCCAACCCCCAAAAGAGGGATGCTTCTGTATGCCACGTGGCAAGGTATTGGGCCTCGGGCGGGTCGGGGCATTGCACATGTGCCTTCAATGAGGGTGCCCATCCCTTGGTCAGTCTGAGGCATATATAGGGAAGAGGGATCCCTTTACAATCCCTTCCCTTGCTTTCTCCACCGGTGCCCTGAGGGAGGGTGACGGCCCCGATTCCGGCACCTGCTGGAGCTGCCCAATGTTGGGGGTGGGGGGCATACAGCCGTGCATGCCCCTTATTGCTTTCTTCCACCAGGCCTCCCAACTCCCACAGGGCTCTCCATCTTCTTTGGACCCCGAAGGCAACCCTGAAGTCTTCAAGTTACTGGCCTCCGACTCCAGTGGCTAGTTGCTCTCCATCTGCACCTGCCTTTTGGGCTTGCTTTTTTTGAGAGGAAACTACGGTCATTCTGACACCCGGTGAAATCGGTTGCAGCTCTCTCTGCCCTGACTGCACTCAGATGCCAGCATGGCCCTGGGATCTGCCAGGGCTGCAGCCAGTGGCTGTGCGTGGGCCATGCTGTCTGCAGTGTGGTGAGACCCTGGGCCGTGGGCATGGAGGCGGGCGAGGGCCCAGCAATCCCTGCACGGCTCCATGTGCCGGCAAATGTGCTGAGGAGCCCTGGAGCGTTCCCTCCAAACCGGTTTGGGGCGTTCTCCTCTGTGTATGCAAATGGATGTTAATTAAGAGAGGCCGCTTGCTGTGCTTGATCTTTGCTTTGCTTTCCTTGGCATGGCCGCAGCATCCTCCCGTGCTGACGCAATCCTTGCCACAGTCATAACCAAAATACATCCTGCCTGGGGAAGGGGCTGCTTCTTTCCGGGACCCCCGGGCGCTCAGCAGGCCTGGGTCCCAGGGAGATGCTCTGTGTTGCGCTAGAAGGTCCCCCTCTGCCAGTCATTCAGGTAGAAGTGAGAGCAGTCTGTCTCTGCAGTCAAATGAGGGGCAGACCGGGTACCACTGGGGGCTTTCTGAGGGCTGCAGAGTGCCCCTACAGGTTACCATCACCCTGTGAAATATGTTTGGGAGAATGCAGGCACCTGGCAACCCTCCTCTGCCCCTTGGGAATAGCTTCGGGTGCAAGGAGTGGGGCAGGACCTTGCCCGTCTTCTGCCCTGCATGGCAGGAGACCCGGCTGGGGGTGTGGGGCTGAGGACCGGATTGAAGGGGTGGTGGAAGTATTTCCTGGCTCTCCGCTTTGCAAGGCCAAGGGCTTTTCCTGGCAGTTGGACATTTCCATTGGCAGAAGCCGCCTATGCTGGTCGAAGGATTTGAAGGGCCACAGAGCAAGTCGGACTCCTTGCTGCAAAGGTCTCTGCCAGCCACTTCCCTCTGTGTGTGGGTGCAAGGGGGCACTCCCTGGGCGTACCCCACCATCCGTCAGCCCCCCAGTTCTTCCCTTCTCCTAGGACCTTTGCACCCTGGCTGGGCTAGAGGGAGCTACCTCTTGTGTTATCCTGAAGCAGGGCAGGCCCTACGAGGAGAGGCGACGGGACCTGAACCTGTTCAGCCTCCACAAGAGAAGGCTGAGGGGGG
>NW_017728953.1:1190198-1279824 GCF_001723895.1 Crocodylus porosus
AATAACGGTCACAAGCTGGCAGAGGGTAGGTTTAGGTTAGTTATCAGGAGGCGCGACTTCAGTCAGGGCGGCTGGGATCTGGAACCAGCTTCCAAGAGAAGTGGTGCAGGCTCCTACCCTGGGGGTGTTTAAGACAAGGCTTGACAATCACCTTGCCAGGTCGTTTGACCCCAGTACTCTTTGCTGCCATGGCAGGGGGTCGGACTCGATGATCTCAGGTCCCTTCTGACCCGACCAACTATGAAACTAAGTGGCTGTGGGAAGACGGAAGCATGTGAGGGGGCATGCCGCATGCAGAGACCAGCTATCGATGCCCACTGGAGACTCGGCTTGGCTTCTTATCCCTGTGCCCAGAGATGGTGGTGCACACTGACCCTCCCTGCAGCCCTAGAAGACCCCAGGCTGTCCCCCAACATCCTCTCCTGGCATGACAGGTTTCAGGGCAGCACAGGCCTGTAGATTTTACAGCACTTTCCACTTTAAAGAGACAACCTGATGCAGGCATAAATGCCCCGTGTCTCCCACCACTCTCTTTTTTTCTCCTTCAAAACTTATGGTAGCCTCACTTTGAAGTCGTGGGAGTGCAGGGAGGGAGAAGTCACAAGCTTCAGGTGGGATCTGTGGTCTCATGAGTCTCCTGTGCCAGACCTCTGAACATGGCTGTAGTGGTGAAGAGCAGGAGGATCGCGCGGTCAGCAGGGCAGGGCCTGCGGGTCCAGCATTGCAAAATGGTTTTGGCTACCCACATTCACAAAGGATCTGAAGAATTGCACTTTAGATGGGAATTTACCTGGTTCGGGGACCCGAGTGTGTGTAGCGTAGATGGGACCACGTGCAGGAAGCTGCCTGCCTTTGGCATCTCGGAGGGTGAGGCTGGAGGAAGGTGCCCCAAGGCAGGTAGGCGGTGAAGGCTGCTCAGTACTTTCCATGATAAAACCCCGTTTTCAGGCACTTAGGCACGTGCCACACTCAAACCTCTTGGCCTGAAATTTTCCACCAAAGGCGTAGGCCAGCGGGTGAGTCTTTTGTGCATGCTCAAGTGCCTGCTCTGTGCGTGCTCTGAGCACGAGTGTAGCTGTTTGGGGGAAGGAGCTTAGCAGAAGCACGGCTTTCATATTCTTGCAGTAAGGTCACTGAGAGAAGACCAGCTCTGTCATGATGGATCCCCCCGATTTGACCAGGTTAGGAGACCTGAAAACATCAATGCTCACATCTCCAAATGTTCTCCATCCCCACACAGCACTTATGGGAAGGCCAGGCCAGGCACGATCCATCCCCGAAGTGTCAATACTCTGGGAGAGGTAGCATGTAGTCTCTGGGCTGTATTTTAACTTTTCACAGAAGAAGGATGTTGGCCACTATGGTTCCTCTGTGGCAGGTTCAAGTGTGATGTCTTGTGTTGAGTCAGGGTTGACTGCGTAGTTGTGCTAAGGGGTTAGATGACAGGTTTGTAGGGGTTGATTTGGATGGGGCTGATGCCGTCTCAGGTTGGACTGGGTCACCTCGGGAGGTCCCATTCCAGCCTGGCTTCTCTAGGCCTCTAAGAAGGGATGGGCACATCCCTGCCATGGCTCGTTGCAGTGCTTCGGGCACCAGCATGGAGATCAGGCAGGCTCTCCTGTGCCCACTTGGGTTTCCCTGGGGAGGACAGAAGAGGAAGAAGAAGGAACATGATGGGAGGGACCTCATCTGGGATCCTGGTGGAGGTGGATCAAGAGAAGAAGAATCCCAGACCCTCCACCTGGGATCATAGATTGATGATCTTCTGTAGAAGCAGGACATTGGCTGCTGTGATTCCCCTGCTTTACTGTGGCAGGGTTGGATGTGTTGTCTGTGTTTGTATTAGGGTCTTATGTAGAGTTTAGATGATGGTTGGTCTGGGATGACTTGGACAGGGCTTGTCCTGCCTCAGGCAAGGGGTTGGACTAGATGTGACCTCTGGAGGTCCCTTCCAGCCCCACTTCTCTCTGATCCCAACTGCAGCCTATCCTCAAGAGCAGACCTGGAGAGAGGCTACCAGCCCCTCCTCTTTTGACTTCCAAACCCCCCAGCCTTGCCCATCTCATCACAGAAGCAAACTCTTCCCATCAAACCTTGTCTTAGCAAGAGATTCATAGACATTAGGGCTGGAAGGGACCTTGAAGATCATTAAGTCTAGTCCCCCTGCCTCAGGAGCTGGAAGTCAGCTAGGGTCAAAGATGCTTAACCTGCTATCACGTCTCCGTTGCTATGACCATCCGATCCCCACACAGCAGGCCCATTGGGATCCCTCCTTTCCCAAAATGTGATGCAACTGATCCAGTGCACCAAGTGGTACCTTTGTGGGCCAAAACGAACAGCAGCAACACACCAGAAAACAAATCTATGGGATGCAGACACACATACATTATTTTGCAGATCTTGCTGCCCTCTTGCTCCATCAAACACCTTTAAAAGCCAAATTTGAACAAAAGTTCATCCTTGCTGCAGGCCAAGGACTGAACACTGATCTCTCTTTTTTTGACATGCTGTAACAGAGGTGGGCAAAATGTGGCCTGGGGGCCGGATGCAGCCCACCAGGCCATTCTATCCAGCCCGTAGGGCCCCTAAAAAATTTAGAAAATGAATTTAATCTGCCCCAGGCTGCTTGTCGCGCGGCCCTCGATGGCTTGCCGAAACTTAGTAAGCGGCCCTCTGCCCGAACTAATTGCCTACCCCTGCGCTATAATTTCACACCTCTTCTCTGCTCTTAACATCTGCCGTGCTTCCTTCCTCAGGCCCGACCAAGAATGCCTTGCATTCGAAAGCTCGTCTCACTCGATTCCAGCCATGCAGCTGGTCCAATAAAAGATATCACCCCCCCACCCTCCCAAATCTTTGTTGTCTGTGTTATTGATGGCTGTTTTTAATTAGCGCAACATCCCTCAGGCTATTTTTTTAGTTCTGCTGGCTCCGAAGAAGGCACTTTCCTTATTAATTTAAAAAAAAAAAAAAAAGGATGGTTTTAATTGCCTGTATCTCAAAATCAGCTGAACTTTGGAGCCTTTGGGAAGCTGCGCATGCTGAAAACAGGACGGGAAAGCAATTTGTATGACTTCAGTGCATCTCTGAGCGTGTTCACTGGCCTGACTCCATGCCAAGCCTGGAAGCCCTGGAGGCTGCTTTTGGGTGGGTGGGGGGAATCAGTAAAGGTCACATTCAAATGTCCCCTGGCAAATCCAGCCTCCAGGAAATCGCCGTCTGCCTCAACGGCTGGGAGGGCTGAGCAGAGCGTGTGGGGAAGAGGCAGGTCCTGTGACTTTAGGGTCTTTCCGTTGGTCTGTGTTTTGATTGTTCTGCAAATTCTCCGATTTCTGCTTGGTTTGCTTGGCTCTTTGCTTTGTTCTGTGGATGGGGCTGGGCTGGGCTGGCACCAGCTGAGCTGCTTGCCCAGCCTTATTGGAGAGGGAGGCAATGCAAGCAGAAAGCGCCTGCCTTGTGTTCCCGGGGCAGCTGGCTCTCTCCCCGGGCACTTTGTGCTTTCCATTTTAAGACTCCAGCAGATCTATGGGAAAGGCTGCTGGACACCAGCTAGCACGTGCACAGGCCAAGAGCGGGTGGCTCCAAAGGGGATGGAGCTGGACTGTTCTCAGTGGTGGCAGATGGCAGAACACGGAGCAATGGGTTCACATTGCAGCAAGGTTTGATATGAGAAATTTTCTGTCCAGGAGGGTAGTAAAGCACTGGAACAGGCTCCCCAGAGGGGTGGTGGCATCTCCATTCTTGGAGGTTTTTAAGAAAGCCTTGGCTGGGATGATCTAGCTGGAGCTGGTCCTGCTTGGAGCAGGGGGATGGACTAGATGGGACCTCCTGAGGTCCCTTCACTTAATGAATGGGGAACACCTTCAAGTGGCAGGATCTGCCATGTCCGCTGGCTGCAGAGCCACCCTCCCTGGTTTGGTAAAACTGTAGGCAAGCGTGTGATAGTGCCATCTGAGCAGGGGCATGTAACCTGGCTTCTTTCACTGATATCTGCCCTCTGTAGCCTGTATTTATCCAGCTGGGAAGAGAACCCAGCACCCCAGAATCCAGGCTCAGAAGTTGGCAGCTGTCAGGCCGTTCACAGAGACCTTGTCCCAGCCTGACACTCGCCCAGCGCTCTCCTCGCTGGTGCATCATCTAGAACCTGCCCGGTCCATGGCAGAGGCCAACCGTCACTGTCCATCTCCGCTTGGGCAGATCCAGCCTGTGCAAGGGACTGGGAGGCTGTTTCAGGGTCTCATATTTTTTCCTCCAGCATAAAATCTCCCCTGTGTTGCAGAGCTACAGGCCCAAGCGCTGGGGAAATGGCAGGGTCATGGTCTGGCTGTCTTCCATTGCATAGCCCTGTGCTATCATTTGCCCTGCTACATTTGGTGCCCAGGGGGCGGGTCTACACGTGCATTTACGCCGGCTTAAATTTACTGCACAGTAAGCGGGCATTAACCGGCATCTACACATGCAGGCGTTAAAGTGCATTAACATTGTGTATGTGCTGGCTTGGGACTAAAGTTGGGACTGCACAGTAAGGCATCTACATGTGCATTACTGTGCAGTAACTAATTGGGTGTAAATTTGATATAAGTTGCCTTATTTGCTGTGCAGTATGGGCATGCACATGTAGACACACGCCTGTACTGCGCAGTAAATGTGTATGTGTAGATGCACCCTGGGGGAACCTGAGTCGGGTGCAGTGATGGAGCCTGTCAGACACTGGCCTCATTGGCTGGATAAGCCGTGGGGGATACACCATGGGTGAAACGGGGCTTGTTGAGATCTCACGAGTGCGGTGGAAAGCAGAGGGTCCTGGGGAGCTCTGACAAGCAGGCAGTGAGTGCTGAAAGAGAGGGCACGGGGTGGGAGAAAGAGCCCAGAGCCGCTCTGCGCAGATGTGCCTTGAGCAGAGGCATCTGGGGTTTCAGCTTTCTCCTCTGGGATCTATCTTGGCAAGTCCAAATACATCCTGGGATGTACTGGGCCCAAAGCTGTGGAGCACGGGCTGGGGACAGCGTCTTAGCCACTACAGCATCAGCTCGCAGCGCTCTGGCTGCAGCTGGGAGATGAGGAGATAGGGCATGGCCCCGGTGCTGTTAATGCCCGCATGAGGGAGGTGGAAAGTGTTGTTCATGTTGTTTCGTGGTGGAAAATCAGGCTGGAGGCAATTTTCCAGCAAACCCCCCTCCCCAGGACTTCCATGTTGGCAGGTGCTCTCTTCTCCTGACTGCTTCCCAAAGCACCTGGCTCCTGGCCCTATGGTTTGGATGCTGGCAGGGTGGCCCTGCCCTTCTCTTCTCCAGGGCACTGAAATGCCTGTGGATCTTGGAGCGAGACTGTAGGGACCTCACGTAATGCAAGTGAACTCAGTGACTTTCAGCAGCCTGAAGACGTATGCATAGAGAAGGCAGGTGGGAAGGGACCTCTGGAGCTCCCCTTGGGTCCAGCCCCCTGCCCGAGGCAGGATCCGCCCTGTCCAACCCAGCCCAGCCAAAATCCATTGTCTAATGTCGCAGCAACACTGCCGTCAACCCTGATGCAACACAAGACCTTGCACCTGAACCTGCCACGGGGAAAGCAGCAGGACCATGGCCCCTAATGTCCCGCTGCTGGAAAGGGTTGTTTAATAGATGCTCAATAGTAGAGGTCACATCCTTGAGTCATAAAGTCGGGGAATGTGAGAGTTGGGAGGGACCTCGAGACGTCACATCTAGTCCAGCCCCCTGCTCCAAGCAGAACCAGCCCCAACTACATCGTCCCAGCCAAGTCTTAAACTCCAAGGATGGAGAGTCCACCACCTCTCCAGGTAGCCTGTTCTGGTTCTTTACTACCCTCCTCGTGAGAGTTTTTCCTAATATCCAACCTCAACTTCCCTTGCTGCAACTTGAATCTGTGTCCAGGTATGGCGTAGCAGGTTTTGCCTTGGCAGGTTAGCATTCCTCTTTCTCTGCCAGTGGCAGTGTGGCCGCGTGCTGTGGATCTGCCACCCGTTCTGATGGTAGCTGATTTTATAGGAAGCTTTTTGAAGGGGTCCCTCCAGAGGATGGAGCACTGCTGGCATTTCAGTGTTGGATGCTTCCATAATTTATATCGATACCATGGCAGTGGCCATCAGTGGCAACATTGCTGGCCTGCTAGAGGGGCAAGTGGAGCCTGGGACTTGGAGTTGGGGCTCTGGCGTCTTTTCCTCGTGCCTCAGTTTCCCCGCTCTATAAAACAGGGGCACGGGTACTTTCCCTTCTAAGGAGGGCCTGCGTCCCTCTAGGCTAGTGGTCTTCAAAGTGGGATGCGTGCAAGACGATCCACTGGGGCGTGGGCAGAAAATACTAGAACTTCTATTTATATTTATAGAAATATACATATACTGGGGGTGCGTGCTCAAAATTTTTTTACTGATAGGGGTGCATGATGAAAAAAGTTTGCTGGCCTACAGCAGTGGTCTCCAATGCTCACCTGGGTCTCATGGCAGCCCGGGGTGCCTTGAGATCCTTTCAAGCTTGCTGCACAGAGCGAGCCGGATGTGAACCCCTGAGTTCTTTGCACCTGGGACATTGCTGTCTTCTTTTTCTGTAGTCAAAAAATGGGTTGAAACTCAGCGCTGGCCTTTTCCGAGGGGCCTGCAGAGGCTGCAAATTGCTGTCTGAGGCACTTGTGCTACCCGTGGCTCCACGATGGACCGGTGGAGAGGGTATTTGCTAGGATGCTTGGCTTGTCTCCCTCAGCTCTTCTGCTGGTTGCCCACGCGGGGTTATGGCCTTTCTCTCTATGCACAGGCCTGCCGGGCTTTTCTTTGGGATGTGTTTGCAGCCAGCCGCAGGCTCCCATGTGGCTCCTGCTGACACCAGGGTCTGGCTAGTGTGGGGGCCAGCCCATTTCTCAGCCCATAACCCGGCATCTTCATTTGCTTTTGCTGTTTGGCCAGCCTGCCTTGGTTATTTTGGCTTTTTCCAGCATGGTCTGCTATGTCCCTGCATCTCAGGCGCCTTCAGACATCCGTTCTTTCTGACTCAGCCCGGGAGGCTTCCCCTGTGCACAGTTCTTGGCTGGAGTTCCCCTTGTTTTCTGACTGCCTGGCACCGTGTCCCTGTCTCAGTCTGGGCACAAGCCACTGGGGGACATGGAGTCGTGGCCTAATTTCAACCCCGTTCAGGTTTCCCGAAGGGGAATCCGCTGGGCACCAAGCACGTAGCAAGTTGAGGGCACTGACGTGCGGATTGGGGGGTGACTTGAGATCCTTTTAGGGGTGCTGCGGTGCACCGTGCCATGTTAGCACCATTTGTGGTGCTAACACGGGTCATGAGAACAACTCAGGGATTTCAAATATAGCTGTGGCCTTCCTGAGTTCTTTGCCATGAGTGGCTCTATTATTTTTTCTGAAAAGCTAAGAGCTGGCAGCCTCCAAGGGGGGGCACAAGTCTACAAAGATTGAGAACCACTGCACTAATGCTTTTGAAGGACAAGAGCATCCAAGTCCTTCTGCACGGGGCCCCCGGGCTGTTGAGCAGCTGAGCTCAAGGGCAGCCCAGACGTGAAGGCCATAGCCAGGTGCCGTGCTTGTTATGGACTAAGAAGTCCGGACCTCTGAACATATGAAAAGCAGCTGAGATGGGGGTGGGGGGGGCTGTCGTTTGGGAATTGACTGAGCAAACAAGCCTGGGTTTGCACTGTAATTTCAGCCTTGACTCTGCTAGGACCACAGAGGCTGTTTCTCAAGCCCATGTGCATGTGAGGGTGCTGTGGGAAGGGGCTCTGAGCTGGGAGCTCCAACTGGTCTTACCTGGGGTCTGGGGAGAGCCGGCCCATGCTGGAGAGCCCTCCTGGCTCCCAGGGGGAGATGTTGGCAAGCACAGAGCAGAGGCTTTGCTTGCCTTGCTCCCCTTCCTTGCTCTGCGCTGTGGCTGGGGCTTGGTTTTGATCCCAGTTCCAGGGGCAGGGTCTGCAGAGGACACCTGCCGAAGGGACCTGGAGAGTTCCTTGGAGCCTCGGGGGGGCTCTGCCTGTCTGGCAAGGGAAGATCAGTCCAGTGAGCACTGGGACCAGATGCCAGGGTCCCCAAGGTACTGGCTAGGGCAGGCACCGCGGCTCTGGACTCGAGCCTTCTAGTCTGACAGCCTAGGGGAGCCTGACCCCTGCCCACCCATGTCAGAGGGGATCTACGTCTGGGTAACACCTTGTGGCAGAGGTGTACGTCGTACTCAGGCTCAGGGAAAGGGAAGGTGCTGGCAGGTTGCTAGAGAAGGGGCACTGGACCTCTGGCTTGACATGGGGGGGTGCACTGTGATTGTGGAGGTGGTGCCAAGCGAGGCAGCCGCTGACCTCTCCCTGCTTGTGTCTCGCCAGCTGCTGTGACCTGGAGCACATCCCCGCAGACCGCCCCCATGGACCTGCGCATCGGGCAGCGCTTTGTCAAGCCCGGCTCGGACACGGCCCTGCTTGCTCTGAAGCAGACGCAGCAGCTGCAGCACCAGTTCTTCCTGGCCAGCCTGCATCAGCAGCAAGTGGAGCAGCTCACCCACCAGCAGATGCGGGTAGGGGGTCCCTGCCGGGGGAGCAGGCATACAAAGGGGCATTGTGCCAGCAGCCTGGGGTGGGCAGGGGGTCCTTCAGAGATGCTGCCCTGGCGATGAAGCCTAGGGGGTGTGGAGCAGCTCAGATCGCAGCCATGCCCAGGAGCAGCTCCCAGAGCCCTGTGCAGACCTCCAGCATGGCGTGTTGGCTTGAGAGACGCATTGAGTAGAGCAGTTGCTCTAAAAGCAAATCCCCTTTCTATTGCCTCTGAGAAAAGGCCAGAGCGGATTGTGCCTGAAACCTGCCCAGGCCCCGTCATGTCCTACCCAACATGAAGGCCGTGACTGGTGGACATCGAAGGGTGACCCGGTGCCCCGTGGGCAGACAGTGCTACTCCCAAGCTGCTGGCCCTGCTCTGCTGTCCTCAGACTGGGCCCCCACACAGCCCACAGCACCAGGAATAAATGGGGGTCGACCTGGTGCTATGGCCTCCCCAGACAGGGAGTGCATCATTAGAGACGATCCTCATCTGCACGGCTCTGGGAGGATATAAATACCCTTCCAGGCTGCTGGGAAAGCTCTTCCTGGCTCATTTCCCAGAACCAAGGGTTTCCTTCCTGAAACACACGCCCTTTGAGCAGAGATGCGGGTTCAGGCACGGGATGGGATTTGGGAGGGCTGGGCTGGCCCCTGCTTCTCTGCAGATGTCCCGTGCAATCAGCCTGGAGGTCCTGTGCTCTAGGGGACATTCCCCTCTGTTCCCCAGCCCTGAGGGGCCCGGGCATCGGCTTGACTTGGCTTTGGGTGTTTATTTGGGCTCTCCTGCCACCCGGCTCTGTTCCTGTCTCTGCCGGGGATTGAATTTGTGGATTGGTTTGAAGTCAGTGTGGAAGCAAATGCTTCTGGGACTTTCTGTAGGGCCGGAGGGGAGGGCCAAGTCATTTGGAAAGGGCTGGTCGGAGCTGGGAATTTGGATTTCTGCTGGCTTTCTGGGCCCAGCAAAAGCTTGGCCTGTTGTAGCACAGCCCAATACCAGATCTGAAGTCCTCTGGGCTTATATGAGTCTTCAAAGCTTTAAGGGCAGCTCATGGACAGCTATGGCCAACTGGGACCCGAGCACACACTGAGCAATGGGCCTCTTGGTGGCTGTAGTGAAAGGATTGGATATTTTCAAATGGATCCACGCTAGGAACCAGCTGCCTTTAAGGAGCTGGGTAGGCCGGGCTCCATCCCCTTTAGGGCGCTGGCCAGGTCTGCACTGGCCAGGCCAGGCTCCATCTCCCTTAGGGCGCTGGCCGGCCTGGACTCCGTCTCCTTTAGGGCACAGGCTGGCTTGGGCTCCATTCCTGTTAGGGCACTGGGTGGTCCGGGCTCCTGCCCCGTTAGGGTACTGCTCTTGCACCAGTGGTGACGCTTTCCCCTTCCCCTGGCAGGTGAACATGGAGTCCCCGCACCACGAGGCAGAAGTTGGGCAGCAGGAGCAGGAGCTGCGGCAGCTCCTCAATAAGGACAAGAGCAAAAGAAGTATGAACCTCTGCTTCCATCTGTGTGGCTCTGTCTGCAGTGCTGTGGGGGCTGCTGGCTCTGACCCCCCTGCCCGGCGAGAGGGTGTCCATGCCTGGAAGGAGCTGGGCTGAGACGCTTTTCCTGGTGGCTGAGCCTGGCCCTGGCTCTAGGGAGCTCAGCGTGTGGCTGCCATGCGCGCCCATGGGGCTCTGGAGCAGCTGGTCCCTCCCCAGCCTTGCTGTCTGGTCACTGCTGGGCTGGGCCAGGCTGAGCTGGACACCTGCCTACAGCCCCTGGGCTGTCTGTGAGCAGAGAAGGCAGGGCCCAGCCAGCTCCAGCTCTCTGCCTTCCTGGGTCGGGGCAGCGGGCATCCCCTGTTGCAGAATAGCCTTGCCCAGTGCATGTCAGGAGCTGCCAGGATGGGCAAGACTCCACATTGCTGAGAGTGCCCAAGGGACAGGGCTGCTGCAGGGGAGCTTGCCCTGCCATCCGGGGCTGCCCCATTTGTGGTCTTTCTGCGCCATCTAGTGCCCATTGCAGCACAGAGCTAGTGCCAGATGTGGTTCTTGAGTGGCCCCTTTTCTGAGCTGAGAACTGCCCCTCCGGCCTGCTGGAGTGTGTAAACCCGGCCCAGAGCCAAATTGGTGTCTCTCACTGGCCATCCACAATGCTAGCTCCACAGAGCTGGGTGCCTTGGGGGCCCCTGAGAGCTCATTTGAGACTCTCAGCTTGGGTCATGGGAGGCCTGGTGCCCCTGGTCACTCACAAGTTGGGGCTTGTCACCTCTGCTGAATTAACTCAGGTGTTGCCCAACACGGCTCTTCCTGATGCCTGACCTCCCAGGATTGCATGTGGTGGCTCCTTTGCTCCCAGGTTAGCTGGGCCAGCTGGCAGAGAGGTGAATGCCCATGTGCTGCCCCCTCCCCAGCTGGAAACCTTTCTTCTGGGTGCTGAAGACGTGGCATGTGCAGAACCTGGGGCAGTGGCGTGTGTATGTGCACGTGTGTGTGTGTGTGGGGGGGTGTTGTAGGGATACCAGCAGCAACCAGCATGAGGACATATAGCGAGGCCTTCATTTCCTGGGGCATGGGCATGGTATGGCATGACCCCATGGCTGGCTGGCTGGCTAACAGCCCACAGGGGCAGGGAGCAGGTTGGCTGCTCCAGGGCAGTTTTCCTAGTGTGACAGAAGAGATGTGGAGATGCCCTGGCATAGCTGTAGGGCCAGGGTCTGGTTCTCTTCTGGATGGAGCGGCTTCGGCTGGGATGCAGCCTCAATCGATGCCGAATAGAGGGGAAGAATCACTTCTGTTGATCTGCCGGCGTGCCACGGCCAGGTGTGCTGCACTGGGGGTTAGACTAACCAGTGCCCCAGGTGCGGGCTGCTCAGGTCTCTGCCCCTGGGATCAGCAGTGCTGTATGAAGGGGCTGCCCATGGGTGCCTTCCTGAAGACCTTGGTAGTGCCCGCTGTGTGCTAACAGCCTGGGACGGTGGTGGCGGTGTCTCTCTAGGTGCGGTGGCCAGCACTGTGGTCAAACAGAAGCTGGCTGAGGTCATCCTGAAGAAACAACAGGCTGCTTTGGAAAGGACCAGCAACCCCAACCCCTCCGCCATGCCCTACAGGTGAGATGGAGGTGCCAGAGCCTGTCTACCCCCTACCCTGCAGGGGCACGGGGTGTTGTGGCGGGGGGTCTCCATCAGCTAGTGCAAAGCTGTCTCTGGAGGGAGGCACTGGGGGACTGGCTGCCTTTGGCAGTGGTGTCCAGTGAGTATGGGAAGAGACATCCCATTCTCAGGAGGCCCCAAGATATGGGGGACACTTGGAGCTGGCACCTTCCCTACAGGCCAGGCCCAGACAGTGGAGGGGGCAGCCAGGTGCCAGAGTGGAGATGTTTGGCTGAGCAGAGGTGGGAGGAAGCTGTGCCTGCTGGTGCAGGGCTCGGACTTGCAATGCCCTTGAAGGCAGGCGGCCTGACCCCGCTCCTCCCCACAGGACCCTGGAGACGCTGGATACTGAGGGGCCGGCGCCTCCTGTGCTCACCAGCTTCCTGGCTCAGGTCACCAGCACCATAGACACCCCAGAGCACTTCCCGCTGCGGAAAACAGGTGAGGTCCTGCCAGCTGTGCCCACACGGCCCACCCCCCTCCAGCTGTCACTGGGACAAAGGGGCAGCCTTTGGGAGGCAAGGCTGGCTGGAGGGGGCATGGTAGGTGCAGGATGTTGCTGGCTCAAGGGGGCCTCTAACAGCCACCCCCCTCCCCCAGCCTCCGAGCCGAACCTCAAGGTGCGCTACAAGCCCAAGAAGTCACTGGACCGGCGCAAGAACCCGCTGACCCGCAAGGAGAGCGCGCCCCCTTCATTGAAGAGGCGGCCGCCGGAGGCTATCGGTGAGGGGCGCCAGGGCTGGCATTGGTGTGCTGGGAGCTGATCCAGGGGTGCGGTGGGCACCAGCCAGTGGAGGGGCTTGCCAGGCCAGGGAGCTCTGGGCAGGTGGATGGCACTGCCCTGGATTCCGTGCAGCTGTACCAAGCTGCTCTCCTGATTCATCAGGGACTAGAAGAGTTAACAGGCCTGGAGCTTCTGGTCTCCCCCCCATCCCTGCCCATGGGGGGTCCTTGTCTTTGGGGGTCCTTGTCTTGGTGGAGTCTGGGCTCTCTTGGCACAACTGGCAGCCAGAGCAGAGCCCAGGCTGGCCTGGAACTGCTCTTCCGGGGCTGCTGGGGGAACTGGAGATAGCAGGGCGAGCTTTCGGCTGTGCTTGGCACCCAGGACGCGGACCCACGGCCCTGCAGCAGGAGCTGTGGGGAGATGGCTGCGTGCAAGAGAGGGTGGGGGGCCAGGGACTGGCAGGGGCAGGCGGGCTGGGGGAGCCCTGAGATGGAGGGTGGGAGCCTGGGCACTCCTGACTACTGCCCCTTCCTCTGCAGACTCGTCCCCCAGCAGCAGCAGCACCCCGGTGTCCGGCTGCAGCTCCCCCAACGACAGCCTCCCGGCGGAGCATGGGGCCCTGCCCGCGGGGCCTGGCTTGGTGCATGAGGTAAGGACCTGGCTGGTCCTCCTACACTCAGCCTCAGGCCTCCCCTGCACCCCCAGGGTTGCCGCCCTGAGTCTGGACCAGATCCGTGGCATGGGGCAGGTGGGGGATCCATGTGCAGAAATCCCAGCTCCTTGAATGCGCAGAGCTGCTCATGTGCCCTGTGTCCCTGCTGTCCTGTGGCTGGTGGCTGTACCCACCCCCTTGATGCCTGGGCCCTTCTGGACCCTTCCTCCTACCCTGTTAGAGAGCATGTTCTACCCCACTGCAGCCTCCTAGCTGGTGGGGCTGTCTCACCATCACCCAGGATGCCCAGATGCCTTGACTGGGGGTGAACCCCATGCCACAGTGTCCCTGCTGCCCCTCTGTCTGCAGGCCCAGCCTCTGGAGCCCTGGCTGCCACCTCCTGTTGCTTTCCCCACATCTGGGTGGCCAGAGCTGGAGACTAATACATTGCATTTGCTGCAGACACCACTGGCCCAGCGCCTGATGATGCAGGAGAGCTCACTGGCCCAGTTTGCCCAGCAGAGCACAGCCACGCTACCAACCATCACACTGGGACTGCCCGCTACCACCAGTGCCAGGGTAGGTAGCCAGGGCACAGGGTCCTGGGTGCCAGCAGGGCAAGGATATCCCCTCCCTGGAGTCCCTTGGCTTCAGCCAACTGCTTTGCTCCCTCCCTCCCCCAAGCCACTGACCCCACCGTTGTCTCCACAGGGAGAGGCAGACCGCCACATGCTCTCCAGCCTGACCCATGGACGGGTGCCGGTGCTGAATGGGCCTGTCCTCGCTGGCACGCACCCGCCCATGTTCATCCCCGCCAGCTTGGAGCAGCACGAGCCTGGGGGGACCCTGTCCCCACGTGTCATTATCCTCGAGCCCTCAGTCACCCACACTCCACTGGTGGCGGGTACGTAGCCATCGCCCCATCCCCCAGCTGCAGGGAGGATGGCTTGAGCCCTGCTTGGAGGCGGGGTGGGTGCCAGGCTTTGCACAGCCTGGCTCTGGGTGCAGCTGAGAGCTGGCTGGGGAGGCTCTGTCACTCAGGCTCGAGTCTCACAAGGGTGAAGTTCCACTTAAACCGTCCTCAATCCGTGGCACGTTAAGCGCTGTTAAAGTGAGGGTGTGCTGGGGTGGAGGTGGAGGGGGGAGCATTGCATCCCGGGATGTTGGAGGACTGCAGTTTGGTCATTTCATCTCCATGGATCAGACTGAAGTTGCCCTAACTTGAGCAAGGTAGCATGGCCCAGAGTTAACCCTCCCCTCAAATGACGTCACTTTGAGATGCTCGGAGGGGACTTCACAGGGGTTAACAAGCTTTAGTATGTGGATGCTGGTATTTGAAGTGCCCTTAATGTGGTCTAAGTGTAATGTGTAACTTCACCCTCAGTTACCCTGTCAGTGGGCTGGGGCTGGGGCATAATACACCACTGGAGAGCCATGTTCTGGCTAGCTGGCAGCCTGCCTGGCTGCAGGGTGAACTAGAGCATCCTCGAGGTGGCTGTGACTGACGCTGGGCTCCCACTGGCTCTGAGAAACAGAAGGAGCTTCTTGCGTGCCTTCCTGTTTTAGGAAGGCCGTGGGGTTACCTCAGCTCCCAGCCTCCTCCCATCTCCGTTGCTCCCCGCCTCCCCCATCATCCTGTCATGCCCCCATGTCCTGACTCCTTCCTGTTGGGACCACAAGACCCCTCTGCTTCTCTGGGGCACCATGGGGCTCCCCCATCCACCCATCCCCTTGAGAACTGCGCTTCACCCTGCCCTAGCTCGAGAGCCCTTGCTCGAGGGAGATCTTGAGAGCCAGATGTGTCTAGCAGCAAGCTGGAGATGGTGGGGTCAGTAGAACAGCAGCCCTGGGTGCAGCTGCTGGTGACTGACCCCCGTGTCTCTCACCGTAGTGCCGGGCCTGGGACCAGTGCCCTTCTCCTTCGCCCCCTCGCTGATCTCTGCCGAGCGCCTTCCGCTGTCCGGGCACCACAAGCCCCTGGGGCGGACCCGCTCCGAGCCCTTGCCCCAGAACCCCAAAGCCATCCAGCAACAGCTGGCGTACCAGCAGCACCATGCCCAGTTCCTGGAGCGGCTCAAGCAGCAGACGGCCTTGGGCAAGGTAAGAGCTGGGCGGGCAAGGAGAGACGTGACCCCCAGGGACCCTCCGGGCACTGGAGGCAGTGAGGCCCGATTACCAGGCTAGATGCTGTATGGCAGTGATGAGCCATTGGCCATGCCACTCCCTTAGACTCCTGATAGCGAGCACATGTCAGCAGTGGTGGCATCCAGCTAGCTGCGTGGTGCCCACACCCCATGTGTGATGCTCCCTGCCCTGATCATTAAAGGAATTGTGAACACAACTGAAAAGTATCATGATGCCCCTTTATAAAGCCATGGGGCATCTGTATCTTGAATCCTGTGCCCTGCTCTAGACCCTCCACCTCCAAAAGGATCCAGAAGAATCATAGCATCAGAGAACAGGGTTGGAAGGTACCTTGGAGGTCACATCTAGTCCAACCCCCTGCTCAAAGCAGGACCAGCCCCAACTAGAGCAGCTCCTCCATTGCCCCTTCCCTGGCCCCCCCCATCATTTGAGGACCCTACCCACTCACAGAGCCCCCTGAGCCCTCCTCAAGCCCCAGCCCTGAGCCCCCCAGCCCCTCTCAGCCCTGGCCTGTCCCCTGCAGCGCATGACCAAGTCCAGCGAGAAGCCCCGTTTACGGCAGATCCCCTCCTCTGAGGACATGGAGGCAGAGGTGGGGTACCCAGAAGGAGGGGGCGGGCGCAGCGACCAGGCCAGGGGGCGGCTGGAGTCAGCCCGGCCGGGGGCCAGCGTGAAGGAGCCCGAGAGGACCCAGAAGCCAATGCAGCCTCAGGAGGAGCTGGTTCTGCAGCAGGTGCCTTGGGGCTGAAGGGAATCAAGGGTGCTGGGAACAGAGCTGGGGTGCCTGGTGCTGCAGCCCAAGGGGGTAGGGACTGTGTGGTCTCCAAACCAGCAGAAATGGGGCTACGGTGTCCCCTGCCTTCCAGGGGCCTGGCTCCGTGACCTGGTGCTCAGCAAAAGTTGTGCTGTGAGCAGCTGCTGCGTGCGAGGCACCGTGGCACTGGGAACTCATTCCCCTTTCCAAGGCAGAGCACTTCCCACCACGCTGTGGGTTGCCCCAGGGGTCTGTGCTGGTCTGTTAGGACCATGGATGATCAGAAAACTGCAGTGGGGGATCTACAGTGCCCTGGGACCTCGCAGGGATGGGTGCTAAGGGCCTTTAATGGTGGGACGAGCCACCAGTGGGTAGCAGACACCACGTGACGTGGCCAAGACCAGAGCAAGCCATCCCTTAGCCTCCTGTTCTCGGGGGTAGCAGTGCCCAGAGGGTGCTCTGCATGCCTGCTTGTTTGGGGACATGGGTCACACCCCACGTCATGCTCACTTCCACCCTCTCCAGCAGCCCTACATCTGGGAGCCCTACCAGCGCATGCAGCAGCAACTCCTCAAACGCCAGCTCCCAGCCGACACTCTGGTGGCACCGAGCATCCATGGAGGGCACCGGCCCCTGTCCAGGGCTCAGTCTTCTCCTGCCACGGCCACCATCTCCCTGTCCACCCAGGAGACGCCCGCCAAGGCGCTGGCTCTGCCAGTGCAGGAGCCGCCAGCCAAGCCGCACTTCACAACAGGTAATGCCCCCTGGTTGCTGGCACCCAGGTCTCCAGGGGGGCCTGCAGGCAAAGAGGTTCAGAGCGGAGAACCCAGAAGTCCAGATCTCATTCCCTTAAGCCCCACCATCCCAGTTGCACACTAGGAAGCAGCCAGGCCCTGCTCATCTCTGCCCCATTTACCCAGCCCAAACTGCACTCCTGGCTGCAGGGAGCTGGATTGGCGTCTTTGGAGGTGGCCAGTGCCTCATCACCTCTCCAGAGGCAGTCCTGGGGGGCTGTCCCTTGGGCACATCCCAGCCACCAGCTGTCCTGTGTGAAGCCACCAATCCCAGGGCCGGTGACTCCTTTTTCTTGCCTGCCAGGATTAGGGGTTTGGACTAGATAGCCCACTGAGGTCCCTTCCAACTCTATGAATCTAAGTCAAACTGTGCCCTGCACCTCGTCCTGAGTGCCTGGCTGAGATCTGGGGCACTGGTGGGCAGGGGGAACCCCCGGGACCCTGCCGTCTCACTCCGCTGTCTGCCGCAGGGCTCGTGTATGACTCGGTGATGCTCAAGCACCAGTGCTCCTGCGGGGACAACAGCAACCACCCGGAGCATGCGGGACGAATCCAGAGCATCTGGTCCCGCCTGCAGGAGAGGGGACTGCGCAGCCAGTGTGAGGTGTGTTGGGGGTGCGGGGGTTAGAGTTGGGCAGCATGGTGGGGCTGGGGTCCCTGTGTGTCCCTGGGGGGAGCAGATCTCACCCCAGGCAGAGGTTGAAGTGCGAGTTATGATGCGCTGGGCTGCTCTGCTGGGTGCCCTCTCCTGGGAGCTCCAGCCCTGCTTTCCCCTCTGCCTCAAACATCCAAGGCAGCAGAGACTGGGGGCCTTGAGCAGGGGCCAGACCCCTCCATGATGCTCATTTTGGAGCAGGCAGTTCTGCCCCCTTCCCCAGGCCCCCAGGCACAGACAAGGCCTGAATCACACCCGTGCCAGCTTAGCCTCAGTGGGTGAGGCCTGTGCTCCCACAAAAGGGGCACCCATTCAGCCTCAAGCCAGTTTGGCCTTGTGGCTGGGGAGGATGTGGGTGGCTGTGGCAGTCCTTGGAGGTGCCCAGCAGCACCCGCAGCTCTGTAGCTGCCAAGTCACATGCCCACCTTGTTGGTAGTGCTTGCGGGGCCGCAAGGCGACGCTTGAGGAGCTGCAGTCGGTGCACAACGAGCGCCATGTCTTCCTCTACGGCACCAACCCCCTCAACCGCCTGAAACTGGACAACGGCAAGCTGGCAGGTAGGACCTGGGCTGCCACCCTCCTGCTCCCTGCCTAGCACCAGGGTGAGGGGCTGAGAGCCATCTCCCCAAGTCTCTGCCCCAGGGGCTGGGCAGTTTCTACCTGTTCTCTCTGCTTCTCCTCACCAAACCCAGCCCACGATGTGCCCCAGGCAGTGCTGACGCCCGGGGCCCGATCAGACCGTGCCCTGTTTGTGCCTAGCCACGAGGGAGCCAGGCTTCTTGAGGGCTGGAAGCCAGCTTGGTCCTGGCTAGAGGGGCTGAGGGCAGCAGCTCCGAGCTGCCAGAGCACGGCGGGGCTGGTTCTCCTTGTGACAGCATTTGATGGGCCTGGCTCAAGCAGAGAGAGAATTGATGTAGCTGTCTAGCTCCCCACCCTTAGGTTTCAGAGTCACTGCACACAGCAGCAACTAGGGCAGTCTTGGCCTCTCGCATGTTTTTCTGTTTTAGGAAGGCCATGGGGTTAGCTCAGCCCCCAGCCTCCCCACATCTCTGTTGTTCCCCCCCCTCCCATCATCCCCTGCTGCCCCCATGCCCTGACTCCTTCCCCTCAGGATCACAAGAGCATGTGCCCTCGGGGGGGACAGCGCTGCTCATACCCTGCCCCTCAGGCCCACCCTGTCCGTGCGCCCTTCTCAACCCCTTGTACCTCCTGCCCTGGGGTCTGACGCCCACTCTCCCCTGCAGGGATCCTGTCTCAGAGGATGTTCGTCATGCTGCCCTGTGGCGGGGTAGGGGTAAGTGCTTGTTCAGCAGTGGGGAGCCTTGTGGGCTGGGCATGGTGGAGAGGAAGCCCCTTCTCCCCAGAAGAGGAGGGGGTTGGAGCCATGGGGAGCTCCCTGAGTCCTTGGCCTGCTGGTGAGTGGTCACTGAGCGAGCCAGCGCCTGGTCCCAGTCAGGCACCCAGGCCACTGCGGCAGGGGTGGGAGAGTTCAGGGTCACCCCTGGAGGTCTGGGGAGACTGTCCTCTGCTCACAGCACCTCAGGCAGGGCTGCCCACCCCTCCAGAGTGCCCTAAACACTGGGAACATCCTCAGCATTCCCCGCCCCCCGAAGCATGGCCTGTCCCCACTGCCCGCTCCACAGACCCCGGGGACATGCACGGCCCTTGGAAGTAGAGCCTGGGCTGCAGGTAACGACCTTAGACCACTGTGCCAACCAGGTGGGCGTGGAGTTGGTGGGAAAAGCAGGGTGCCCCTTGCCCGCACCCATGCCTGGCACTTCTACTTGCAGCTGGTTTCTCTCCGTTCACTGCATTCTCCTCTCCCTGCTCCTCTGTCTCTCTCCCTGCTTTCTCTCTCTTTCTCTCTCTTGCTCTCTCTTTCTCTTTCAGGAAGGGGCTCACTTCTCCACGCCTTCCTACTGCCTGCTCTGGCTCTTCTCCTCCCCTTGCCCTCGCTGCCGGGCGCCAACTCTCCTCCATCCCATTCGCCTCCGGTCTTTCCCACCCCACTTCCCTCACCCCTGGAGGGCAGAGCCGGGGAGCGAAGCTGCCCCTGTCCATGGGCAGGGGGGTGCTTTGAGCCACACACATGGACTTGATCAGAAGAGACGTGGAGGTTTCTGGCCTTGCTCAGCCTGGGACATGAAGCTGATCAAACCAAGATGTTGGGTTAAACAGTAACATAAAAGCAAGAAGGTAAAATGCATTTTCTTGGGTGCTTTTTCCAGCCCCAGGTGCAGGGAGGGCTGTGTTCAAAGAGCCCCTGCTCAAACCCCCCCAGGGTCCAGATGTGCTATGCTGCAGTGGAAGGGCCAGCAGCTTGGGTAGCAGCACAGGGCTGACTGGGAACAGAGGGACCTGCCCAGCTCTCATGGGATGTGGCTTGGTCCCTTCCATGTGCCCTTGACTTGGCTGGTTTCTCCCAGCCGCCTGGCCTCTCCTCTGTACATTAGGCCTCTGCAGAGAGAGGGTCTCCCCAGCACCGCAAAATCTTGGATTGGGGAACCAGCAGGTTGTCAGGAGAGAAAACGCTCTAAAGAGTTTCCACGTGGCTAGCGTAGGCTTGTTTAGCAGCTAACGTACGCTCTCACACAAATGAAAGCTGGATAGAAAACCAGCTCTAGAGTTGTTCCACATGTACAACAAGCACTTGCATTGGAGCAGGTTGGCTCTTTTTGTGGCCGGAGAGCCATTTTGATTGTGAGATGACGACTTTACCCGTCTAAATTTATTAGGCGATTCACCGGTGAATTGTGTGATAATGACTTTGCATGTGTGGCAGGCATACATTTATTGCATCATTCACTGGTGAATTGTGCGATAGACGTAATGTGTAACAGGGGCCTAAGGAAGGCACTAGGTACCTTGCAAACAAGTCTTGCTCCCTTTCCTGTAGATCAGACAGTTCAGGGTCTTGCAGGCCAAATAATCCAATGACCCTTTCTTCCTGGACTTTTATGCCTTTTGTCACTTGCTTATATTCATTTGAGATGCAGTCCCCGTGTACCGGGACAGGCTGGGGGCCAACTGGCTGGACAGGAGCTCTGCAGAACAGGACCTGGGGGTTAGAGGGGACAAGGAGCTGGATATGAGCCAACAGCGTGCCCTTGTTGCCAAGAAGGCTAACGGCGTCCTGGGCTGCACTGGTAGGAGCAGTGCCAGCAGATCGAGAGAAGTGATTCTTCCCCTCTGTTGGAGCACTAGAGATGCCACTTCTGGAGGCCTGCGTCCAGTTTTAGGCCCCCCACTCCAGAACGGAGGGCAATGGAAATTGGTTTTGGGGCTGGGGCACGTGACTTGTGAAGAGAGGCTGAGGGAACTGGGCTGATTTAGTCTGCTGAAAAGACCAAGGCGGGGTTGAATACCAGCCTTCAAGTCCTTGCAGGAGGGTTGAAAGAGGACGGAGCTGGACTGTTCTCAGTGGGGGCAGGTGACAGAACAAAGAGTGATGGGTTGCAGTTGCAGCAAGGGATGTTTAGGTTGGATATTAGGAAAAACTTTGTCATGAGGAAGGTAGTAAAGCACTGGAACAGGCTCCCCAGGGAGGTGGTAGCATCTCTATTCTTGAAGGTTTTTAAGACCCGGGTAGACAAAGCCTTGGCTGGGATGATGTAGTTGGGGCTGGCCCTGCTTTGAACAGGGGGTTGGACTCAATGTGACCTCCTGAGGTCTCTTCCAACCTGAATTTTTTATGATTATTATGATGGCAGCTACTACTGCTCTTGCCAGGCTATTTGCATAATTGAGTTTTCCCTACTGGGTATTTTGTTAAAGCCTTGTATACATAAATACGCCCGGGCTAGCAGACTTTTCTTGACCACACTTCCTTCTCTTTCTGCACATCTTCTCCCCCCTGTCCTTGACACTGTTTTATGCTTTGGCCCAGTGTGCGGCTGTTTTCTCACCTACAGCCAGATCAGACCTCAAGGCACCTCCTGGGTTTGCAAATGTGATTCTCCAGATAAACCCAGAGATTTTTAGTTGAAATCCAGCGGTGTGGTCTTTCTGAGTTCATTGCAGCAGATAAACTGCTCTATAATTTTTCTCTTAGCACAAAAGCAAGCAAAATCCAAGAGCTGGCATTTCCTGAGGGCTCTCCCCCATCTCTCTGGGGGTGCCTGAAGCCTATAAAATGTAGAGAGCCACTGAACTGGATAGCCAGCTTGGAGCTGCCATATGCCTCGGGAGAGAGGACACTAGGTTATGTCCCGGCCCCAGTGGCGCTCTCACTCTTGCCCTTGCCTCCAGGTGGACAGTGACACAATCTGGAACGAGCTACATTCATCCAATGCTGCCCGCTGGGCCGCGGGCAGCGTCACGGAGCTAGCCTTTAAGGTGGCCATGAGGGAGCTGAAGGTAGGAAGGGGTCTGGAAGTGGATGGGCCTTACCAAGGCTGTTTGGGGTGAGGGTCCCAGGTCATTCCCCAGGCAGCTGAGGGTGGTTCAGGGAGGATCAAGGAGACCATGGGTCTCAGCAGCTGGCTGCAGTGGTAGCCCTGAAGGAGACCGTGAAGTCATCTTCACCACCACACAGCTGCAGAAGGTGCCTGGCGCTGACTGGGTGTCACCACGGAGGCTGGAGGCAGGTTTTACCCCAAATCCCCAGGGACAGAAGGGCAGCGTGTTCCCTTCAGGGTGCCAGCCTGGGACCCCCTCTGTCCCAGAGGAACCGGAGATGCGCTGTCACTTCTGACCTCCCAGAACCTGTCTGGGGAGAGCTCTTGCACCACAGGGGTCTTGTTCCCCTGCTGAAATGTTGGGTGAATAGGGTTGCACTGGGGTGAGGGGTTGTGGAGAGGTGGGGTACAGTCTACTTGGGCAGGTCAGGTGCGCCTCCCTCCCTTCTCAGGCAGGACTGGTTGGCACTGGGGAGGCAGATGGGGAGGAGCCCAGGACCAGAGCAGTCATGTTCACTTTGTGTTTGTCTTGCCCCAGAATGGTTTTGCCGTGGTGAGACCCCCTGGACACCATGCGGACCCCTCCACAGCCATGTAAGGCCTCCAAATTGCTCCCTGCTCCCTTCCCACGCTGTTCCCTGGGTCACTACCCAAAGCCTTGCCCTGGGCCAAGATGTGAGCTGCTGGGTACAATCCTAGGAGTCCTGGCAGCTGGTGGTACAGCCGAGAGGCTCCGTGAGCTCAAGCCACCAGCTCCGGCCCCTTCCTGGGCTGGGGCCATCTGTGCAGAGGGAAGGTTTGAGCCCTGTGCAGCAGAGAAGGGGGGAGGGAGACCCTCAGCCAGGGGGAGGGCAGGGGTGTCTGCAGACAGGGCCCGTGCATGGGCTGACTTCTGCTCTTGTCGCTCTCCAGGGGCTTCTGCTTCTTCAACTCAGTGGCCATCGCGGCCAGACAGCTTCAGCAGAAGGGGAAACTCAGCAAGATCCTCATCGTGGACTGGGTAATTGCCCCCGCTCCTTCCAGCCCCCTCAGCTTGGCCCTCTCCTGGGACCGGAGCCGTGTCCCGTGTGGGTCCCTACCATCTCTTCCTCCATGGTTACCAGGATGCACCATTGCAGGGCTGCAGCATTGCAGATCTTCCCTGCAGCAGTGTCCTACTTGGGTCCACCAGGCTGTAGAGTGGAGAGGCATGCACTATTTGCACACTCTGTCCCAACTCCGATGGCTTTGCAATAGGGGTTCAAGGCAGGCCTGGGGGGAAAAGGGAGCAGGCTGCAGGGATGTAGACCAACACCACACATCCCATGCCCTGAACTCCCCAACTTTTAGGCGGCTGGGCTCTCCCCAAGGCCAGAAGCACGGAGCTGTCCTGAAACACCCCCATCTCTCTCTTTCCAGGATGTTCACCACGGCAATGGGACCCAGCAGGTGTTCTACCGGGATCCCGACATCCTCTACATCTCCATACACCGCCACGACGACGGCAACTTCTTCCCCGGCAGTGGGGCGGCTGATGAGGTGAGCGTCCCCTACACCCAGCCTCTGTGCCTGCCAGGATGGGTGGCATCCCTCAAGGCAGTGCAGGGCTGGAAACAGGCTGCCTGGGATGCCCTGGGGTGATGGCAGAGACCTGGGGCCGGCCGTGCCATGCTCTGGAGCGAAGAGCCCAGATGTGGATTAGGATGAGAAACATCTCACAGGAGACGCCAAAGCAGTCAGAGAAAAGCCGCTCCCTGCCTACCATTGAATCCTAGAGCAGTGGGACTGGGTGAGACCTCCAGAGCTCACCTCTAGTCCAGCCCCTGCCTGAGCCAGGATCATCCCTGTCCAAAGCATCCAGACACATCTATCATCTAAACTCTTTCTTCAATGCTGACAGCACCAGACATCACACCTGAACCTACCACAGGGAAAGCAGGGGGGCCTTAGCCACCAACATCCTGCTGATGTCAAAGACTGTTAATACACAGTCAAGATATCACAGGCAGAGGCTGTGTCCCTGCTACAGAGAAGGGCAGCCCCCTACTGAGTCCATGCCAATCTGACCGTAGGGTAAAATTCCCTTCTGACCCCAAATCTGGCATTGATCTGATGGTGAGTGGAGGAGCAAGACCCTCTAGCCGGGAACCTTTGGGTTTGGCACAGCCCTATTGCCATCCTCAGCCTGGGCTGCAGCCCCCAACCCAGTGCCTCTGAGGAAGGGCAGGGGGTGGGAAAGAGCCTCTGCGTGGGGGATTCTCAGTGGAGATGGGTGCCACTTCTTCCCTGGGAGACCTGCTCCGGTTTTGTAGGGTCCTGGGGGACCCCCTGGCCTGGGCCATGTCAGGGTGAATGTCAGATCAGGTCCCCTTAGCCTGAAACGCTACGGCTCCCTGAACCAGGCAGAAGGCTGTGTAGGTGTGCACCTTACAGGCTGACCCAAAGATCTGCTGCGATTAATCTATAAAGTGCAAATCTCCCCTGCCTTCTGCCTGAATAGCGTGGCTAAGCCAGGCAAGCCCAATAGTGACCAGAGGTCAGGCAAAGCCTGGCAGAGCTGGGATGGGGTCTGCTGAAGAGGGGGATGAGGAGCAGGAGATGGGACTTAGGAAGTTGCAGCGAGAAGGGAGATCACAAGGTCTAGAGAAAGTTGGACTCCTCCGGGCTGCCAGCTATGGGATTCCCTGGCTAGTTTAGGAGCTTCCCCCGTGTTAGAAACCTGGGCCATGAAAGCCATGTCTGAGCTGCCAGCACTGTTCCTTGCTCTCTTGCAGGTTGGCTCTGGCCTTGGCGAGGGCTTTAATGTCAATGTGGCCTGGACTGGTGGCCTCGACCCCCCCATGGGAGACCCGGAGTACTTGGCAGCTTTCAGGTAGGCCCCTGGGGTGGGGCAGGCATCCCGGCATCAGCCCCACCTCTCTGCCTGGCTGTGTCTCATCCTTCCAGAGACCTTTCTCCTGCTGCTGTGAGCTTGCAGGAGCCTTTGGGGCTGGAGACCACCCAAGCCACAGGCACTTCTCTCCCTGGGCTGCACTGCTCTTTCCTACCCCAAGAAGCTCTAGCCTCTTCCCTTTCCCTTGCACCCCCTTTTTGGCTTCTGGGAAACTGGGGGTACTGGGAAAGGTGGACAGATCTGCAGCCAAGGCTTCTCGTGCAGCAGCAGAGAGGCCATGGGCTTTCCCAGGTCCTGTGCTGGTTTGTTCAAGGCCAGGTAGGACAGGGTTCCCAGACCCTAAGGCACATCTGGCTCCACTGGTGTCACTGCCAGCAGCGGCTGCCTGTCCAAGTGGGGCAGGTAGCTTGCTCTTCAAACCTACAAACCCATGTGCCGAGACCCAACAGGCCTCACTGGCTCCTGTGAAGTTGGGGGCTGCTGGAGAGTACCTTTCTCCTAGTCCATGTACAGACTGGGAGGATGCCAGGATGGGGGTGGACTTGGTAAGGGACTTCAGCCAAGTCCATTTGTCTGCTGGCAGTGTCTGTCTGTCTGTACTCTCCATGCAGTGTTTCTTATACCCATCTAAATCTGCCAGTGAGGGGCAGGCTTTGAGCTGTGGTGCTTTGGGATGTATATCCAGTGCCCCTACCCAGAGAGTCTCTCCACGCTTTGGACAGCTCTGTACCCTTCCAGCCCTCATTACCCCAGAAGCACCCATCATTGGCAAGTAACTCCAGCTATCCCAGCTCCTCCTTCTCTCCCACCCCTTCCCTGTCCATTTATCTTCTCTTTACTTCCATCTGCACTGCCTTTCTGGAAGCAACTCCCGTTCTCCCCCCAACCTCCCTGCAAACCTTCATTCCAGCTCTCACGCCATCTGCATCCCACCAGCTCAAACGACCGGCAGTGAACTAGTGTTGACAAGCGAGGCTCAGTCCTTACTGTCTTGTCCTGACTGTAAGTCAGCCTTGCTTATGAGATGACACCATGTTTTCAGGTGGGGTTTTAGGGAAACAAACCCTTTCCCCAGTTCAGGTCGGTATCTACCAGTGAAATCATTGACCCGCAAGAGAATCCAATAACCAAAGAAAGGGCCCAGAAGGTTAAATGCACTAAAAATAGCTGAATAAAAATATATATGTATAAGAGTCCTCTTAGATAGTCTGGGACAAACAAAACCTTTCGTTATCTTTTCAGTATTTTAAATGCCAATGTCTAGCTGTGTGCAAAGATGTTTCCAGGGTCCTGAGTCTTTCCCAGCTAGCAAACCCACAAGCCACTGTAGAAACGCCAAGCACATTCAAAACCCTCTTTCCTTTCATGAAATGCCCACATTTGTGACTCCAATTCAGCCCTCTAGTTTCTTGCCAGCCACAGGGGCTGTTTCCTGGTCGATGGCTCGGGGTGGGGGGTAACCTCCCACAGCTGGCTGGTTGCTGCAGTGTCGCCTGCTCCATACATTTGCACCGTGTTGTCCTGATTGTAGGTTGACCCCGACTGTGATTTTTTTCCTGGTTCTTTTTGAGGGGAAACAAAGTCACCTTGTCATTGCAACCAAATGTTTCTCAGAGTACACACAAGTCCATGGTGCTCTCACCTGCTGGAGCAGTTGCAGGCATGGGAAGACCCCACCACCCTCCCTACCATGGGCTGTGTTGGGGGGGTGCTGGCTGATGCTTGCCCGCCCCCCCACTATGAGCTGACGTGCGTCAGCTGCCCAGAAAGGACCACTGAGGCAGTGTCAGAGCTGGAAGAGAGCTCCCTGCTGCACATGGACCTCACCTGGTGCACCTTGTCTTCCCGCAACCTTTGCAGGACAGTCGTGATACCAATTGCCCATGAGTTCTCCCCGGACGTGGTGCTGGTGTCTGCGGGGTTCGATGCAGCTGATGGCCACCCGCCACCCCTGGGAGGCTACAAAGTCTCTGCCAAGTGTAAGTTTTCGACAGGTAGAGGGAACACCTAGGCTGGCTCGCAGCAAGCTGCCTAGCACCTGTGAGCCGGGCGGGTGCTACCCTGAGTATGGGACTGGGTTGTGACTCTGGGGCTGGCTGTGGGAACAGAGGGCCTGGGAAAGCTGAGGGTGGGGGTGAGTTTCGGAGCTGTGGATGGGATGCTGACCACGATTGTAGCCTCAGCCAGGCTCCTGCATCCTCACACCGAGTCCAGAGCCCTGCTCCGAGGGCTGGGTGGTGTTTGATGCCCAAAACTGGCCCCCGACCTGCTCCTGGTGTTTGGTCAGCCCCCAGATAGGCCCAGAGCCGCACTGGGGGCTGATGGGCTGCCCTTTGACTTCCCCCCACCGCCCCAGGCTTCGGCTACATGACCAAGCAGCTGATGAGTCTGGCAGGAGGAGCCGTTGTCCTCGCCTTGGAAGGTGGCCATGACCTCACAGCCATCTGCGACGCCTCAGAGGCCTGCGTCTCAGCCCTGCTGGGCAACGAGGTGAGGAGGGGGGAGTGATACTGCAGCCACCGTGGCAATGCGCCCAGGTTGTACGTATCTGCTGGGTCCTGTTCGTGGCTGTGACGGCCCTGATGGTGCTTGCTCCCGCAGCCGGATCCCCTCCCCGAGGAGAGCTTGAGGCAGAAGCCCAACCCCAACGCCGTGCGCTCCTTGGAAACGGTGATCCAGGTCCAGAGTAAGTGTCCCTGGCCAGTGAGGCGGGATCTTAGGGAAGGGGGCAAATTACCAGCGGTGGCTGCAGCGGGGCCTCTTGCTCCTTCCTCTGGCTGATCCTAGACCCCAGTTGATGCTGTGACTTGGGGCTGGCTTGCTGTCATGCAACCTGGAGAGCTGGCGGGGTGGGCTTCCAGGCATCAGCCATAAGCTAGGCCCTGGATGGGGGCATCCCTGTCTGCTGGGTGCCCGTGCCAGAGGGTATGTCAGTGCCTCCTTTCCTCCCTGAGGAAGCTTAACTGGCTGCTTCCTTCCCCCCGGGCCCCTGGCACTGCTATGGCCAAGGCTGGGCCTTCTGATTGCAGCCCTGAACCCCCCTGCCCCTCCCACTATGATACCCTCACTCCTTCCTGGTGCCTGTTTGCGGGTGACGAGCCCCAGGCCAACCCTGCCCCCCCATGTCGCCCTGCAGGTAAATACTGGAGCACCGTGCAGCGCTTTGCTTCCAAGGTCGGCTGCTCCTTCCTGGAAGCGCAGCACCACGAGGCGGAGGAGGTGGAGACGGTGACAGCCTTGGCCTCGCTGTCGGTGGCCGTGATGGCAGAGAAGAGGTAATGACACCCGTCCTGCTGCCCTCAGCACGTCTCCCTGGGTTTCTGCAAGCGAAATGAGGACACAGGCAGGCTGGGGGTGACCATACTGGGCACCAGGCAGATGTTGGCTCTAGAGGAGGTTGGAGGGGGCTGGAGGGAAATCCAAACCGAGTTGTGACGCAGTCCCCGAAAGCTGGATGCCAGGGACCCCTTGGTCCTGGATGCATCCCTAATACATCGTGTCTGTGCCTACAAACTGTCCCCTTGTACATCACCTTGATGCACCTAAGGAGCACAGTCTAGTTGCACCTCCTATCACGTAACCCAGTAGCCAGGACCTGGAGGGCAAACCAAAGGAAGGGGTAGCTCAGTGGGGCGTTCATCCAGTTGGCGTCATAGGTCGCAGGGGCTTGTCGCCCATGTACCTCTTGCTGGGCATCCTATTCCAGCGCCCAGGCAGGGGTCTTCAGGGGTGCATCTGGCCGTGGGGGCCTGGCTGGCTGTCCCGCAAGGCTGAGAACAGTCTCCAGGGTTGGGAGGGCGAGAATGCAGGCCATGAGGCCTATGCCTCCCTACACCGCGGTGGGCAGAGGGAGGACACCGGGGGTGGCAGTGGCTCTCGCCCTGGTAGGGTGAGCAGGGAGCATGAGCCGGATCAGTTCTTAGCTGCTCGGGGAGCCTACTCATAGCAACCCAGTGGAGTTGGGTGCAATGGAGAGTTGCCTCTCCTCTGACTGCCCCCTGCCACTCTGTGGGGACCTGATGGAAGCAGAGCTAGCAAGTTTTGTGCCCAGCTGCCCTTGCCCCGGCTGCCAGGCTGGTCCAGCCCTCGCTGAAGAGAGCTCTGACCAGGGCTTTGCTGCTCTCCCCTGCTCAGAGCACAGGACGAGCCCATGGAGGAGGAGCCCATGAACCAGTGATGAGCGGAGATGTGCTCCGATGCTCCGACGGCAGGAAGCAGGCTGGACCCTCCGAGCCCGCCCCTCGCTCTCGGCGTCCCGTCAGCCACGTCATCCTCACCCCGCGTCACCGTCCCGAAAAGGACTGGGCCTTTGGCTGTGGCTTCTGCCTGGAGGGGAGTCTCCTACTGCCCCCCTGGCCGTCCCCTCCCCACTCAGGACCCTTCTCCAAGCCCGCAGGCCCACTAGGACTCCAAGGGACAGACGGGCAGGAGACGGTCTCTGCCCCTCCGAACTGTTATGCCAGCCGGGCACAGAGCTGCTGTTCTCCAGGAGCTGTCCAAGCAGCTGGATCTTGGGGTGGCCAGTGGCGGCTGGGCTGATGTCTGGACTCAGTCCACCCTCAGGATTGTACCAGGGTCCTACCAGGACCATCTCCCCCCTCCATGAGTGCCCAAGCCCGGGGGGGCACAGGTGCCTTCGCACTGGCCTTGCTACAAGGGTTTGTGACCTGCAAGGTGCTGTCCTCAGCCCTCGTGGCGGCCACTGCAACAGTCACCCGGGGTCCGAGCCCCTCCACTCTGAATGGAAAGCCTTTAGGAGCTGGATGACAATGCAAATCACATGTGAATGGGAAAGAGCAAGGACTCGAGTGTCTTGATGGCCTAGAACAGGACCCAGCCATCTTAACCACTAACCCAGAGGCTCTACTCTCTGGCATCCGGGGCTCTGATTTGCACTATATACAGATGACACATGTGAACCCGGCGGCCTTGTCTTTGAGCCGGCTGGAAACAAACTCCTCTTCCTATGGACGTTCACCAGGGGACGCGAGCCCTTTGAGCAACCGGGGGCCTGAGGGTCCATACTGGACATAGGCTTCTGCCTCTGATGTGTCCTGCTCCGCCGGGCGGTCGGCCTCCTTCCAAAGAATAGGTGGTCGGGGCACTTCCTGGGGTCCTTAAGCTCCCAGGCAGCTGGCACAGGGCGTGTTAGCAGCTCAGATGTTGGGGCATAGCTGCTGGCACTGGGCACACACAAGAGAGAGATGCTTGAGAGCCCCAGAGAGCCAAGGCCTGGTGCTGGTGACCCCCCGCCCCACCACTGGGCTCATCAGGCAGCCGAGCCAGCTGGCTTCCTGCTCTCTCTGAAGTTGGGTTGGTTTTGTGCGAGTGAAAACAGGCCTTGCTGTCATCCAGGGGTGGCACCCCCCCTCCCCCCCCCCACTCACGATTGGGCTAGATGTGACAGACAGGGAGGAGTGATGTGTCCAGTTACCCCCTCCAAATGCAGCTGGCCCTGGGGGGGGAGGGGGTTGCTATGACATAGCTAGTCTGGATCATGCCCTCTTCTCAGGTATGATCCAGACCAGACTTTGCTTCGGCATGGCTGGCTGTCTCCGGTGCCTGCTCAGAGCAGGCCAGGGGGGTGCATCTTCTCCCCACCCATCGCTCTCAAGCCTTCAGCCCACCTGGAGGAGATCCCCAAGCCCTCGGGCCGCCAGGTCAGCAGAAGTGAGCTGAAAGAAGCCAGCCAGCACGTCAGCAGCAGGGGGGGAGCAGGCCTGCGCATTAGGCCTGTGTGAATAGGCAGCTATTCGATTCGGCTTTGGATCGGGCTGATCTGGATGCCGGCAATCCGATTCGGAGCTCCGAATCGGTTTCCCGCTTCAATTCGGCTTCGGAGCTGCTTCGGTGATCTGCCCATAGGGTATAATGGGGAATCAATGAAATATCTATAACTTTGTTGTTTTTTGTCTGATTTGGATGAAACGTACAGGGGTGGCAGCCTCTGCTGAGAGCGTGCAGCCTGCCATGTTTCGAGGAGATGGGTGCAGGGGGGTTGGGGAAACTGCACCCCAAATTCTTGAAAGCAAAACTTGTGTCACATGTATGTGTTATGCCCCATTATGCTCTGTGGCTGAATCGGCTCTGAATCTTTTCCAAAGCGATTCGGAAAGCCTAAAGCTTCCAGCGATTTGATTCGGATTCATCCATTCGGCGTCCGAATCATCTCCAAATCCGAATCATGATCTGAAGCTTTGCACAGCCCTACTGCGCACAGCCTGCTCCGGTGGGTCTCATCCCACCTTGCACCGGGCCTGTGGGGTGTTCCAGCCCACTATGTCGGGCGCTGTCCCCTCTGCCCTCAGGCTCCAGCTGGGGGGGGTGTCCTTCCCCAGCTCCTGGCTATGTCCAGGATTACCTAAGCACCTCTTTGAAGTTAGGAGAGGTCCAGCAGCTGGCCTGATATGGTGTCCCATGATGGTTGCAGCTGACCCATAAGCTCTGATAGGGGAAGGGTGGGAGCCTTGGGGGCTGGGGATGGTGGGATCTGGCCCGGCTCCGTCTGCAGGGAAAGGGAAGAGTCATTTTGTAAAAAAAGTAACAAAGAAAAAGGAAAAAAAAGACCATGAAAGGATAAATATTTCTTTGCCTTGCACTGCGCTGGGTGGGGAAGATGAGGGGGCCTCCCATAGCCGGGCCCAGCGTGGCAGGAACGGCTCTGCCGTGACCGCCTGTAGCTGTCGGCTTGCGGACAGCCGCGCTAGACACGTGCCCAAGCCAGTGCCTGGAGGTCCCATGCGTGCCCTGTGCCCGCTGATGTGTCCCACAGTCTGGATGCTGTCCCTCCCCCCCCACCCATGTGCCCCATCCTGGGGGCAGCACAACTTCTTCCCCCCACAAGCTTCCCAAATGATGTCCCTGGTGTAGTGGCCTGAGCTCTTGCAAGGAGGGGTCACATGGAAGAGGCTGAAGCCTCAGTTCCTGTGGCCTGTCCTCCTTGGTGCCAGCGAGTCCTGAATCCTGCCCTTGTCCTGGACTCCCTCCCCCCCCCGGTCTCTGCCGTGCTGCAGGTCCTGCTGACCTGGGGGGGCATGGGGTCCTGACCCTCTCTTTCCCCCCAGGCCCTACTCTGACCCTTCAGACTCCCCCCACTTGGTGCATGCAGCACTGCGTCCCCACGTCCCTGCACAGCACTGGCTTCCCCTCCCTTACACTTCTCCAGGGGCCCATATGCTCTGGCAGGATGCCTCCTGCCCCCCGCAAATCCCAGCCTGCTCTTCTGGTCTGCTACGGCTTCCTGGCACCTCTGTCCCGTGTGCCCTCCGCAGCCCCAGCACACGATGGCAGCTCCCTGCCAGGTCTTGGTGGCTGAATGCACCCCTTGCACCCACTCCCACGAGCGCCCAGCTCTGCTAGGCCAGTGGCAGGGGGCTGCATGGGCGCAGGAGGTCCTTTTTTGGTATCTGCTCTGCTCTTGCCTTCAGAGCCAACGGGCTCGGGATGAGACGCACTGAGAGCCTCACGTTCCAGCCCCATGTGGGAGAGATTCCCAGAGCCACGAAGACCATGTGCCCCTACCCTGTGGCCATGCTCTCCCTTGCCCATTGTCCTGCAATCCCCTGCCAGGCCCCACTGACCCTGTAGGTTTGCCGCCCCTTCCCAGAGCCAGATGGTCCAGTAGGTCTCCTCATCATGTCCTGAAGCCCCGGTAGGCATAGCCCACCCACCCATGGGTCACCCTCCACAAGCCTGCTACTGTCATGGGTATATCCTCCACAGATGTACCCCTACCCCCACCCAAGACCTAAGTAACCCTGCCCATAGCTCATGCCCTTCCAGAGCCTGAGGTCCCCCTGGGCCTGTTCCTTCCCAGGGCTCAATACCTCGAAGGGCATGTCCCACTGCTCCCAAGTCCTGATGTCCCCTTGGGCACAATCCCTGCCATCCCAGCGAGGACAAGAGGCCTCAGCTAAACTCTCTGGTGCTGGCCTAGCACCCCGGGGGCTGGGAGAGGCTCCCTTCCTGATCCAGCTGTGTCCTGGGAAGCCACGAGGCCTTGGGGACAGGTTTCTGTCACCCTGGACCCAACGTCCCGTAATGCCAGGACTGGCTGCTGAGCCTCCTCTTGTTAAATCCTGGCATGGCTGGAGGTCCAGCTGCTGGCCGAGGTCCAGGGGCAGCTGGCCCCCAAACATCCAGCAGTCAGATACCCCTTAAGCCAAGCCTTGCTGGTCTCCCCTATGCCCAGCCTCATACACCCCAGCACCTGGTTTCCCACCAGCTCAGCCATGTGGCGCACCCCAGCACCCTCTGCTCCATCAGCCCACAGCCCTCCCTGCCCCTCAACCTCCCCCCCAACATCAGGGCACATCCAGAAGACAGGCTGCATCTGGGTCTCCCCAGTGCAGAGCCAGGAGTGACCTCTACATCTCTGCAAGCTCAGGTACCCATTAACCAGGGACCGGCGCTTGTGATTTTTCCACCCTTGCTTTTTAACCACTAGATACAGCTAGACCCGGAGGTTTCAGCTAACAGCCTGGAGGTGCCAGGTCCTGGATGGATTTCTGCTGCTAATCATGTGCCCTTTGTTACTAAGAAGGCTAAGGGCATCTTGGGCTGCATTGGTAGGAGTATTACCAGCAGATGAAGGGCAGCGATTCTTCCCTTATTCAGCACCAGTGAGGCCACATCTGGAGTCCTGTGTCCAGTTTTGGGCCCCCCACTACAGAAAGGATGTGGGGAAATTGGAGAGAGTCTGGCAGAGGGTAGCAAAAATAGTTGGGGTGGCTGGGGGACATGACTAAGGAGAGGCTGAGGGAACCAGGCTTATTTAGTCTGCAGAAGAGAAGACTGAGGGGGGATTGAATAGCAGCCTTCAACTCCCTGCAGCGGGGCTGCGAAGAGGATGGAGCTGGGCTGTCCTCGGTGGTGGCAGAACAAGGAGCAATGGGCTCAAGTTGCAGCAAGGGAAGTTGAGGTTGGATATTAGGAAAAACCTCTCACTAGGAGGGTGGTGAAGCATTAGTTTGGGTTACCTAAAGAGGCGGTGGCATCTCCATCCTTGGGGGTTTTGAAGACCTGGGTAGACAAAAGCCTTGGCGGGGATGAGCTTGCTGGGGCTGGTCCTGCTTGGAGCAGGGGGGTGGACGCAACGTGGCCCCCTGAGCTCCCTTCCCACCCTTGTCTTCTGTGCTTCTGTGAGTTGCTCTCGTCTCCTGCAGCCGGCAGGGCTACGCGCTATACGAGGGTGCAGACGGCAGCCCACCACCCCCAAACGCCCCAACCCGCCGACCATGCACAGACCCATAGGTGCCGCATGTGGTACAAATCGCGACTTTATTGTAATGTGGGCTGGTCAGAAAGCAGAGTCCTTACAGCAAGAGAATAACAAGCGTTAGGCACGGAGGGGCCGAGGCCCCATGGGCAGGCACTTAGCGGGTGAGGTCTCCCGTGCTTCCTTTCGTATCTTGGGGCAATCCCAGAGTGTGGAGACCAGGGCGGTCGAGGGAGCTGTAGTCTCTCCTCTGCTCGCCGGCCCTTCTGCTTTCATGGCTGTGCACGTGGGCTTTCAAGGCAGCACCAAGGCAACGTACAAATAGTCTGTGAGTGTCCCAGGCTGACCCGAGGCAGTACGGCCCATGCAGTCTGTGCTGTCGCTCCCGGGAAGACCCTGTCCCAGGCCAGCTGCCCAAGAGCATCCTACTAAACACCTGGGTCATCCACCCAGGTCTCAAGGCAGCCTCAGGAAAGGCGGCAGGGAGCTGGGATGAAGTTCTTCTCCATGCGACTTCCAGCAGGGTTTATCCATGCCAGGGCATCAATCCAGCTGCTTTCCATGGCACCCAGCACCCAACAAAATGGGCTGAGGTTGCTCTCACCTCACCAAGTGAGACCCGCTGCCTGGCTGTGGAAAGCAAGTCCGGCCTGGCTGCAGGGAGAGCTCAGCTGAGCACGACTTAACAGAGACACAGGCCTGCTTTTGCATTATCCAGTCCTGCGGAGACGCCCCTGGGCTCCACCTTCAGAAGGCCGAGGCCTTGAGATCCCCCGCAGGCGAATACCCTGACTTGCAAAGCAAAAGCAAGCCCCGATATACAAGGTTTGAACTGGTTACTTTGACCAGCTCCTCCAAAATAAATTATCTTTCAGAGAGTTTTATACAGTCTCCAGGTGAGCAAAGGGGTCCGTGCCTGGCTGGGGAGCCCGCGTCCTCAGGGGGTCTTTGTCAAAGGACGAGGCACTGGGGGCTTCTTCGTTGTGCCAGGAGGGAGGCCTTGATCCTTAGGGGAGCCGACTTGGTTCGCAGGCACTGGGCACGAATGGGATGGCTGGCTTTTTGGCTGGCTTATAGGCTATGGTTGGGGTTGAGGCTGAAGTCTGGATCCTCCCTCCTCACGGGAACACCTGGGGGGAGAGAGGCAGAGTCAGAGCACAGCCAGGCACCTCCCTGCGCCCCAGACCACGTCGCTGCCCCAGGGGGGATGGACCTCAGGGGCAGGGCTGGACACACGCACGCAGCCAGTGACCTCTGGCCACAAGCACGTGCACTCAGACCCAGCTGCTGAGCGTGTAACTGCCCTGTCCTAGCTCAGACCCTAGGTGTTGGGGTTCAGGGGGCAAATGGGGGTGGGAATGCAGGTGGGGAGGACTAGCAGCATGTCCTTATATTCATCTGTCCATCCCCATACCCCATCCATCCATTTTTATATGTCCCTTTCCTTCCTTGGGGGCAGTCACACACGGTTGCAGAAAGCGGAGGTTGGAAAGGGGAGTGACTGGGTCCGAGCAGGGTTTTTCCCCCCCCGTTCCCTTGCAGCCTCCAGCATTTCAGGCCTGGGAAGGTCTGATTCAGAGGCCATGCCCTGAGCTTATCAGCAAGATACCCCAAATGTGGCAGGCCACACCACCGACCCCTCAGGAAGGTAGGGCTAGGACCCCAGCTGGCTCGAGCCAGGCAGCGAGAGCTGTCTTTGCTGCAGGAGCATGAGGCCGTGTTTCCCCTACAATGCCGGTGAGTCCCTGCAAGGTGAGGCCACATCTGGAAGCTCCCCTGCACGGCTGCTCCGGGCTGGCCACCGAGCCTGGAGCCACAGCTCAGCCCCTGTTGCTACAGCACGTGGGCCGTGCACAGCCTGGGGCCGCTCCGGGGGGAGCACCTCTACCTGCCTGATGCTCGGGACCAGAGGGGTGAGCTCTCCTTTCTTGCAGGATGGGGACAAGTTGGAAAGACTCCAGTGGAGAGCAACCCAAATGATTAAAGGCCGGGAAACAGGACAGAGGAGGAAAGGCTGGAAGAGCTAGGGGTGTTTAGTCTGGAGAGGAGAAGGCGGAGGGCAGGGCGGATGTGAGCACAGTGTGCAAAGCATCTGCAGGATGAGCATGGGGAAGGGATTTTCACTGTGGCCACAGGGGACAGGACTAGAAGCAGCGGCCTCCAGGAGGGGCAACGGAGGCTGGAGATGAGGAGGAACTCGTTGGCTCGGAGCGGGGGGTCGAGCGCTGGACCAGGCTGCCCAGAGACCTCGGCACTTTCCAAGAGCAGGCTGGACCCCGAGGTCCGTGGTGATCCTGCCTTGAGCAGGAGCTGGGCTAGACGTGGCACGACTTCCCTATGGTGCTCTGAATCCCACATCCGCTCAAAGGGCCCTACTCCGTCACTCCAGATGTGGCAGGGACCGGGCTAGAGGTTCCCAGGCAGGCCTTCCCTTGCCTGGCTCCCCTTCATACCCGTAACACCCAGCTACAGACTCGGGGCCCGTTGCAGGAGCCCATGGGTGCCTGGAAGATGGGCCAGTCTGCTCCCACTCAGGGACTGACCCCTCCGCACAGCCGTGTCCCCCCAGCCCCCCTCCATCGCCCGGAGCGGAGCAGCTCTGGGACGTGGGAGCGCAGCCACTGGGTGTCAGCCTTCGCCAGCTGGCTGCGCTGACGGGGCCGTGCCGGCAAAGCCAGCCTGCCTTTCCAGCCCTGCTGATCTGATCCAGCCCTGGGTCCGATCCAGGAGCAGCCGACGTCCCCGAGGGCTGGGACGTGGCCTTGTGGGGCTCAAGCGCCAGGCAAGCAGAAAGGCTGGGCAGTGGGCACTCCAGCCTCCCCAACCCCTCCGGCACCAGCTGGATGAGTATCCACAGGCTGGCTCCATGCACACAGGTAGACTCCCACGTCCCGGCCCACCCCCGTGCACTGAATGCAACCTGCGGTCCCGTCCCGAGGGTTGGCCTGGCTCCACGCACGGGATCGAGCCATGGAGCGAACCCGCGCACCAGCACGGGGCCGTGTCCTCCGGCCCATCCGTGAGGTCTGGGCATTTGGCAGCACTGGCTGAGCTCGGTGAATGACTGCCACCACGGCTCCCTGTTTCCAGACCCAGAGGGAGCTCTGTGGGCAGGAGGACACAGCTCCCGCAGGCCAGATTTGGCCCCCAGGCTTGAGGTGGAGCACCACCGTCCTCAACCCTCCCGTATCCAACCTCCTCTCGGGAAGCCCCAGTGCAGGGGATCCCCTGGCTCACCCGGGCAGCTTCTCCCACTGATCTTCTCAGAAGGCATCCCGAGCCTGTCGTCCCCTTGCTTCATGCCTGCCCCTCTGCAAGGAGGGAGACCAGCTCCTTCCCTCTTACCCAGCCCCCCTGTCCCTCTTCATCTCCCCTTCTCCCAGCTGAGCCCCCCCGCACCCTGCTCTGTTCCAGCTGCTCTTCTGGATCCCCTCCAGCTGCTCCACACCCTCCACGTAGAGTCAGGAGGGACCCGCCGTCCTCTGGCTGCTGCACGGAGCTGCCGGCAACCGCAGCACTGTGCCACGCCGTGCCCTGGGCGGGTGCAATGGGGAAGGGACCCCAGGCTCATTGCTTTGCTGTGAGAGCCACCTTTTAGTGAGCAATGGGGGAATCCATCCCTTTGCACGCCCCACCCTGAAGCACCCGGCCTGGCCCTATGGTGTCCGCCCGCCCCAGCTGCGAGGTGGGCAAGGTGCCCTTTCCTCTTCTCACCGCACCTCCTAGCCCTTCATGCTACCCTGGGGGGAGACAAAGTTGGGGCACCGCAGCATGGAGCCAGCCACGGGGAGGGGTTTGGCCCCCTGGCAAGGCAGGTCCCTTGCAGAAGAGCTCCAGGCACATTTCCACTCAGCCCTGGCATCTGCATCCGAGGGGGCCGAGACCAGTGCCCACACAGGCCAATGTGCTCGGGATAGACCTGCAAGTGGCAGGAGAAGGCAGGAGCTGTGGCCCCCCGAATGCTGCGGTTTGTGTGTGTGTGTGGGGGGCTCATTAGGCAGCACTTTCTGGGGAAAAGGCCAGTTTCAGCCCAGCCCCAAGCACCCTGCGCCTGCTACGGTGACAGTCCATGACCAAGGCGTAAAGTTGGGAGAAACACTGTGTCCACCGGCTATTCAGGAGCAAAAACAAGCCAGGCACAGGGAGATGTACTGCTTGCCTCCAGTGCAAAAGCAGAGCACGCAAGCTCCCTTCGCTGCGGTACTGAGGGAGGTGATCCCAATTTTAGCCCTGGCAGCTAGTGAGGAACTGAGTCTCCCTACATGTGTGTTTGCAGGATGCGACAGAACAGTCAGGCCTCCTGATGGTCCTTTTAGGTGTCACAGCCCAAATGTAGCTCATTTTAGAAACCATGAAGGTTGGAAGGGACCTCAGGAGGTGACATTGAGTCCAACCCCCTGCTCCAAGCCCCAACTACATCATCCCAGCCAAGGCTTTGTCTTAAAAACCTCCAAGGATGGAGACTCCACCACCTCCCTGGGGAGCCCACTGCAGTCCCTCACCGCCCTCCTAGAGAGAAAGTTTCTCCTAACATCCATCCTCAACTTCCCTTGCTGCAGCTTGAGCCCACTGCTCCTTGTCCTGCCATCTGCCCCCACTGAGGACAGTCCAGCTCTGCTCTCTTTGCAACCCCCCTGCAGGGGCCGCGTCTACACAAGAAGCTTAATGCGCAGTAGCTCATTAGTGCGGTGCAGTAACATCTCGGGGCACAAACCATGACACGATGCTACTGCACAGTAGTAACGAGCTCTTGCACCAGGAAGCCGTGCAGGGACACTACTGCGACTGCGCAGTCATTTAGTGCTCGGTTATGCAAGTCCTACATGACCGCATGGTAACAACGGCGCAGTCAGCATCTCATGTAGACGTGGCCAGGGAGTTGAAGGCTGCTGTTCGATCCCCCCTCGGTCTTCCCTTGTTCAGACTAAATAAACCCAGTTCCTTCAGCCTTGCCTCACAAGTCATGTGTTACAGCCCCCGAACCATATTCGTTACCGATTCTCCAATTTGTCCGCACCTTTTCTGGCCCATAAATGGACACAGGACTCCAGATGTGGCCTTTCCAGTCCTGAACAGAAAGGGAAGAATCACTGCCTTCGATCTGCTGGCACCGCTCCTACCCATGCAGCCCAATCCTAATCCTTTTAGGAAGAAACCACCGTTCCATTAACACAAGAAACAGCCGCACCCTTATGGGAAGAATCGTACCTCCAGGCACAATTGCAAACACTATCGTGTGGAAAGAGGTCAGCCTCCGTGGTCTGCAGCTTGCGAGCTCTAGTCTTTGTGCAGAAGAAAGTCTGCTGGAAATGCAAGCCCATCGGATCCCAGTCTAGAGCTCCAGTCTATCAAGAAGGAGAGGAAAAGCTCCCACTGAAAACAAATTGGAAACTGGAGCCGATGTTTTGCGGGGCGAAGAGAAAAGTGAAACCTCCTGCAAGACTCACAGACTTGGTTAAAGAACTGAAGAGAAATGAGAACCTCTCCTCCGATAATGGGTTTTCGCAGTTATTGGGAAGACACAGCAATAGAAGCTATAACTTAGAAAGGCTCCCCAGCAGGAGAGTGAGGACGTTGGGAATTGGGAGACGGTCCCTGGAGTTAGGAAGCAGTTAGGTCAGTTAAAGCCAGACAAAGGGTCTGCAGAAGTTGCCAACTGCTCCACAAGTAAAGTTTGGTGTTGAATTCCTACTCTCATGTGCTTGGGTTTATTGAACCTTGCAATCACTGCACACTGGGCATGTACGGACAGTCCCAACAGCCTGTTGGACGTGCCGCGGGGGGGGCAGCGGTGCATCTGGCTCTCCTTAGGGGATCTGGCCCAGTGGGGTGGATCGGGGGGAAGGGGCCCTGCATGTCTCCTTCTTCTTTCGTCTTCCCTTTTATAGGAAGCAAAGACATGAAAAGTGAAAAACTGCGATGGCATCTCCTTTGCTTCCCGCCGGGTCCCAGGTGCCTTCGCCCGACATCCAGCAAGGAAACCCCAACGTGTTTCAAAGGCATTCCTCTCGCTTTAAATAAATGCAGCTGAGATCCTGAGGGCCCGCGACCAGCAGACACTTTAATGATGGCTAGGGCAGGGCGATGTAACCCTATCTCCATTTTAACGTTAACTAATCCTGACATGCTCAGTGTTTTAGTGCCCAAAGGAGCCCCAGCCTCCAGGACTGGCTTAGCAGTAAGCGCTGCACACGGTGGTATTGGGATAGAAGTGGTCACTGGAGCTATTGGGACCAGGGAAGGAGCTTAACGAGCTGAGCCCTGGTAGATCCACATTTCCAATCCCCGGCACTGGGGAACAGAGCAGCTGGGGTTAGAAGATGCTCGGAAAAAGCAGGAGCAGCGGGGTCCCCCTGCTGAGCGGGGCGGTAATTCAGGGGTCTCCTAAAGAGATCCTGCTTCTTTCTGCCACGGCGGGGATGCTCGTTGTGTCTTGGACCCTCGCTGATTCTCCCCGTGACATCGCAGCACTGTTCTCCTCCCCCAGGATGCTGGCACGGCCACCACGCCAGATGTCTGTGGTTGCACCCAGCTTCCACTGTGAGACCCCCGGGCTTGCGAACAGCGGGAGTGAACCATGTCCAGGCCTACACAGCAAAAGCCGTGGCCACGAGACCTCCCCGCGGCCGATGCAACCCCCTGCCTGCTGTTCTGGGCACAGGGCAACCCCCTTCCCTCTTCCCCGCAGCCACATGTGGGTATCCGCACCCTCAGAGCTACACGTGTAGTGGGTCCCCATGCACGGAATGGCTCACAGCAGGAAAACGTGGGCCCACATGGACCAGCAACACCGCACATGAGAGGGCAGAGCCAGGAGCCCTTGCACTGTCATGTACACCCTGTGGCTGGGCCTGACTGGAGAGCCACAGGACTGGAGAGAGGCATGCACACACGACACACACACAGATGCACGCAGAAACACACACACATGTATGTATGCACAGACACACAAGCACGCAGCTGCATGTCAACACAGATATGCACGCAGATGCATGCGAATGTACATGTGCACACAAAGGCACAACATGCACGCACGCACAGACACATGCACACACAGACATGCAGATGCATGTGACACACGCAAATGCACAGATGCCTGCAGACACACGTGCACACACACACGGCCATGTGCCCTGACACATGCACAGATACATGCAGACACACACGCGTATGAAGTATGCATGCACAGATGAACAGGTACACACACATAGGGGCACACACAGATGCATGTGCACAGACGCATGCACACACACAGATGTATGCGTGCACACAGATACACACACACACACACAGATGCATGCCAACACACAGACGCATGTCCACACACATGCACAGATGCATGCAGACACACATGCACGCAGACACAGGCATGCACACAGATGCATGCATGTCCCCACATACGCGCAGAGCAGCCCAGCAGCAGCTCCCCACCTCTGCCCCCCACAACACCCAGGCTATGCTGAGCTCCCCGTCTCACCTCTCACTCACTCTGAAAAACTGATGCAAGGACAAATGACTCATCCCAGCCCCTCGCTTCCGCGTGCTCTGGGCCAGAGTCCTTGGTTGCTTATTTATAACCCATCAAAGGAGCCAGAAGCAGAACAAGGGGGCAAAGGGTGATGTCCAGGGGTCTGGAGGCAGATCCCCTCCCCTGGGGCTCCAGCCAGTGGGTGATTCTCACAGGGCAGCTCCAAGGGACCACACAGGACTGCACTGAGCAGCGCCTGGAGCTGGCAGCCTGCCCTCCAGGCTCCGGGAATCCCCCCTTCTTCCATGCTCCGATGCTTCCCCCAGGCCCCCGCACAGGAGGACTTCACAGACGACTCCCCAGGGCCCAAAGGCTGGAGGCAGCTCTGGGACGGTCCTGCAGCAAAGACGCAAGGTGGCAAATGCCCGCAGCCCAGCACACCTAGAGCTGCAGCCTTAAACCACATACGTGTACAAGTGCCCCTGGTGCCTGGGCTTGCCTGGCACTGCAGAGCCTGAGACTCGGAGCTGAACATCCCAACAGGGGGTAACGAGCACCCTGGATGCCCTGGGTGGGGGGTGCCAGCACTTACCTCCTCAGCTAGGGGTCTCCGTGCTGGGGCAGTGGGGCTCCCAGGGGCCAGGCCTGTACCCCGCTCTCAGCACCAGTGCAAACAGGCTGCAGAGGTGCGGCCGGAGAAGCAGAACCCTCCACCGCGGGCACAGCTTTGGGGCAAGGGCATTTCTCAGAGGGCAGGGAGAGGTGATGAGCAGACTGCTAAGCCAGGGCTGGGGTCTGTGGGACATTGAAGGGAGCCAAAAAGCCCTGGCTTCACCCCACAGGCTGCTGGAGAGAGGGCAGGCCTCTCAGCTAGCCCTGAGCACCTGGAAACCCTGGCGGGAACCCCCAGAGCTGCCTGCTGGTCTCAGCGGGACGTGCCCACCCGCCACAGCGCTGAGAGGAAACCTGCTCATTGCCCAAGATCTGGAGCTGGACCCTCCGCTTTGCACAGCAGCCTTCCCCCCCTCCAACAGGCCATCTGCCCTCACTGGGAGCAGGGGTGGGCAAGAGGCCACGTCTACCCTGATTTACAGTGGTCACCCCCGAATCACCACGCTGGCTGCCACGTGCCATCTGGCTCGGCTACCTACCCACTGCCTTCCCGGCCTGGTTTCGTGGTCACGGGCCGTGCCCGTGGGGAATCTCTTTGCCAGGCTCTAGCCCCCAACGCATCCCTTCCCCTTCTGCGGATGGAGGGGGAAGCATGCCCTCGCCCGTTGCTGGCTGATACTTTAACATGGTGCAAAAAGACAGATTTAAAAACGACAAGGGGAAGAAATAAGCAGCCGCCAGACCCGACCTCATCCCAACCCCGAAGGGCTACTGTCCCTAGGAGGCACGTTTCAGCACCCGCGGAGGCCTTTGCATGTCCTGAACTAGCCGAAGCGGTGGAAGAGCCCAGGAGCTCTCCTGCTGCAGCCTCACCTCCTCCCGCGAGGGACCCCGGCCTGTGTTTTAATGGGCTCAAAATGATCCTTCCTTCCCCCTCGAACGCATGAGCACGGCAGACTTCAAACGGGACTCTTCTCGCCCGGGAGGCCTCCATCTCTCCTTCCCCCGATTACGTCTCCTGTTTAACAAGGGCATAGCCGCATTCAGCAGCCTTTGATATTTTATAGGCACAGTTCCAGGAGAGACCAGTCTGCTTGCAGACCCAGTGGTCATTAGCTGCTTTGCATTATAAAATTACAGCTCCACAGCAAGCACTGGTTTTGTTAGCTCGCTGGGGAGATAAGGCCAACTGGCTTTTGCTGTGGGCTCTTTCTCCTTTTGTCCTGTGCTTCAGAGGCTCCCCTATCCTTATCGCCCGCCCTAACTGGCCTCCTGCAGACACGTCCAGTACGAAGAATATACCCTCAAGCAGCCCCGGCTGCCAGCTAGAGTCCTACATCAGGACTATTACCCACACTGATAGATAGCTCCAAGCTTACTGGGCTAGAGGCACTTAAAACCTCTTGTAAATGGGAAGGCCTTTAGCTCATCTGCATATCACGGGAAGGAAATGCCTGCCAAGCACAACCTGGCTGAAATCAATATGCCTGCCTATGGACACGGCATCGCACAGCCTGGCACGCGTGCCTCCAGCCTGGCAAACTGATGGGCAAGTGGAGGCACGAGGCCGTGGTCCCAGGTGCCACCGTCCCCCTCCGCACCATGAGATAGGTTGGAGAGAAAAAGGGCAGCAGGATTCTCCAGCAAAAAGCTTTCACGCGTCTGATGAAGCAAAGTCTGGTTCATGAAAGCTTGGGCTCTCTCTAGATCTATAAAAGGAGCAGATCTCCCCTGCCTTCTGCTCGACTTCAGGCTTATATGGTGAACTACCGCTTGCTGCTCAAGCAAACGCTACCAACGAGTTTAAAAGGCAGTGCGGGTGCATGTGTGCACACGTACGTGTGCCTGTGTGTGCCTATGTGCAGGGATTGGGCTCAGGGCAGCGGGCAGCCGCAAGTCCCCTTGTAGCTGCTATGTGAATGAGCATGAGACCCCGGCTGTTGCGGTGATGGCTCCTGGCATGACACGCTGTCCTTGATTTCAAAGCAATGGCAATGGTTAGGCACACTGCCTCACCCTACAGATCAGCAGTGGTGTCTCCAGAGCGGCCTTTGGTCCCAGGGCGAAGAGGGGATGGCAGGGAAAGGCACCGGGCTGTGGGCCGTACTGCCAGGCAGGGACTGGTTACCAGGAGGAGGTGCCAGGATGGCAAAGTGGAGCATGCCACAACCTCTGTAGCCAGCTGACGCGTCCTTGGACAGCGAAGACTGCAACTTATGTGAGCAACAGGATCACACGCAGGCGCCTAAATCCCCTCAGATGCTCAAGAGGCAGAGCCAGAGTGGGTCGTTTAAGTCTGGGATGGATTCAGCAAAAGCATCCCTATATTCACAGCCTGCCACACATTTAGGGAGCCCTGAATACCCGGAGGGGTCTAGACGGTGCATCACTGTGGCATTACAGGCCAGAGGGTGAGCGCTGGGCTGGGGTTTGCTTACGACTCTCATAGCTTTCATGCATTGAAACTTTTGGTCCTTCAACAGCACGGTCGGACTGGAAGGGACCTCCTGGAGGTCACTGCGGCCAACCGCCCATCAGAGGCAGGATCAACTCTATCCAAACCATCGTACGCAAATCCGTGGTCCAGCTGAGCTATAAAATGACCCAGTCCACCCTGATACAACCACAGGACACCTAACTAGTTCCCTCCCGGGGGAGCGGGTTGGAAGGGTAAGGGCAGCTCAAGGTCTTTGTCACCGGCGACTTATATTATCGGGGGCGGAAAAGATGGTTTTCCCACCTGAAAGTGCTGGGTCAGCTTCCACCTCAGTGCCTAAACCCCTTGGCAAGCCAGTCCCTAAACCCCACAGCCAGGAGCTGCTTTGGGGTAAAGAGAAGGCAGCAGGCCCAGGGGTAGCTGGCCGTGATGAGCCGTGGGCTTGATGCACCGGAGAGGTTTGTTCCCTGCTGTCCGGAGCGACTGGCATTTGTGGCCAGCCGGTTTGCTGCAGTCTGAAGTGGGGGTGGGAAAAATCAAGTCTCTAGTCCCTGCCCCCTTTGCTCAGAGCCTTCCCAGGGGCTGTGGGGCCTGGCCGAGGCAGAGGGGAGTTAGGCGCCTGCCTTTCCCGGCTGACCGTGCAGGCCGAGGCTCACGGGACTACGTCGGCCCAGCTCTGGCGGAGCCATCTTGTGCTTCCACCGCGTCCTTATGCGCGTTGCTGCCCGCTTGCCCCTACCCTGCAGCCGGGCACACACGCGTGGCGGGGCTGGCATCCTGATGTGCATTAAGGAAAGCACGTAGCTTCATCTCGAAACAGGACAAGTGATGCCCCAAATCCTGCCCCTTGCCCCTGCGGGCGCCTGGCTCTGATATCGAGGCTGCCAGCTTACCCTGAGCTGACTCCGCGGACTAAACGCTGTAACGAAGGGAGGGCGCAGCCCCGGAGGAAGGCGCTCGAGTGAGCTGGGCTGCGGGGATCAGGTCCTAATCCCTCTGCCCAGAACTCAAAGCACCCAAACAGGAGAAGAGGCCCCTAAATTGCCGCCGGGTCTGAATGGTGCTGGAGGGTGCGGGGCGGGGAAGTGCTGCTAACAAGGAGGCCAACTCCAAGCGAGCATCCAGCGGCACCTGAGCCAGAGACGTGGCCGTATGGAGTTAGGCAAAGGGCCCACCATAACCAGAGCTGCTGGAGGGGCTGTCACCAGGCCAGGCAGGGCCAGGCAGCCTCCTGTGCTCGGGCTTTAGCTAGCGAGGAGGTCGGGACTCTCCCCAGCACCCCTCCAGGGTTTGGGGCTAGCTAGGGCCTTCCTACGCCGGCTCTTGCTTCCCTGTCCCAGTCCAGGGGCATGGAGTTGCCAGCAGCTCCCAGCTGCCATGGGGTCTATACGCAACGGGTGAGGATGGCGAGGGCTTTCCCCTTCCTTTTATAAGTCTGTGGATGGGAGCTGGAAAGCACGGAGGGGCCGCGCCTGGAGGGCATTTGCTTGGGGTGAGACGGTCGGTATTCACGGGGGAAGCGGGGCTTGCGAGGCTTTCGTTGGGAGAGACGGGAGAAGAGCTCCCAGGCTCCACGCGCCTCCCCCCGGCCTGCTGGGAAGCCCTGCAGCCCAAGTCAGACAATCACCTCGATCTGTCAAGGACCGGGACTCTGTGCAGGGTGCCCAGCAGAGAGGAGGCAAGACCGACCCTTGCCAGTCCTGCTTCTCTCCTGCCCGCAAGACCACCGCGGATACCGCGGGGCTAGCACGGGGGGCCCGGCTCGTGGTCTTGCCGCCTTCCTGGAGCGCGCTGGGCCCGTTATATCGCTGCTGGGAGAGGTGGGGGCACTGCAGCCTGCCCCCATTGCACAGTGCTTGGGGAGACGCCGGCGACCCCATGACTTGAGTTGGGTCCCCCCCCCGCCATGTTACATCACGAGCGACATGAGAATCGGGCTCCGTTTGCAGCGAGAACGGCCCCGGCAGCTGGATGTAGCCCATGGGCCTGATCCTGGCCTGGTTTAACACCGCCGCTGAGCTTAGCCGGCGCCCTGACGGACATCGCCACCCTGAGGTCCGTGACGAGGGGCGCTCACATCCCGACACCTTTACTCTCCCCCTTTCCCCGGCCAGCCCCGTTGCCTCCTCTCGGCTGGATCCATCCCCGCAGGCCTCCCGCTAGGGAAGGGACGCCACTACCTGGCCCGAGCGCCACCCCTTGCATGCGGCTGTGCATTTGATGCTCCCTGAAGAAGCGATGAATGCCCTCCCCGCCGTCCCCCCCACCAGGCACCCACCCGGCGCCGGAGAGAGCCAGGCAGTGCCCGCGCCTGGCAATACTCACCCCGGGGCGGCTCAGTGGGAGGCTGACATGGACCAGGCCCCCTCCATCCTCCAGACGGAGAAGGCATAGCTGAGGCGCTCGTGGGCCAGGTAGTTGCAGCTGGCGATCTTGTGGTCCAGCTCGTCGCTCTGCAGCACCTGGTAGAGGAAGTCGATGTAGCGGGCGGCCAGCTTGAGGGTCTGGATCTTGCTGAGCTTGTCGGAGGGCAGCGTGGGGATGATCTTGCGCAGCTCGGCGAAGGCGTCGTTGAGGGACTGGGTGCGCTGCCTCTCCCGCACGTTGGCGATGACCCGCTGGGTGTGCGCGTCCTCGAAGGACGGCGGCACGGGGCTGCGCTTGCTGCGCTTGCCCTGGGGCGACGGGGCGCCGCGCTCCTCCACCGCCTGGCTCAGCTGCCCCCGCTTACGGAGGCCTTTCTTGGGCGGCCGCTCGCCCTCCTCCTCGCTGCTGGCCGCGCTGCCTTCGGGGGACTCCGGGCACATGCTCTCCTCTTTCATCTCGCCCTGGCCGCTCTCACCTGGTGGGCGACGGAGGCCCGGGCCTCGCAGGACCTCACCGGCTCGCCACCACCGCTGGGCATCGGGCGAGACCTCCAGGCCCCGCCGGCTCCGGGCGCGCCGTGTCCCCCGTGCCGAGCGTCTTCCGGAGCCTCCCCAAACTTCAAGGATCTGGGTCCGTTGTGCCTTTGGGCGACGGAGAGGAGGGACGTTCGGATAAACTCGGTGGATATCTTTTGCTGATAGGGCAGGGAGGGCCGGGGGAGGGGCCGGGCGCAGACCAATGCAGCCGTGCACGGTAAATGCAAACATCAGAGGAGCTTATGGGTTCCAGATTTCCTCCTTCCCTCCCCCACCAGCACACCCCAAGCCCTTAGGCACAGATGCTCCTGCCTGCCGCCCGGACGTCGGGGGCAGCTCCCTGGGCTCCGGGGGGAAGGAGCGCCTCGGCGCCCCCGGCCCCGCGCCAGGCGGGCACCGACCTTCGCCCGCCCGGCTCGCGTCCGAGTCTCTCACCTGCAACGGATGGGCCTGGAAGCATTGGCTGCCTCCGGCAGGGAGGCCCGCTCTCCAAGTCCAAGGGTGGATGCGGTGGCTTCAGGAGAACGCCCAGTCTCCCAGGGCAGCCATCAGGCCTATCCCTCCTTGGAAGGACACGCTAGCAAAAGAGAGGATCAAGCCCAAGAGCTGTGAGGATGCATTCGGGCCTGTGGATGTCTGCAGCCCGGGGACGTGCTGCTGGCCAAGGGCATCGCAGGTACCTGCGTCTCACCTGCACCAGGTGTAGGGCGGGTGACTCCAGCCGGCCTCCGGGCTCCTGTGCTCGTAGCGGGACCCGCCGGGCACTTCTACCAGGACTTTATACTCCTCTCTCCCCCGGGGTGCATGTCACCTAGAGAAGAGACCTGCAGAGGTCATGTCTAGGCCACCCCCCTGCCCAATGCGGGATCAGCCTTGTCCAAACCACCCCAGGCCCATCCGTCGTCTGATCTCTTAGCAAAATGACTGTCACAACACGAGACACCGCACCCAAACCTGCCCCCGGGAAAACAAGGGGGACTGCAGTGTCCTGCTTCTAGAAAAGGGTGTTATTAATATATACTCCAGAGATCCCCGGTACAGGCCATGCCCCTGCTACAGAGAAAGGCCAGTCCCTATGATCCGGACTGATGTGCCCGTGCAGAGGGTCCTTCACTAGTAGAAGGAGGGGGAGATTTGCACCTTCTAGACTAGCCGAAGTAGATAGGAGATATAGGTGGTACCAGCTTTCACAGCCTGAAGCTCACACATTGCTAACTCACCTCCATGCAACCCAGCTGGTAACGGCCTTACCCACCCGTCCCCCCCGAGGAAGCCCATTGGGACCCGGGGGGAAGTTGGCGCTAGGCTGGCGCTCAGCTACCGGGAGAGAAGGGAGCTGGTCATCGCCAGTGCCCCAAGGTCAGTGTCCCAAAGGCAAGGCCCAGGGTTTCTAGGGGGTCACTTGGTGCAGTGAAGCCTGGAGCCAAGGCCCTCAAAGCTCTGGTTGGAATCAATGAGCCCAAGTGGATTAGGAGCAGTAGTGATCCAGCCAGGGGCACACTCAGCTCAGTGTGAGGCGCACTAGAGCCATGGGGGCACATTTGGAGCTGCCTCGGGGGTGCAAAGCAGGTGTTTGCAATGCCCGCGGGCCGGCTGGAAGCCACATGTTTCAGGGGGGAGTCACCTGCATGGACCCGACATTGCAGCGGCATCTCACGGCAGCGTGGGCACATGCCCCCTGCGAGGCGGGTACCCGGAGTACTGCGTGTCCCGGGGCGGCCTGCCATGGAGGGAGACATTGCGGCGCCGGCAGGCTGGGATGCCCATGCAGGGCATGGACAGCGGGGGCCCTGTCCTGCAGCGGGGAGACCTTTGTGCAGCTCCTGGGTGTCATGCTGATGGGCAGAGCCCCACATGGGCACGGGCACTGCTGGGTTGGGCACCACGGCGCATCTTGCTGATCTCTGCTCCCCTGTCAATGGCAGCAGAGTGGGGCCCCGGCCCCAGCCCCTCCTGGGGAGAGGAGGAGGCTGTCCCCAGCCTTGTGGCTCTGCTGTCCCGGGACTTTCCCAGCAGGAGTCTCGTGTCCTTTTCCCTTGGTCGGTCTGTGCTTTTCCTCGGCTTCCCTCCTTGCTTCGGGACACGCAGGAGACCCCCCGGCCCCCCACGCCCCAGCACCAGTGATACGTGACCCCGTGGCTGGACCCTGTGGTTGTTGCTCAAGGGCTCCATGAGGAGGCACATTTGTGGTGCCGACGTCCTGCGAACCCCTCCGAAATGTCTCTCGCTGGGACCTCGGGGCAGCAGCTTCGCATCCCTCCCCCACCGTGCCCAAGGGCTGGGAACACGCACACTCGGATGTCGGCTGGCTTGTCCCAGATATGCACGCACCCCGTGAGGGCAGCTGGCAGCAGGCGGGTGTTGGGACAGGTAGGTCCCCGGTCCCCGATGGTCCCACTGTGCTCAGACCTGTAGTACACCTGTTGGAGCACACCAGTTTTCACACGTACATAAAGAATGAGATCGGGTGTTAATACTGCCCATGAAGACCCCTGGGGCTGGACTCAGACCAGAGGCCTTGTCCCTGCTACCCACCCCTCTGAGGACAGCTCGAACCCTGGAAATCTTTCCGCTGCAGACTTATCAGACCTGCCTAGCTCGGAGGGTCACAATGACATTACCAAGGCCTCAGTCTCTGAGAGGCAGAGCCCTTAACCATGGGGGTTTTAACCCCAAGGCCTGGAAAGACCCTGCCCAAGATGCTGCAAGGTACAGAACCGCTTTGCGAATAGCTTCTTGCTCTCAGGTAGAGTCACGGGAAAGCCGTGGAGGTAATGCCCAGTCCCGAGAAGGATTGTCCCCTTCCAAACCATCCCGATGTGCCCTTGCCTGACCTGTTCCTAAAACCCCGAGGTGCATTGCCCAAGGACACCAAGAGGACCTCAAGGTACAAGGGCCATCAGCAGCCTGCGTGGTTGTTAAATGTGCTTGAGAAATCCAAGAAAGAGGGCACCAGTCCCTTCCTTTAAAGATAACCCCCCTGTACCCCCCATGCCAATCTGTACCAGGGGGTAAAGATCCTTCCTGACCAAAATACAGCAACTGGTGTGACCCCAAGTAGATAGCAGGACCCTGCAGCCCATCCCAAACAAAATCCCTGGCCTTGGCTGCAGCCAACACCGAGAAAGGCAGCAAAGAAACCCTGACGCTGGTAGCAACAGGAAGGGGGACATATGCCTTCCCAGCCCCATATGGCAACCGGCAACACCCAGAAACCTGGGAAAACCAAGCATCCTCTGCTTTGTTCTGCAACGTAGGGACAGCGAACTCCCTGCTGCTTTTTTGTTCATCCTTTCCCCGCCAAAAACCTATGCTGACCCCTTTCAATCATCCTTTATAACTAAGCAGGGTGGAGAGCTCTGCTTCACCTTCCTCCTCTCTCCTGAAAAGCGAGGCGCTCGCTCATCCCCTTGTAGACCCATGGGCCGGAGCTGGGATGTACCGGGCTGCAGCTTTCCTGCAAGGTGAACCAGCAGGTTGTGAAAGGGAAATCAGATGTCACCAAGCTTTGGGGACAGGTAGATACGCTGGAGGGTCGGGCTAGGGTTCAGGGAGAGTGCAACACATTAGAGGATTGGGTCAAAGGGTTCAGCAAGGACAAGTGCAAAGTCCTGCACTTAGGATGGGGCAATCCCCTGCACCGGTGCAGGCTGGGGGCTGGCTGGGCAGCAGCTCTGCAGAAAAGGACCTGGGTGTGACAGGGGACAAGAAGCTGAATAGGAGCCAAGAAGGCTAATGGCATCCTGGGCTGCATTGGTAGGAGCGGTGGCAGCAGATCAAGGGCAGCGATTCTTCCCCTCTATTCAGCACAGAGGAGGCCACATCTGGAGTCCAGTTTGGGGCCCCCCACTACAGAAAGGATGTGGACAAGTTGGAGAGAGTCCAGGAGGGCAACGAAAATGGTTTGGGGGTTGCGGGACATGACTTGTGAGGAGCCTTCAACTCCCTGCAGGGGGGTTGCAAAGAGGACGGAGCCGGACCGTTCTAAGCAGGACCAGATGCCAGAACAAGGAGCAATGGGCTCCAGTTGCAGCAAGGGAAGTTGAGGTTGGATATTAGGGGAAGCTTTCTCACGAAGAGGGCGGTGAAGCGCTGGAACAGGCTCCCCAGAGAGGTGGTGGAGTCTCCATCCTTGGAGGCTTTTAAGACAAAGCCTTGGCTGGGATGATGTAGTTGGGGCTGGTCCTGCTTGGAGCAGGGGGCTGGACTAGTTGGGACCTCCCAAGGCCCCGTCCAACCCTCAAGTTCTCCGAGTCTCTGATTCTCTCCCGCAAGGCAAGCAGTGTCCGTACGCATCCAAGGAGAATGCCGCAGGACACTTGCAGACCCCAGGCCCGGATCCAGCCCAAGAAGAGGTCGTCTCTAGCTGCCCCCCAAGCTGGGATGGTGGCTTGGGACCTGGTGACTGGGGCATGAGCTGCTAACTGGTTGCTGACCTCTGTCCCCAGGGCAGGGGCAGGAGGATGGGCAGGTGACAGAGCCCATGCTCAGCGCTCAGGGATTTCTCCTGTGCGAGCCCTGGAGCTTCCTTGCAATCACTGCCTCCCTGATGCAAAAAGCAGCCGGCCTGTGGCCTCTGCAAAGGCGGCATGGTCCGGGCACAGCTCTACCACGTCACCGCGGGCTCGTCCCTCTGTCAGCTGCAGGCCTCCCTTCCCGCGTGGCGAAGCAGGGCAATGGGGGGTCCCATGCATGGCAAGCACTAGAGGACGGCAGTCACCAAATCGGAGGGTGTTTGAACCCCCCCGTGACAGGGCCAGAGCTCCCCTCCATTTCATCCTGCGTGAAAAAGGCAAGCGGACGTCCATAAATCGCAAGCATGAAAGGCGGCCAGGAATAGCCGCTGAAGCAGCTTTGGTTTCACAGGTTTTTCTAGTTATCTCCGAGCTGGAGTGGAACCATGTGTGGTGCGAATAAAAATGCAAAGCATCCGCTGTAGCGTGCTGTTGCTGTGGCGACTGCGGGGAATATGGGCGCGGGGAGGGGGTGCACGGAGAGCCCCGGCTGCAAAAAAAGAAAACGGGGGTGGGGGGCACGCCGGAGCCTTTGATGTGCCCGCCGGCGGCTTTGATGGATGGCCTCGCCAGTCGTTTCTTTGTCAAAATGACATAATGTTCTTGGAACTTGCTGAACTCTTTAAGAACTAAAAGATGTTCCAGCAGGCTCCCCTTCCCCCTGCCCGCCCCGGGGGAGAGGAAAAGGGAACCGAGGGGTGGGCGGCCAGGGGCAGGGACTCACCCCGGCTCCCGCCTGGTGCAGGGGCAGCTGGAGCTCTGCGGGTCCGATGGCAGCTAGGGGAAGCGTTCAGCTGTGCAAGCAGATGTGCCCAGGGAAGGGGCTCCCAGCTTGAAGGCAGACGGTGCCCAGATGCCAGCCCGGCCTTTGGGCTGCAGGATGCAACAGCCCCGGCTCCTTTTCCTTCCCTGGAGTTTTCTTCCTCCGTGTGAAAGTTGTGTTTTTTTCCTGTTTCCCCCCCATCTGGGCTCAGAGGAATGGGCGCCATGTCCTGGTGCTCGCTGCCAAGAAGCTCCCGGCTCTCCACGCACGCCTCCCAGCTCCTTCCCTGGAAGCACGCGATCCAGCACGGCCGCAGACGCCGGGGCCAGCCGATCGCCCTCACCCACTGCGGCTGGGGGCTCCTGGCTTTGCAGTGAGGCCTCCATAGCCTGCAAGGCTCTGCGCGGGCCTTGTGCCTTCCCGTGATCTACCCAGCACCAGGGAAGGCCACCTTGAGTTATAGGTGACTGGTAGGGAGGGTATGGGGGGGGCATGTGCCCCACCTGACAGAGCTGTCCCCACCGCCAATGTTGCTGGTGGCTTCTGCGGTTGCTCACCAGCCCCGTCCCTGATGCCGACGCCAGCTTCTGCAGGTGTCCCCACAAGACCCAAGAGGCACCAGTCGGCCATGCCGTGAGCTGCATTCAGCAGTGGCGAAGGCTCGTTAGCTTTAGTAATGTGCCATCTCTTACAAACGCAGCCCACTCGGATGTCTGCGCCCCCTTGCAGCTGGATCCCCAAGAGCTGTACATGCCCCACGCTTTAGCCCCAGGTGTGTTGCATATGACATGAGACATGACTGGGACATGTACAGCCACGTAACGCAGTCGCTGCTGGGTGGGGGAGCAACCCCACCAGTGGTGACGGAGGTAGCTCACAGGGTCCAAGGTCTGGCCATAACATGCGTGCCAAGAGCAAAGGCAGTTCTTGGGTGGACGGGAGCACTCAGGGGTGCTCCCCAACCAGCTCTGGGTGCTTTGATTTTATCTGGAGAAGTCCAAGAGAAGCCAAAGCAAGTTCCTTCAAACTATACACCAGTATACTGGATATTAGCAGTCAGGAAATGCGAGCAAGAGTAGCTACACACAGCAAAGACTACCCAGACCTCTGCGCTGCCCGGTGGAGAGCTCCTGGGGTCCTCAGACTCCATCCTCATGGTATGAAGCAAGCTGCACACTCCTAATGTCTTGGTGTGGAGGAGTTTGATACAGTTCAGGTTCAAACTTCCCGCATTCCCACCCGTTTCCCTTGAGGGAACCATTTCTTGGCCAGTGGAGTGTAGAGCAGGGAAACTGAGTCACGACCTAACGCCGGTTGTTTTTTTCCTGGGGTCTCCCTATTAGCCTTGGGTGTGAGGCTGGTCTGTGCATCGCGACCGCCTTGAACCTGTCCCTTCCCATGTGCTAATCCTTGCGATTCAGCCTGACTCCTCTTGGAACCAGTCCACTCTGCATGGGATCATGCGGGGTGGGGAGGAGGGATCCCGGGCCCCACTCCAGGCTGCCCGGCCTCCGCTATCCCACGGGCATCTTTAACCGCTCGGCTGCAGTGTCCCATGGCCAAGGGCCCAAACTCACCCCTGCAGGGTGAGGGAATGGGGGCACCCAGCGCAGGACCCCATTGCATAGCAGAGGTCTCCGGGTTTCCACGTCTCTGGGTTTCCACTCCTGGAAAGAGTCAGGGCAGCTCCCTCCTCTGGGGACTATTTGATGTCCGCTGTAACGCGGCGAAGCCGCTGGGGTCTGTGGGTCGCCCGCAGTTGGTGGCCGTGTAGTCAATGTCCTCCGGGTCCCACGTGGGGGCTCGGAAACGGTCCAATGTTGCACCCCCGACTGGGCAGGTCCTGGCTGGTCGTCCTCGTCGTCGCATGACGGCATCCGGCGTTGGCGACCAGCACCACAGTGACATCAGTTAAAACAGTCTGGATCAGAGGTTTTCCCTCCTCTGGGGACCGCCTGTGAGAGAAGACTGGTGCAACAGCAACGAATCCACAGGAAAGGCCCCAGGTCCCGGAGGGAACAAAGCTGACACCCCTTGCTCCCTTCCCCATCTCTCGGGCATTTCCTCTGGGCTAAGGCGGGCAAGTCCCCTGCTAGCCGGTCCCCAGCATGGTCCAAAGATGCCTGCCTGGGTCCTGAGGTCCGGAGCTGAACATGCCATGCTGTTCACATGTCCCCTTTTTGATGTGAGACTATTCCCCGCCGTCAGAAGAGAGCTCCTTCCCTCCATCACCCACTCGTGCCCTCACTTCCAGTTTACAGACAAAGAGAAGAGGCCGGTGCGGGAGAAAGCAGACCCACGTGGGCTATCGCATCGCTGCCTCCCAGGCCGAAGGACTCAGCAGTGAGCTGCTCGCTGGGCCGGCTGTCTCGCCCCACTGTCCCGGGACACGGCAAGCTCTCCCCTGCACCTCTGCCCTTCTTCCCTGCACCGCTTTGTCCAGGGGCGGGGGCATTTTGGCATCAGCCACAGGCTTTCTCTCCACTTCTTGCAGCCCTCCGCACCCCAGATTTGTGTCTGGAGGGGGGTGTGGACACCATGGGGCTGCGGTGTCACACAGCTAAGTCGATGGATGCTTGCAATACTTGGGTATAACACCCAATCGGGGCTGGGGCAACCGGGAGCCAAAGCGCCGTGGTTTCCTGGCACTGCAGTTCGCTCGAGACTTGAGCCGAGGTCAGTGACTCAGAGGCAGCAATAGCCGAGTTCCTGGCAGTCGTGGCCGAGGCGTTGGGAAACGGGCTCCCATCGCGGCCGGCAGAAGCCTAGTGAATCCCATGCCGAGTCATCGGCTGCCAGGGAACGACATAGCAAATGCCCTTGCCCCCGTATGCTCTGCAAGGTCAAGGGCAGGGGACCCCGGGGCAGACATCCCGTGCAAACTCTGCCCTGCAGGCCTGGGGACAGTCATGGCCTCTCTGCGGACCCAGCTCCCTGCACTGCCAGGAACACCGGAAAGAAACCTAAGCAGGCCAGGTTCGTAGGGTAGATGTGATATCTTTTGTTCGATCGACTATATAGTTGGGGAAAAAATGTTCTTTGCAAGCTTTTGGGCACACACCGGCTTCTTGAGGCATAGAGAGAGTGTGAAGAAGGTGGTTTATGGCATAGAGAGAGTGTGAAGAAGGGAGTTTGTGCCCGAAAGCAGGCAAGAACATTTTTTCCAACTTTTTAGTTGGTCTAATAAAAGATATCACAGCTACCCAAAAAACCTGGTCTGCCTGTGTCCTTAGACCAGCCCAGCTACAACCAACAATCCCAGAAATAATCCTAGGGACCTGGGGCTGGAAGGGACCCCCGGAGCTCACATCTAGTCCAACCCCCTGCCCGAGGCAGGATCAGCCCTGGGCAAACCAGCCCAGACAAACCCAGTGTCCACTTTCTTAGCAAAACCACCATTGCTCCGACACGACGCAAGACATCACCCCTGAACCTGCCAAAGGGAAAGCGGGGGGGCCGTGGCCACCAGTGTCCTGCTTCTAGAAGAGGTTGCTCAAGAGATCCCATGCTACAGAGGAAGGCAAACCTTTCCCATCCAGTCTCTACCGATTTGACCGGGGGTAAAATTCCCTCCTGATCTTGGATCCGGCATCGGTCTGAGCCTGCGTGGAGAGGCAAGACCCACTAGCCGGGACCCTCTGGGTTTGGTCCTAGCAGGAACACTGGAATAGCCTTGTCACCATCCCCAGGCTGGACTGCAACCAGCACCCAATGGCTCTAAGGGATGCTTAAAACCTCTGACATAAATAGCAGGAAGGGGAAGGGGACAACCAGCAAAGCCCAGAAGCCTGGGAAATCTCCGTAGCAGAGCATGGGTATTGCTAGTAGACTGCAGGCAAAGCAGAATGTGCAAGCTCCCCTCCATCCGTCCATCCACCCACCTCTCTGTCTGTCCATCCTTCCACCCATCCATTAGCCTACCCATTCATCTGTCTGTCTGTACTTCCATCTGTCCACCCACCCACTGCCCATCTATCCATCCAGTCTTGCCTCCATCCATCCATCCATCATCCGGACACCTCCTGAAGGTAGAGCACTGTAGCTGGACATTTCTGCCCAACCCCTCACTGGTGCCAGCTCTCCATCGTGCCTCTCAGCCAGAGGCCTGGGGTGCTACCTGGCCTCCGGTCCCCCATGTCACCTTGCCCTTCCCCTCTGCTCAAGGACCCCTGTTCTTCCCACTCAATGCCCCTGCCGGGACCCTCTATACAGACCGGGTCTCCCTGAGGTGACGTAGCAGCATCCGCTTGCAAAGAGGTATCTCTCTGGCTCTCCTTCCCGGACACGCACTGCTGAGCCCTGCTGTGGGCTGGATCCTGCTGGTTCCAGGCACACCACAGAGCAGTTACTCACTCCAGCATCCCATTGACATCAGCAGGTCCCTAGCGTGAGGCAGAGGCTTACTCAGCCTCCTTGCTTGGTTTCTGCTCAGCCATTACTCATTCAACCCATCCAGCCCCATCCCCACAACGGCCTGGGAAGTTGGCCCAGGGAGGGGTGAGCACACAGGGTCCATCTCCTCATCCCTGCCTGCAGCTGACTGCATTAGGGTGAACCCATCCACACATGACCCTGAAGCATAGCAGCCTGGATGGAGGTTGATGTGCGTTAAAGGAGCCTGCTGCAGTAGTCCTGGATTGGGGCACATCCTACAGCAGTAACCCGTATTTAGTTGTCCTTGTCCTCAGTAGTGTCCCCAGTTTGTAGGGGCTACTATGTTACGTGGTGGCCCTGGCCCATGCTTTCAACAGGACACATAGGTCTAGAGCTGTAACCCACAGCATAGGGGATGGGTGTTGGTGGAAGAGCTCCCACATCATCGGATCCTAGAGCCGTGGGGCTGGAAGGGGGCTGCATATCTCCCTTTGAATCCAACCCCCTGCTTGAGGCAGGATCAGCCCTGTTCAAACCATCCCGGACAAACCATCATCTAAACTCTTCCTAAAACCACCATCCACCCTGACGCAGCCCCAGACGTCACAGCCGACCCTGCCCCAGGGAAAGCAGGGAGACTGCGACTGCCAGCGTCCTGCTGCTGTAGAAGATTGTTAATATATACTCCAGAGGTCCCAGGCAGAGGCCATGCCCCTGCTACAGAGGAAAGCAACCCCCACATGAAGTCCATGCCAGTCTGACCATGGGATAAAATTCCTTCCTGACCTCAAATATGGCTATTGGTTTGGCCCTGAGTGGAGGGGCAAGACCCAACCTCCAGCTTTGCTCCCAGCAGAAGCGTTGGCACAGACCAGTTGCCACCCCCAGCCTGGGCTGCAGCCAACACCCAGTGCATCTGGGGGAGGCTTAAAAATACCCTGATGCATGTGGGACAGGGCAGCCAGCAAAGCCCAGAAATCCCCACAGCAGAAAACAGGCATCCCTGCACCTAGTTCCTCCCCAATCACTTGGTCTCCCTCCTCTTCTTGAACCCCTCCAGCAAGGGAGAGCCCACACCTCCCCTAAGCATCTATTCTGAGTGCCATAGCTCAGAGCGCAGCCTCTTGGACCCGAGCTCTCACTGTAGGAGCCAGCCTGAGTGTGACAGGGATTGTTTAGCCATCAGTCGTCCTCTCTGCACTTTCTCAAGGAAGGTATGGGGCATCCAGGGGACAGGACAGGCACCCCAGTGCACAATGATCTCCACACTGCTGTGGGCAGCTGGGCACAGCAGTGCTAGGAAAGGGTGGCCGTGGGTCTGCGGGGAAAGAGGATAGGCAGCGCGAACCTAAAACATCTTAGTAAAGACACAAGGAAGGTTTTGATCTGCAAGGGCCTGGGGCAGGGGCTATGTTGGCACGGCAGCTCCAGCTGGAAAGAAGGGATCACAACACCAGCAGGAAAAGGTATTGGCCTCTCCCTTGTACCCGCTGCTAGAGGTATCATTTATGGTCAGGAAAGACCGTAGCTTCATAGCCCTCTGATCCTTGGACCCCAGCACATCCTAGCCGCTAGCCCCTCTAGAAATGCTTCGAGGTTTTCATGGTAAGAGATCCACCCACTTGTGTCTGGGCCAGGGGGAAGCACCCACCTGTGTGCTGAGCTCTGGAAATCACAGCACCAAATGCCGTTGCTCCCCTCAGGATTTTTGCCCAAGCTGCTGATGTTGAATTGGGAGCAGCTGAAACACTAGCCCATAGTGTGGGCTCGGGATCCAACCCCACAGCTGAGGGCTGAGGTTGCCCATCTTCTCCACCGCCTGGAACCAGGAGGCTGAGCCCACCAGCCCTAGAGTCCTCAGCTGGTCCTTCAGATAATACCTCGGTGCTTACACCAAGCAAACCAGCAAGCAAAAGCCACCAGTGCCTTTCCTGGGCAGACAGGAGGGGTCCTTGGGATCAGCCCAGTGGCCTGACCCCTCCTGGTACCAAACTTCTTACTGGCTTCCCCCTCTGCTCTCTTCTCTGGGGTTTTAAAGCTGTTTTGAAACCTCTCTCATGATCTAAGAGCCCAAAGCTGGGCTTCTCCAACACAGCTGTCTGCTTTGCCTTCAAGGGCCATCATGCCACCCAACCAACCAGATGGGACAAGGTGAAGCCCACCTTGCCTGTGCCCACTGCAGGCAGCAGCTCTGAGGGACAGATCAGCACCACATGGCTGGGACTTATTGCTTTGGAAGTCCCTTTCAGGCTCGCAAAAGTGTCCCTCTTTGCAGATGCAGCCTGGACACATTTAGAAACCAGTCTGGAGCCTTGGCAGAGCCACCCTCCCCACCCCCTCCATGAGCTGGTGTCCCATGGCCTGCTGTTTTGAGTGGGGGCAGTCTTTCTCCATGTTGTGTTGCCCCTCACCCCACTAATAGCTTCCCCAAGGGCCTGTGCAGCCCCTTGGATGTCCCTGCTTGCAAGCTGGGATCATTTCCCCCCATTCTCCCCACCCCTGCCCCAGAGAAGACCTGACTCCCAGCTCCTGGAGCCCAGCAGTGCATCTGGGAGTGACCTAGGAGCCTTCAAAGCCCTGCTGGGGAGAGACGAGGAGCTGGCTCCGCTCCTGGCTCCAGATGAAAGGAGCCGAGCCCCCGCGGCTGGAATCGGATGCCTGGGAACCAGCTTGGGGGGCCCATTTCCTGAGCGCCGCAGAGGGGTCCTGGAGCTCCCACATCACTGGTGCTGCTCTGTGTGCCAGGCCCCCAGCTCTGGCTTTCCCCACTCTGGCACCAGCGCCCTGCTCCTGCCTGCCTTTCTGGGTGAGCCCATGCACCTGGCACGGTGGGCAGCCGTGGGTTGGGTGTGCTGGTCCTGCCACCCCACGCAGCACAGGGGGACCTGCACCCGGGCTGAGCGCGAGCCCAGGGCCGAGAGCGGCTGGCTGGAGGGCCTCGAGCGACAGATTTTCCTCATTTTGTCGAAGGAAATTCTATTCCCAGTAGAAGCTGTTTGATCTCCGAGGAGGATGGGGGAAGGGCGGGGAGCGGGGGGTTGTTCCCTCCAGTTGATGGGCTTTATTGGGCTCCAAAACGTCCACATCAGATGTTAAGGGAGAGGAAGGAAGCGGCACGATCCACGCAATCTGGAGACAACTTCAAGGCTTCATGGGGAAAAGGTGGGGGGTGCATGCCACCCCATGGAGACAGCATCTCGGGGTGCAAGCACACGTGTGTGCCTCAGACACGTGTGCCTCCAGCCAGTGCTCGCCCATGCTGCCCCTGGTGCACACATCACGGGTGCCCTCATCTCCCAGGCAGACATTTGGGCAGTGACATGCTTCTGTCATACATGTGCCCCGAGGCACACACAACTGCGCACGCACGTGCTGGGCTGATCCGGGAAGCCACAACGCAGCGAGGCTCATTGCACGGATCGAGGAATTGGAAACAGAACGGCCCAGTGCCTGGAGGAGGGTGGTCTGTCACTGTCTCATGTGCCCAAGTCCTACGTAAAGGCGCTGGGCCTTCTGCATTTCCTGGAAGCCTTGGAGCTAGAGAAAAAACCAGGCGTCTTCACAGATGGTCCTGTGGCGGGCACTGGTTTGGGCCAGAAAAGCAAAGGGTAGAAGGACCAGGATGGAGCATGATGATACAGGGCACGTGATGCTGCCTCTCAACACCTCTGCCACCCTCACCCAGGGATGCTCACTCCAGCTTGGGGGGGAAGTTGAATTTTTGAAGCCAGACAAGACAGAGGTGGTGGCATAGCCTGCGGGTGCTCCTGGATCCTCTGCACCTGGCCCTTCAGGGGACGGCCACAGCTAGGAGCATCTTTCACCACCTCTATCAGGAGTGAGGCTCCGATTCGGCTGCAGCTGCCACGCACTGCACCGAGGGCTGCCCTGGAAGAGCACGTGGATATTGCAAGTGGTGCAGAAGGCAAAGGCTTTCCGATGGGGGGTCTCGCCATGAGCATGGAAGCCACGGGCTCCTGGGAGCAGTCTGGGGACATGCTGGCCACTGCAGAAAGAGCTGGAGGCAGGTCTGTGAAGACCCATGGGCAGAAACAGCCCCCGGAGGGTTGATGCCTTCCTGGGTTTGCTCTGAAATTGCACGCCCCCCCCCCCCCCCGGCAGCACAGCAGCTTCAAGCTCCAGCTCCCACCTTGTGCCCACCCGCAGGCTTTGAAGTCTCCCAGGGAAAACCCTGGTTGCAATATCGGCTCTGTCGCCTGATGGCAGGCCAGGCTGGAATGCCAGGAAGGAAGCAATTGAGCCAAGTGCCTTCATTAGGGCTGCCCAATTAAAGAAACTGAGCAGGGAAGAGGCCGGCGGAGAGCAAGGGGCCCCGTGCAGCAGGTCTCTGCGGGGAAGGGGACTCACTTGTGGCTTCAATAAGAAGCCCTTAAAGGACCTGATGAGGCGGGGGGAGATAGAGCCAGCTAGAAGGGGAAGGAGGCAGGCTCCAGGGTTACGGGTACAGTGAAGCCCAGAGATACTCCTTCAGCGGCAGACAAGGATCCGGCCCTTGGCCAGCCTCTCCCTGCAGCCCTGGCCACCACCCCGGAGAACACGGGGAGGGAGACGCCCGGGAGACTTGTCCCTCTCCATCGCCCTGCACTCAGATCAAACCAGAGCCATCTTCTGGGGTCAGTCCCAAGCAGTTGTTTCCGGCAGTTCTGTGACTGTCCCCATTTCTGTTTCCATTTCGGTCATGTCTTTGCCCACCTGGTGCATCTAAAAGTCACCCCTCAGCTCCTCTTGTGGCCCTCAGGGGCCTGGCCTGTCAGCTTTTGGGCTGGTCAGAGACCGCGGCCGGGGCTCAGTGTCTCCCGGCGCTCTCCGGGCCCTGCCCTTCCTCCCCACTGTCCTGGGAAGGATCCTGATGGGGTTATGGGGTTAGGGTGGGACAAAGCAAACAGGGTGGTCACCCCGGCTCCGTTCCCCTCCCTGCTGCACTCTCCTGGTGCTGGTTCCTACCATGCCCCTGCCCCCAGGTCCTGCCCTGGCTCAGGGACCCTGCTCACAGCCAGTCCTGCAGTGGTGCCCGTGGGCTGTGGCCAACCCGGTTCTCTTGTCCCACCCTCTGGCTCAGCCCTGCCAGGAGTGCTGCCCACAGCGGTGCCAGCGTCTCTGCTCCAAGGGTTCCCATGGGCGAATGCCCAGGGCTTCTCTCACTCCCTGGATGACGCCGCAGCCTCCTGCCACGCTGGGGCCAGGCCATGGCGTGTGAGCTGCTGCTATGAATTTGGGGGAATTTTTTTTAATGCAAGCAAGAGCCATAAACAAAGGGCAAGTATGCGCTGACTCAACACACGAGGAGGGGCGGGAGGGGGGCAGGAAGGGGGACCCAGCCATGCGGCTGCATCTGCTGCAACTTGGGGGGAGCTCACCCGTCTCTGCTGGGTAGAAGCAACCCTGAGCCATGACTGCCTGGGCCCCACAGTCTGGGGGGTCCCCACTGCCCTCATCCCCCTGGGCCACATTCAGGCAGCCTCCTACAGAGTCCAGGGCTGGCCGGGTTGACTCATGGGGTGGGCTGGAGATGAGCTTGGATGTGGGCACGTCTCACTCCCCAAACCTGGGGCAGTCTTTGGTGCTCGGGGCTCTTAGGGATTGTCCACATGCCCATTAATGCACTTTTTCTAAAGTGCATTCAACTGAGTACCTCCACTGTGAATTACTAGAAAAAGCTGCATTAGTTTATTTTAATGCTCATTAAAGGGTTTTTTTTGCGATGCTTTAATGTGCATTAAAATAGGTTAATGCGCATTAAAGTGCACATGTAGACACCTTAGTCTCTCATCCGAGCAATTATAGGGACATACAGGGCTGGTGTTTTAGGAGCAGGGCTGGCAAGGTCCCCATGGGCCACAATGTCTGATTGTTTCTCCGTCCTGACCCCCTCATGCCCCACAAGTACCTGCCTGGCTCCCAGCCACAGGGGAGATGGGGCTCTGTGGGGATGGGACAGCATGGCCAGAGCCTCCAGGTCAGCTGAGATGCAGCCACGGGTGCAGCTGGGCCCCCCCCCCCTCCAGCCGTGCTACTCAGAAACTTCCAGCCACACCACATTTTGGGTGCAGACTGCTGGGAGACTAGGCTGTGGCAAGGGCTGGGGGGGTCTCTGCAGCATTAAGTGCTTATAGCAATTGCTGGGGCAGAGAGCTGCCGGTGAAAGGCGGAGCTGGGTGCCAGGGGACAGGGAGCCTGAGGCCTCCATCTTCTCTGATGCCACAGCCCACTGCCCCCCTCCCATGACCTCAGCCCTTTACTGTAGCAGGAGCCACCCTGTCCCTGCTGCCAGAAGTGGGTCCCAAGAGCCTGGATGCCTGAGAACATCAACTTGGGAGAGGCCTGGTTGCCGCACCAGGGTCCCTCACAGCTCTAGGACCCCTGCCTCTAGAAGCAGCTCGAGGGACGTAGTCAGGAAGCAGCTGGGCCTGGCCCCGGACCCACCTCCTGTGACATGGGGGCTGGCGGGGAGCCCCGAGAGGTGACTACACAGCTGCTGGGCAGGGCAGGGCAGTGCCACGGCTGTTGTGGGCAGCAGTGGTCACAGTGGGGAAAGCAGGGATTGCCAGGAACGATGTGCTGGCCTGTGGAGCCTGGTGCTGGGCGCAGGGGTCCGCATTAGCCATGGGCCCCTGTGTGATCCCTAGCATCTTTCAGTGTTCTCAAGCCACATAGCAGCTCTACCGCTTGTCCAGACCCCGACTCAGACCCCTTCACACACCAGAAATGCCCTGGGGTGGTTGCTCTACTTGGAGCCGTCTGCAGCCCCCAGCCATGAGCATCCTGGCCCCATGACAGTCTCCCTGCTTCACATGGCTGGTGAAGGGAAGAAGCCTGGATAGTTACCCCCAGACCAATACAGCAGCCAGGCTTGGTCCCTAACCCTGTGCATCAGAGCTCTAGAGCCGTGGCTGTGGCCCCCCTGTATTAAGGACATGGCTGCCTACCAGGGGCCATGCACCCTGTGAGCAGCATTCATCTCCCCTGTGCAAGCCCAAGGCAGTGGCTGGGGAGTCTGGCTCCAGCCAAGCCCTGGCTTTGGGTTGAGGAAGCAAAGGCTGAATCCCCTGCCAGGTCTCCGGGCTGAAGGTTTACACCCGAGCTGGCTCCATCCCAGTCTGCAGGCCCTGCTGGGAAGACTAGGGGCCAAGACTATGGGGGGTCTCATGGGGGCTTTGCCCAAGGGTCGGTGCTTCCTATTCAGGCACGTTGCCCTGGACAGGAGCCCCAGACAGCTCTGCAGAAGCTTCAGTCCCAGCCAGCTCAGCTTGGGGTCACCCAGGCACCGCTCTGCTGGTGCCCCTCATTCCCCTCCTAGCTCAGGCCCAGGGCCCCTTGGCTGTTTCAACCCAGAGCTGCTCCAGAGCAAGCTGCCGGGCAGGCCAGGGGGTGAGTGGGGGTCCTGCATGATGTAGCCCTCCGTGACTACACTCAGGATGCAGCTGAGCCCCACAAACTCATCACACTGGTAATTGGAGCCAGACCGGAGCTGCGACCGGTGCTTTTCACCGCGGGCTGCGGAGCCTTGGAATCCTTCCTCCTGCAGGAACAGCATCAAAGCGGCGACGCCGTTCCAGGGCTGCACCGAAATGAATGCCACATGTCCTAATTACACCCCCCCCCCAAGCCTTCACGCTCTCTGGCTCCGGGACAGAGCAGATGAAGGGGAACAAACATGTGAAGCCTCCTCTCCGCCCCCCACCGCCAAGCCAGAAGAGTCAGCCCTGAACTGGGGGGCCGAGGGGCCCTGACTATAGCCGTGGCCCGGCACCCCCATGCAACCATGTCTTGTTCCACTCTAGGCCTCAATTTCCCCTCTGTGAAATGGAGACCGAACACGCCACGTCAACACACACAGGACACATGTGTGCACAAGCACACGCATGCATGGCCCCTCGCTGCCCAGCCCCCGGCCGATTCTCGTTCTGGCACTTGGGAGGTCCCGGAGGCAAAGACTTTGCTTTACAGCAGGAGTGATCAACTCACCCGCTTCAGGCCAGACCTGGCGTGCCCACCCGTCCAGGCAGCATGGGAGCCGGCGAAAAGCAGCTACGCCCACGTCAGAGCTTCCCCAAGGGACTGGGATGGGTGTTGGCCAGTGGAGGAGACTGAATGATGTGAGGGTCGGCTCTAGGAAGGCCTCACGCACACCGCGTGTTCCTATTGCTATTCCTATGCCCTTAACACGTGACACACCTGCCTATGTGCCTGTGAAGGCTGCTGGGCTCCAGTGCGAGTCCACACTGCAGGCCGGGATGTGGGGATCATGCTGGGGAACATGCAGGTGTCGTGCACACCCAGGTGTCAGCTGGCTTGCCCCAGATGTGCGCACATCTGTGAGGGCAGCTGGCAGCAGGCTGGCGTTGGGGACATGGCACCTGATGGACATGATCCTGCTGTGCTCAAAGTGCCCCGAGGCAGCCACACTGGATGCCATGTTCCCAGCCAGGTGGCTGGGTCCTGAGCAATAGGCTTGCATGCACAAAAGGGGTGCATGGACATGTACATGCAGAGCACCCGGGGAGGTCACATGGGCAGCCACGCCAAGGCTGTTTGGGGCCTGCACTGAGTCTGCCTTGGCCACAGCTGGGAAATGGTTATTTCTGCCTCGCCACTGACTCCAGGCCGGGATGGGAAGGAGATGCAAGACTCATGACCAAGCACACCCTGGTGCTCTTGGCCCAGCCTCTCCTCGGGGTGGGCTGCAGCTGTGGCTGTGGCTCCTGGGAAGTTGCAGTGGGGGAAGGATGCAAAGCTGCTGCTCCCAGATCCCAGCCAGGGAGAGGGGACGTTTCAGAGGGGTTTGCAGGACGTCGGCAGCGCAGCCCCATTGGGACCCACGAACATGCCTCTGCACAAAGCCCCGGAGCAATAGCCATGGGTTTGACACAGGGATGTGAGGAGCCGGCTGGGGCTGGGGCCCTGCTCTGCTGCCATTGACATGGGCCAGCAGAGCCCGCGCAGAGATCAGCAGGACGCACTGTGGTGTCCAGCTCATCCCGGATGGACTCTGTGCTTGGATCAACACAGGGACTCTGCCCGGAGCCCCAGACCCATCAGCATGGCACCCAGGAGCTGCACAATGGTCTCCCTGCTGCAGGAGAGGGCAGGGGTCCAGGCACCCCTGCTGTCCGTGCCACATATGTCCTGTGGCTGGGCATCCTGGCTAGAAGGCCCTGTGATGTCTCCCTTTTTAGGCATGGTGCTCCGGATCCACAGCTCTCCTGGAATCTGCCGGCAGGAGAGGGGGGCACAGCAGCGCACGCCCAAAATTTAGGCAACACCATGTCAAACGAAGCAGCGCCTCATTGCCTCTTTAAATCAAAGCCCAGGGGCTTACATATGCTTGTGGCTGCCAAGCAGAGGCACAAGCCCTGGAGCAAGACTGGCCCAGTGCTGAGTTACAGCACAGTACAGGCATGGGGGGGTGGGAGAGGGAGTGTATTTACCGAGACGTTGGAGACCCCCATAAGTGCTGTTTGTGTCTCACTTCCAATCCCTCCAGCAAGATGGAAGAGTCCAGCCCCATGGCGCGGGGGCAGTGAATCACCACAGACACGTGCTTGGAGAGAAGAGAATACTGTATTTCAGCGCTTGCTACGATGTCACATACACATTATACAGTGCAGGTCAGTACAACGCCAGACACGGGATACACAGAACAAACCCCCGCTGCCAATGACGTCCCCCTCTGGACCCCAGTTCTCATGCAGTGTGTGCACACACAAAGTGTGGCCACAAGATAGAAACCTCTTGTGCATTTACAGACCCCGTCCAAGGGCTGCTGGCGAGGGGACAGGGGAAAAGGGACTGTTTGAGAGAGGAATCTGAGGCAAGCTGTTGTGGACCTGGGTGCAAGGCCTGGAGGAGCCCTGATATGCTAACAGCTCCCAGGGGAGGACTCTGCACACAGGCACTGTGATCGAGTGGATCTAAGATGGGTTATTTAATGAGACCAGGGAAGCGCGTGTCCAACCTGGGGGGCCACGGTGGAGCTCTGCGTTCGAGGGCCATGGGGTAGGATCCCTCCTTGGAGCCACATAACCTGACTACTCAGAAGTAAATGTGGCTACCCAAGATAAATCCCAGGAAACAGAGGCTTCCTGCAGACCACGGCCTCTGCCAGCATCTCTGCCCTCGGGCAGTTGAGACATTAGGGACACTGTATTGCCCTGGGGCTGGCTTCACTTGGCCAGGGATCTCTCTGGGGGTGGGGGCTTCTATTCAGCAAATCTCCACGACACTGAAAATCACTTGGATTTCCTGATCGTTTCTAATCAACTCTCTGCATGAACCAGGGATTTTAAGCCAAAGCAGGAAGATTTTCCAAGCTGCAGACAGTCAAGCTAAGCAGCAAGAGATGTCAGGGTCCTCGGATGTGCACGGAAGATGATAAATTCTCCCCAGAAACAGCCCTGAGGCATGGGGCAGCCAGTTAGTACAGAGGGCGCTGTGTGATACTGCCCAGCGTGGCCTCAGCACAGTCTTGTGAAGCCAGGCACTGGCACTCTCTGACCTCTGGCCAGGTCCCAGCCATCTCCCACTGCACAGGCTGGCTCAGCGCACTCAGGAAGGTGTTGGCAGTGGGATACAAACAGGCAACTTTATAACTGGTGCCAGGACCAGGCACTTTGAGAGCAGCTGTCAGCCTCTGCTCACTCATTCCTGCCATCTACCCACTTGCCTCTCCTCCCCACTTGGAAAACAAAATCTGTTGACAGGAATTTCTTTTGAAGGGCCACGTGCCCACGCTGCCACTTCTACCTGGCAAACAGGCCCGGTAGAAGGTGGCTAGAAGGTTAAAGCCCATCTACACAGCTAGCGACTACTGTACTTTACGTCAGGACCCAGGTACAAGCCATCATCTCCACTGAGAGGCACCCAGAAATCCACAACTGGCCTGGCCTACGCAGGATCCAGATGTGCCCAGCACTTGCCTGTCTCTCCCTACGCTAGCTGGAACCATTCAGCATCAACAGCCGTGGTGGAGCGTGTACCCGTGAAAGCAAACGCTGTGTAGTGCTACTTGAAAGGCTGCAGTGAAACAGAACACGACTCGCTACAGAAACGAAGGACGCGTGACGCCTGTTAAATGCTTCAGGACAAGTAAGGTGAAGATTGCTTTTTTAAAAGAGTTAAATGCGCACATTCGTGACCCTTCTGAGATTCAAAAAGCTCAGCCTACATGTCGGACTCGACCGAGCTGTGCATCTGGGTGTGAGCGACTGCAAAGAAACAGCTTTGGATGCTCAGAGTTCAAAGGCAGCTCAATCTAACCCCAATACATGGAGCACATATTAATTACCTGCAGCTCAGTGATCTGCATTTGATAGTGTTGGGAGACAACTGCTGCTGTAGGCCACTGCCTTCTTACCTCTGCTCTGCATGGCAGTGGAGAGCTCAGGTTACACTTTGGCAGGAGAGCTTAAAGGAAAAAGCATGTTAAAATGCTGCAGACCTGTGAGAGGGGTCTGGTCTGCCTGGGATGTACCTGTGAGTTTGCTTACCAGCCAGTGGGAAACACGAGGCTCTCCCTAATATAGCCAATCTTGCCCTTGGCTCTGCCAGGACGGAGCCATACCAGATACCTGCTTCCTTCCCATGCCAAGAATCTTCACTAGACACATCAAGGGTGCCTTCTTGGAGCAGGCTAGCAAGTCACCAGCTACAAGGCAAGGACACCCCATGCAGAACCAGAGGCTGCATCCACGAGCTCGAGCTCGTGGGGAGACAGACCCTGCATGAACTCTCCTGTTTGAGCTCCCAGGGGCTATGAGAGCAGGGAGACATGGGCAGTGAGTCGGGACCTGCTGTGTGCGAGCAGATGGCACCTCTGGTCTCATAACTGAACATGCAGGCTCCCAGGAGGGCAACGAACACACAAGATTGACACGATTAGCCAAACTGTAAGTGGTTGAATAAAAGCAATTAGAAAAACCCCAGCTACAGACAGCCGAGCCAAGCAGAGTCGCGTGGGCTCCCGCTCTGCTTCTCACAGGCCTTGCGCCCAGGCAGCGCCCCTGAGAGCCCGTCCAGACATCCGGCAGCTTCCAACGGGATTGAAATCCGGACCTTAGAAGTCACTGAGGATGCTGATGTCCGCAAACTCGTTCCTGTACCGGTGGGCGTACAAGCTGAGCAGGAAGGCCCACTTCAAGGAGATGAAGCTCCACACGCATGACAGGTAGTAGCTCTTGGGGTCAGTCAAGGCTAGGGAAGAAAAGGATCTGGTTACACACAGACCCCCATTTGTGCAGCTTGTGAGGACAGAGATGAATCCCACATGCACAACGGGGGCTGGGATCATGCTGGGGTTTAAGGTCCCTCCCCCTGCCACCTTCCTCAGATACGTTGGGTATTGGCTGCAGCTAAAATGGGACTGTGATTGGGCTGTGCTAGTGCTCCTGTTGGGATCAACTCCTGGAGGTCCCGGCTAGAGAGTCTTGCTTCTCCACTCAGGGTCAGACTGAGCAAGGAGCAATGGTAGCAAGTTGCCGCTAGAGAAGTTGAGGTTAGATATTAGGAAACACTCACTAGGAGGGTGGTGAAGAATTGGATCAGGCTACCTAGAGAAGTGGTGCACTCTGCATCCCTGGAGGTTTTTAAGACCCAGGTAGACAAAGCCTTGGCTGGGATAATCTAGCTGGGGCTGGTCCTGCTCTGAGCAAGGGGTTGGACTAGATGTGACCTCCTGAGGTCCCTTCCAACCCTCATTTTCTATGATCACCACAATGGGGAATCTGGAAAGAGTTTCACCTCATGGTCAGACTGGCAGACTCTGGAGGGTTTACTCTTCTCTGCAGCATGGGGCTTGACCCTCATCTTTGGCTCCAGTGCACTTAACACTCCTTGAAGCAGCGTTTCTCTCAGCTTTATCTGTGGCAGGTTTGGGTGCTTTGGTGTCCTTTGGGCAATTGGCCTTTGTGACAGGGCTGATTGTGTTGTTCTAGGACTATGTTAGACAGGGACGGGCAGGGTAGGGATGATTCTGTCTTGAGCAGGAAGCAGGACTGATGTGCCTTTCAGAGCTCCCTTCCAGCTTGACTGGTCTGATTTTATGCTCACCTGCCAACGACACAAAGGGAGGCTATGGGAAACCTTGGGGGCAGGGCAGTGGGAGGACAGCAGGGCTTGCAGTACAGCAATGCTGCTCAGTGACTGGCAAGGGACACTGCTCCATGCCTGCCTGGCATTGAAAACTTGCTCCTCTCACGATAGGATGCCCTTGTTGCCAAGGGCTAATGCCAGCCTGGGCTGCATTAGTAGAAGCACCGTTAAGGGCAGTGATTCTTCCCCCCCCATTCTGTATTCGTGAGGCCACATCTGGAGTCCTGTGTCCAGTTTTGGGGGTCCCACTACAGAAAGGATGTAGACAAATTGGAGAGAGTCCAGTGGAGGGCAATGAAAATGGCTTGGGGGCTGTGGGACATGACTGGTGAGGAGAAGCTGAGGGACCTGGGCTTCTTTAGCCTGGAGAAGAGAAGACAGAAGCCTTCAACTCCCTGCAGGAGGGGTTGCACAGAGGGTGGAGCTGGACTGTTCTCAGTCGGAGCAGATGACAGAACAAGGAGCAATGGGCTCCAGTTGCAGCAAGGGAAGTTGACGTTAGATATTAGGAGAAATTTTCTCATGAGGAGGGTAGTAAAGCACTGGAACAGGCTCCCCAGAGAGGTGGTGACATCTCCATCCTTGGAGGTTTTCGATGCCTGACTAGACAAAGCCTTGGGTGGGATGATCTAGCTGGGGCTGGTCCTGCTTTGAACAGCGGGTTGGATTAGATGGGACCCCCTGAGGTCACTTTCCACCCGAATTTTCTACAATTCTCTCATCTGACCCCCACAGCCTCGCCTGGAGCTGTCAGTGCACCACTTGATATAAGTGAGCTAAGGGGGAAGCCCAAACATGAAGCACTGCAGGCTTCACACACATGAACGTTGCCAGCTTCAGAATTGGTGACCTGCCCTGTGTAGGCTCCAGGGAGCCAAGGAAAAATAAGTGCCAACATGCAGCCTGGCACAAGAGAGAGTGGGTGCAAAGGACTCTTTCCCCTGCTCCAGGACCTGCAAATGCAGTTCTGTATGGCTCACAGGAGAGCTGTGTTGCTAAATGCCATTTTAAAATCAGCAGCTTGCTTATATGGTGTACATCAGCCAGCCCCTTCCTGCCCCTCCCATGACTAAAGTTGATCCTTCCTACCATCTCTGGGGCCCTCAAAGGCTCCTACATTAAGGTCATATAGTTAAGCAACTGAGACCTCTGTCACCCTGCTCTGGAGCACAAAAGAGGCACAGTGGTGTGGAAATCAAGGGCCTAGGCACAAGCATTTCAAGCAGGCACAGACGAGAGCAGAAAGCAGACACCCAAATCTCTGCGGGACGGGACTGCAGGCTGCTCAGGGCTAGGCCCGCACCCAGCGTGGACCCCTAGAAAGCAAGGTCTCCCCAGCCAGTATCGTGTTCACGAGTCACCGGGGCAAGGATCCTGCCTCTCTGGTTTAATGCCAGTCTGTTTGGGGGTTTTTTTTTAAAGAGAACTGCAGGGCACCGGAGGCTGAGAAGGGCAGGCGGCCTGAGCAACTGCAAGGCAGATTCATGAAATGTCCCAGGCCTAGCCCCACAAAGCCACAGGTTCACTGGATGTGACCTCTACCCAGTCACGTAAGCTCAGGTCTTTCCACCAGACCCTCCCCAACACACAACTGAGCTAATTCCACCCTGGCTGAAGCCTACTTACACTGGTGTTTGGTGATGGCCAGAGCGAGAAACGTGCAGAATCCCACCAGGGAGAGGGCTGAGAAGAGGATCCCGATGCAGAGGAAGAACCTCAGCCCTTTCAACCAGGTCCTCCAGTAATCCTGCACATACATCACATGCGTGATTAGGGCCCAGAGCGCCAGAACACCTGCTCAATCAGACAGCAAGGGGAGTCAGTGTCACGGATCGCGCAGCAACACAGAAAGGCGTCTACAACAAGTATGCAGCATCTCCCGACCCGCGCACCACTTAAGAGCATCCAGGCTTTGCAACACCTTGACTAACCCCCACCCGTGCGTATATGAAATAGGATACACTTTTCCATTCCATGCTGATGCTGGGCTTATTTAGGGACTGGGCTATTGAGTTACTTTTTACCTTCCTCACTCTATGAGTGGCCTCCAGCCCTATATGAACCCACGCCCCCCAATGCTTGCCCTGTATATAAGCACTGAATCACCCTCCTGAGAACTCCCAGTGGGGTCTTGCTATAACAGATTGCCTTCCAAACACTAGCTTGGGACTTTGCTCACATTATTTGAGCTTCAGGGACAGAGATCAGCTCAGGCTACTGGCCCAGGTGCATCCGGGAACCGCTGTCCTGGTCCCTGCCACAACTCCCACGGCCTGGGCCCTGCTTTTCCAGAAGACTTTGCACTCCAACAGCCCTTTCCTGCTTGAGTGCCCAGCTCCTATTGATCTCAGTGGCATGCAGCACTGATGCAAATCTTTGCCAGGGGTCTGAAGCTGGAGACTGGCACGGGCAGCGAGTGACCCCCTGTAAAAAGCCCCAGGGGTGGGGAGGAAGCAGTCTTTGGGGTAGAAGCTTGCTTTCTACAATAGCCTTTCATTGTCAGATGAATGAGGCCGCTGTCCTCCCTGCCACCCCCTTAACCCTAACCCCCGCTCCCCAATCTCCTGCCTCATTCAGTCTACAGCTTTCTACATCAAACGAGGTACCAGCCCCCACAATCACTGTACTACCCCGATTCACCCCACCCCAGAGCACAAACGGGGAGGGTTATTAAATGGTATGCACCGGGGGGGAAATACTCTCATGTGGCTGCCCTTAGCTCAGGCCTAACCAGAGGCGATTGCCACCGCAGGGAATTACAGGAGAAAGGACATTAAGTGTTTAAACAACAGGTGCTGGTCCCTGAAAGAAGCCTCACACCCAGACTAGATCAGGGTGTGCCCAACCAGAGCCATCTCTGCAGCTTGGTCTAATGAGCTTACACATGCCTACCTCTACGCTGTGGGCATCACTACCAGATGCATGAGACTGTTGAAGGAAAGCAGACCACAAACTCTCCAAGTCCAGGAAGGAGGATGCCCCAATACGTGAGATCCTACCTCTATAACATGCTGCTCCTGGTCACTGCTCTCATTAATCTCCCCTCCCTGGCAAGCCTTTTAGTTCTTGCCCTCCATGCCCAACTTGCTCTAAAAATAATCACGGAGAAATAAAGCTGGAAGGGACCTTCGGAGGTCGCATCTAATCCAACCCCACTTGTGGCTGGATCAGTCCTGTCCAAACCGTCCTATACACATGCATAATCTAAACAGCAGACATCACACCCGAACCTGCCACAAGCAGAGAACCACGGCAGCCAACGTCCTGCTGCCGTTAAAGGTTGTTAATATGTGCCCGTGCCCCTGCTACAGAAGAAGGCAAACCCCCAAGTCCGTACCAATCGGACCCGGGGGTAAAATTCCTTCCGGGCCCCAGATACAGCAACCGGTCTGACCCTGAGCAGAGGGGCAAGACCCTCTAGCCACGCACCTCTGGGTTTGAGTCCCAGCAGGAGCTTTAGCACAGCTCAGTCCCCATCCCCAGCCTGGGCTGCAGCCAGGCTCTCTAATAACTCAACAAAACACTTAAGCGTGCTCTAATGCGGGCACAGCAATCAATTCTTTCCTAATCCTCTTGGGAAAAATGCTGCTAGTAGATCAAGGGAAGAGACTGTTCAGCACTGGGAAGGTCACGTCTGGAGTCCTGTGTCAAGTTTTGGGGGCCCCCACTATAGAAAGGATGTGGATAAGCTGGAGAGAGTCCAGCAGAGGGCAATGAAAATGGTTTGGGGGAGCACATGACTTGTCAGGAGGCCGAGGGAAATGGGCTTATTTAGTCTGGAGAAGAGAAGACCGAGGTGGGATTTAATAGCAGCCATTAACTAGTTGGGGCTGGGCCTGCTGGGAGCAGGCGCTGAACTAGATGTGACCTCCTGAGGTCCTTGCCAAGCCCTTGTTTTCTATGAACTCCCTGAAGCAGAGTTGCATTGAGGATGGAGCTGGACCGTTCTCAGTGGTGGCACATAATAGAACAAGGAGCAATGGGCTCCAGTTGAAGCCAGGGAAGTTTAGGTTGGATATTGGGGAAAACTCGCTCACTAGGAGGGTGGTGAAGCACTGGTACACGCTACTCAGAGGGTTTGTGGCATCTCTATCCACGGAGTGTTTTAAGACCCAGGGAGACAAAGCCTTGGCTGGGATGATGTAGTTGGGGCGGGTGCTGTTTGGAGCAGGGGGCTGGACTTGATGCGACTTCCTGAGGTCCCTTCCAACCCTCCTTTTATCTGATTCTATGAATAGTTGTTCTCTTTTTCTCTAAAACCTTAAACAAAATATCAAAGGGATGAGACACCCAACATGGGAAATTTTCAGGCCAACCCATCGGTCTGGCATGGTTTTTCTAAGCAACTGAAAACTGAATCTCAGAATGGTCACTTCGCCTGTAGGTGACACGACCAACTCCATCTGTAATCAGCTATTTCTCTGGTTTAGGTCTCAATAGTCAAGGGAAGCTATGAATGATTCTCCATGGGTCAGGAGTCACTTAATCATCAACCTCTCATCACAGCGCTAGTTTACAAGCAAGAATTTGTTATTCTTGGTGAAAACCTTCTTGGCTGGCTTTCCACCCTGACGCATTCATGTCTTACAGGGTAACTAATGGGCATAAACTCTTTGCAACGTGCCACCTACATTCATATGTCATTTTAAGAACTACGTGGACTTGACATGCCCAGGAAAATGCATTCGACGTGGTACATAATGACACCAGGACTTGAAAGGCAGTTAATTTGGAGCAAAGGTGCCAGAAACTGCCTTGCACGCCATAAAGCAAAGATACGTCGCTAAATCTTGTGGCTAATCTTGCTAGCTCTCTTTCATAATTAAGCAGGGTCACTGAACACTGTAATGGAGCTAAGAGAAAGGCTCCTTTGTCTCCTTAATGCTACAACAACCGTCAAAAGTGGCAGTGCAAATCCATTGGGCTTGGCGTTAAACCCACTAACTTTTTTTAGCTAGTTTCTAACAGGCTTTCCCGATAACACCCAGCCACTGGGACAGCAATGATGCTGGATTTACTTAAAGTGTTGTAGATATGCAGAGCACTCTGCTGAGATGCATAATGGTTAAACACAATGCCAGTCTCAGTTACCTGGTACTTACATTACTCTAATGAGGGGTTATCTGCAAACTCATTAAGCGGATTAAGCTGCTTAAGTGTATAGCATCTTCCATCCCCGCTCTCTACTTTGTAGCACATGCCAACTGTACTGCAGTTAACTGCGCCAGACACAGTGAAGGAGGAAAATGTCTGATGACTGCTACTGGAAGACATGGAAATGATGGGACCTAGTCCATTTTTAAACTGGTAATGCCAAGGCAGTGAACAGCTTCCACCTATGCTGTTTTTGGCACATCCTTGACATCAAGTGGCAAAGCCAACCTGTCAACCATCACTGCAAAACTCAAACAACGGTGCCTACACTGGCTTGGCCATCTCCGCAGGATGGACAATGGGAGCATCCCAAAGGACATCCCATATGGGCAAATTACAGGTGGGGAGAGAAGAGTAGGGTGCCTGACACAGTGCTTCAAAGATGTCTGCAAGCAGAATATGGCGGCTTCTGGAATTGACCCAAACCTTTGGGAGGTCTTGGCAGGAGATGGGACACGATGGGGCTCCCTTCTCAATCATGGAATCCAACATCACAACGAGAAATGGTTACTCAAATTCCAACAGAAACGTGCCAGAGGGGAACAGCCTATTACTACAGTGGCTCCTAACACCTGTGACCACTGTGGCGGGACGAACATTGGCCTTTATAGCCAGAAGAGAAAATGCACCACCAGTCACTAGAATAGCTGCAATATCCACCATCACTCGCTGATGAGAGGATGCCATATGGCACGGCAGTAAGCGGTGCTGGTGAGCACCCAGCACCAAGGATACCCTGGACTTTGTGAGTACTGCTTGCATAAAGCACGGTAACGTGCATACTCTAGGTACCTGGCCTGCTCCAGTCTCAACGCTACTCCCTTCAGGGGAATTTCCTAGCTACGCAGGGAAGTCCCAGGCCAGAGTGGGGAAGTTCTGCTAAGCACCTGGCTCTCGGGTTGGTTAAGTTAGGGAAAACACAGTCTTGCACCCAAAGACCCAGGAAGAGAGAGGCAAACACTCTTCCAAAGGGGCCAAAGGGGCAGGAAGAGCTGATGCGGAGTGAAACCAGGATATGCGAGGGAGGTGGAAGCAAAAAGGCAGAGCAGAGGTGGGGAGGTGGAAGGTGCATCCCCAGCCCAAAGCCTGTAAGAACAGAAAGGCAGACCTCGCCCCCTCGCTGGCTTCCTGTTTATCTGGACAGGCAGCATCTAGGTGCTAATCCTTAAAGCGGCTCCAGGCATGCAGAAACTTAACACCACAGATCTTGCTCAGCCAGCTACTGCTGATTTTACAGGAGATACAGCACCCTGCGTGCACACAGTGGCAAACGATCACCAGATACCAGCGCGGAGCTGTGGTTAGCAGGAAGACCCTCCCTGCTCTGTGAGCCCACGGAGAAAGCTGTTAAAACAAGCCCCACTTGAGGCTCGGTGGACGTATCTAGTACTGGTAGGTTAAACTCCTGCTCGAGGCTCCATGTTGCTTTTCAGCTGGCTCTTTCTGAGGAAGCAGAAATTCAAGTCACATTTAGAAAAACAAGACAAAGGGAAATTTCAGGTTGACAGCTTGCAAAACACGAGGGTTTCCTCATAGATGGTGCAGCTGAGAATGAGCGGTGCCAAGTCATTGCGTTAAATCTGCTTGGCCGAAGCGCTGACTCGGGCTGCCTGTCCCTCCCGGACCAGCGACCGGCTGAGATCTCACATGACAAACTCCTTCAGCACGTGAAGAGTCACTTGTGCTGCTTTTATAACAAAACCTGACCTTGCATTTTTAAAGGCTTGAAAGAAATGACTTGGCAGCTTTTATGCGTGTGCTCTGGAGTAACCGGTTCAGACATGACCAAGCGAAAGCCTGGATGACTCGCACAATACTGACAGTGCAAAGTAGGTCGCCGTGCATCTTGAAGGCACATCCCAAGGACTGGTGTATAGTGATTACCTTCAGACTTGTCTCCACACCTGTTATTAACCCAGGGAATCGGGTGTAGGGTGGCACGTGGGAACAGCAGTTGACCTGCTTCTTTCTCCAAAGCCATTCGCCAGCCGTGAACAAGGGACTCGCCTTTAGACATGGCCTTGCTGCAAGCTGGTTGCGTATTTCTGTGCAATGCAAACTTCTCTAACAGGCTCAAGGCAGCCAAAGCCCAGTCTTGGGATTATGAAAGTAGGTCAAAGGGATTCATGACAGCCTGGAATCTCATATGCTCATGCTGCCTGTTCCCAAATTCACAGAAGTGGGAGCCTCAAAGAGAAAACAAAAGGCATGTCAGTGCCATCCTGCAGGCTGCAAAATCTGACAGTCCTTGGCAAGTGCAATAGCTGTTAAATCAGCATGAACTCACTACAGTATTTGAGATTTAAGATTGCTTGATGTTCTTGTACTATTTAAAGCTGAGAGTCAGGGCAATCCTGAATGATGCTGATGTCTACAGTGTAAACTGGCTCCCCTCACACACCATAACTAAGGGTCATAGCAACCCGACAATATATTCATGCTGGTTTCACCGAGAATCTAGAGATGCAATATGCAGATGCAAAACTTAGCTGCCAAGATTATTCAACTTTAAAATTCTCTTGAACATCAGCTACTCCCTCTCATACAGATTTTAAACCAAGATCAGCAGAGCCGATTATACTCCAAGGAAAATCAGTGCAGGGGCACATGTTACTGGGGACAATTCTGCTTTTACTGCAGAATCGGATCAGCCCTGCATGGCTTCTTCCACATGCTGCTCACATTTTCAAGATAATCAGATTGCCGCAATGGGCACATCATCTATTTGCCTGTCTGGATAATGCTCTCACACCCCTGATACTCTGAAGATGCAGCAGAGGCTTTGGAGGAACAAGCTGCAGTAAGAACCAGAGCCTGCAATGAATTTTACTTGACTGCAAAAAAGCCACAAGGCAGGCAGAACCTGAAAACAATTTTGAGGTCCAACCACATTCCCCTGGGTGCAGGTGGCTGGCCAGAGCCTGGAGAAGCAGTCTCCTAAGTTAAAAATGTCAGAAGTGACATCAGGCCACAACAGCAAGCATTGATTTGGGAAGAGTAAGCTTTCATCTCAGAGTATTTTTTTAGCCTACTAAGCCTCACCTTAACAAGGGTTCCCTCTCTGTCCTAACTCTAGCAGCCTGGCTTTGAATTCCTGTGTTGAAAGCGATGATATTGTAGCCATGGCAAGTCCCGTAATTATATACAAGAGGCAAGGATTTCTTAGGGTGATATCGTTCATGGCACCATTTCATCAGGACCTGATGGAGAAGGTCTTGCATTTAAAAGCCTGTCTAACACTGTCCCAACAGTTGGTCCCATAAAAGACACTGCCCAAAGAAATCCTTGCCTTTTGAATTTCAGAGAAGCTGTGTATGGTGTCCAAATTGAACCGTTTGCTAAAAGCCTTTTGCACAGAACAGCCCCGGGGATGCTGTGATGAGAGGGGGTTTGGTCTCCCCTGTGGTGTTGATGGATGCCATTTCTTCCAGAACCCATAAGAGGCGGACTTTCCCGGGGCGGATCTCTGTGCTGGGGTAGGCAGACTAATGAACCGAATGGCCTCTTCAGGCCTGAAAGCATCTGAGTCATGCCAACTGCACAGGACCGGTCTCAGCTATATGTGACACGTTTCCAGGCAGCTCAGTGTTAAGGTTACCTAGCAATCCTGCCGCTTGCACAGCAGTGGGTCTAAGAGGCATTCTTTGCACTAATGGACTCTGGGCTGCTTAAAAGCCAGCATGCAAGTGTGCAGGCCGCACAGTTCACGAACAACCCTTCTGAAGTGCCATTCCTCAAAGGCCAGCACATGCCTCTCTGCTCATTACAAATCAAGTGCTTTAATCCAAGTTGGATCAATAAACTGCTGAGCAGAAAACAAGGGGGATTACGAGATGAGAGCCTCCACAATGAAAAATATTGGGAACAACAGCCAATAGACTGGAGAATTTATTGTAGCACTTTTGGACAGCGTTTATAGCTTCTCTGAAATTCAAAGCCTAATTCTAGAGAATTAGGACCAGTGCCTGCCTGAAAGGTAGCCTTCTTTGATATGCTCGGTGAATACTTACAGTAAACGAAGTCTTGGATCCCTTCCCATCCACAGGAATCCAAGGCATGCTAGATCATAATAAAGGCAGTGAGGCTTTATCTAAGAAACACAAGCAGAGAGCAAGAAGACAGGACAAAAGCTGCTGCTGGAGCTTGCAAAGACTCTCTTGCCTTAACTCGTGGGATGCTTGTTTGACACCCCTGGCTTAGGTCAAGTGGAAGTAACTTCAGACTCCTTACACCTACCGGAGGCTGCTGGAAGGGAGAAGCATTGTCCTTCCAGACTCTGCTCCCTAACAGCTATGCATAAGAGCACCAGAACAGGGAAAGGAAACAATGAAAGCCAGCAGATATCCCATAGGCCACTGCTACTGCTTTAAACCAAGCAGCAGCTATGAACCTTGTCTGAAGGATAGCACAGAGATGTGAGATCAAGACCTACTATTCTTGGAATAGGCCTGTTGTACTCCAATTTCTTCTCCTTTTTCAATATCTGAGCCTGTTCAGGACTGGCTCTGATATGCCTGAGATCCCCTTTGTTGGATCTCTTTTGGATCCAGGGAACAGTCAATACCCGTCTGCAGCACAGAGTCTCGAATGCTTGCAATTTTCTCTTGAACGCTTTCCAAGTGTCCAACTTCCACAGCTGTGCGTTGCTCTCAGTGCTTTGAAGACTCTGATCTTGGTATTTAGCAATAGGCCTGTTCCTCCGTATCACATTCAAATTCTTTACCACTGCCCGAGCTTTGCCAAGGTCACATCTTACCTCACTTACTGTCTTCTGCTAAGACTGCACGCAACTAGGCAGAACCCAAGAGTTGTTCCAAGGGCTCTTTACCTACATGTAGTGTGGCTCCTTCCCTGGCTGGGTCAGCATGGAGCCCTTTGGATCTCACCCTCTGGAATATCCTGTTATGGGTTTACCTTTGCATCAGGTCTCTCAGCTCCCCACACAACAGTGTTCTGAAAAGGGAGCCCCTTCCATGATGCTAACGAGAGAGGCAGCCATAGTGCTGCTCTTCCAATAGCAGCGGCACACAGTCGCCAGAAAGACTATAAGCACTTCTGGCTCATGGCTTCATGTGCCCTGCATAGTAGAATCCCATCCTGCCTGCAGCATTTGGACAATACAGCAAGCAACTGCAGTCATGAAGTTTTCTTCCTCAAACTCTCTCTCCTCTCCAGCTGGACTGGTTTCCTTCTTTTCAGGACTGAGAACTGTGGTAGCACGGTGCTGTTTACGACACATCTGAGACATGCTTTGCTGGAAAAGTCTTCTTTGAATGAGGACTTATCTATGCATGGGGTTATGCAAGTCGGATATTCCCGAAAAACTCCAGGGGTGGGGACTCGCTGCTTGCAGAACAAGCGGGAGGCCTTTCCCGTTTAGCTTAACTCACTGCCGGGTTAAGAAAAGGCAAGTACATCTGCACTGCAGCCTCCTGGGGGGCTGCCAGAGTTAAAGGAACAAAGGGCTTGTGAGCTCTGACAGCAGTCATGACTGCGTTGGGATCTCAGCGGGAACACATGACAGCTCCGGATGAACACAAGGCCTGTGATGCTTGGGCCTGGCTTCACTTTGATGCACGCGCTGTCAGCAGCCTGAAGACAAAAAAATCCTCTATGTGACAACAGGGCACCCTGGGAGCCCAGAGAAGAGTCCCCACAACAAGATTAGGGTCGCTGTGGAATAAGAAGGGGTTGAAATGGCTCTGCTCTCCCATCAACAGGAAGTACGCCCTGCACAGACGGGACCACGACCCCGCTGTAACGTGGCACAAGGGGAAGGTGAGAGCACGCCTGAGCTTTGTATGCTCTACCAGACCAGTGATAGTCAAGCAGAAGATCCTTTCAAGGGTGCCGCAGGGCACTATGCAACATTAGCACGGCTAGGTGTGCCAACGTGATTCACAAGGTCAGAACAGAGCTTTCAAACAGGAATTCACGGTGTTAAAAGCCTGCTGACCTGCTGCAGATGTGCTGAGCTCTTCACAGTAGGAGAACTGCTCTAGTGTTTTTCTGTAATCAAAAAAAAAAAAAAGAAGTGAAAGCTAAGAACTGGGATTTTTTGAGGGGTGCTTGGCATCTAACAGGGTCGAGACTACTAGGCTGACTCCAGCACTAAAACAACAGGTGCCCGAGTCAGCTGCATACCTCCTCACAACTGCAACCAGTTACTTCGGTGAAGCTCCTGTGCTGAATTCACATAGACAAGCGGCGTCAGGCCTCCACAAGTAGCACTCGAACAGCAGTTTGGGGAATCTTCACTTATAATCTTGCATCCTTCACACTCGGAAACATGTCCCTTTTCACGTATGTCCCCACAGACTGCCTCCAAAATGGCCCAGGGCTAAAGACGATCATTCCACAAAACACAAATCAAGAGTATTTCCTACTCAAAGCGACACAAAACGGTTGCATCTGAAACAAAGATGAATTAACCTAAATACACAAAGCCTCAAGAAGAGGCAGCAGACCTAGACTTCCAATGACAACTGACAGCAAGTCAGGAACAGAAGCAACAGAAGCTGACTTTCTTTCAGTAAAAAGCCAACTTGGGTATTTTGACAGGGTTTAAATGTGATATTTATAATAAGCATAAACAAACCAGTTCAAAAGGCAGGCTGCCGCCAAGTTTGGTGAACAAGTTTCAATGGAAAAAAGGTGGATAATTAACCTCTGCATTTCGAAAAGGTAATTCCAAAGCTTCCCATGTTTGAGATAACGGAAGCAAGCATTTTATTTTCTCTAAATGAAAGAAACCCAAACCAATCACTCCCCATTCTGATTTTTCACCGTTCTGCGCTACAATCACGAAGATCCGTGCAAAGTCCGAGCACTTCACTGTCTGATCTTGAACCAAGCAAGGACTCAAGCATAAAGCTGCCAGAAATAGCTCACTGGACAGATGACAAAGCGCGCCTGTGCATGGACACACGCAATCTGTGACATTTTCGTGCTAGTGAGTTCCCAACACTAGACACTTAAACAACAATTAAAACACAGAATTGTTCATTGGCGCTGTACAAATTTCAGCTAACCATGAACAATGCTATTGTGAGCTCCTGGCAAACGTTCGGGGAGAACGAGATCTGAAGTACATTGCACTCAATAAAAAAAACCGCTTGTGTAACGACCTTCCCAACTGAACATCCCACGCAGCCGATAAACGTAGATGTTGCCAATGCTTCAGGAAAAGTAATTGTGTTTAAGAGAGCCTAAGAAGGTCCACTCCGAGCTCAGGTTGTCACTCTGAGCTTTTGAAGACTGCACCTTGCCAGGCTGGCATTTCTTCCATCTCCTTGACTGGGAGACGTGTTTCCTTTTGAAAGCTCAAGCCGAAATAGTTCAGCTTGGGCCGTTCTGGGAACGAGTTAAAAAAAGGCTTTTTCTGTTTGCTTGTCTAAACAGCTCGGATGCCAAAAGAACCAAGATTCAGAATTGCAATGTGTTGGGAGAGCAGTCCTCTGAGAACAGCTTTTGCATGTGCTGGCGGAGACTGGTTTTGATTTGGTCAAGCTCTAATCCCATAAAATTGCATTTTGGGCATGTGCAGTGCAAGCCAGCCCATTTTTCAGCGCTTTTGGGTTCAGAGGAAAGCAGGCTGCACTGCACATGTGCAGGAAGAAAGGCACTTGGCATCTCATGTCTTTGCTCAACGCTTAAGTCTGCCTGATGGGTCGTTTTCTTAGCAGCAGGAAATAAGATTTATACATTTCAGATGTTTTGGGCTTCTAATGTTCCACTTCAAAAAATCGAACAAATATTATTATTATTTTTCCTTGGCACTTCACAAACCTGTAAGACAACAGGTCTTGCCCTCTAGCAACTTAAGGCTGTCACTGAAAAGTGATGGAAAGGGTGCACGAAGGTAATGATATTTTCTTCTCTCTTTTTTTTTTTAGCCTATTATCTTTGTTTCTTAAAGCTGTGCAACCTTCACCCAAGACATAGGCAAGGAATTTGTGGTATTTTCATGTATAAATCTGAATTAAAAGACTAGCGACGTTGCAGAGCCTTTTCAAAAAACTCTTTTGATGTTCATTTTGTGCGGCTATCAATTCAGAACATACATACCCGAGGGCCTAGATAAGTTACTAGGACCTTAGGACAGCCAATATAATATACACCTGCTAAACTGAAATAGTAGAATTAGATTGTGTCCATCAGTTACTCGAAAAGTGCTTTAAAATGTCTCTAAGAAGTGCTTTTCTGTACACGTATCCGCTTCTTGGCCATTGTTCCAAAGGATCTGGTGCAAATTATGTTCTCAAAGCACGAGAGTTTTGTAGGCTTTGCCAGAAAGATCTGAACAGCTTGGAAACAGTCACTCCAGTCTCTTTGGAAAATAAAATGCATTTGGTGTCAAGACAGAGAAAAAAAAAATCCATCCAAGAGAAAATTAAAACAGAGTCAGAGGGGGGGCTGGGATATTTAAAACTGCACACATCCTGAAGTCATTCTGTTTTACTTCTCTCTCCACCCTCCATGCAAGACTCTAAGCTATTAATTCAGAGTATTAATTCAACCTTAAAACATAGTGTAAGAAGGAACAACCCCACTGCTGCTTTTCCTGTTCAGAGCAATGAACCATCAGTAACTGGAAGTAGGTAAAGGGTAGCCACACATGTCAGAGGAGATGGTCCAGCCTTGAGCAGGAGGTTGGATTCGATACGATCTCCTGAGGTCCCTTCCAAAACGCATTTTCTATGATTTTATGAGAAATTTGACCCAGCAGATTTAAAGCCCCAGTACAAAATGAAATGGCAAGTCACAGAGACAGCTGGGATTTAACTTCCTCACTTGCTTTTCAGCCCCTTCAATATGCCGCCCTTCGGGCTGCCGGAGCCGGGTCCTTAGCTTGGTCTGTTGAAAAGGAGCCCGTGGTACAGCTTACCCTGCATTGATTTAAGACAGAGGTTGGAGTTTTCAAATCCGGAGGCCAAAATCCATATTTAAGTATTAGTGGTTGCTTTTCAACATACGGAGCATCCGTGAGTCCCAGGTAAGCGGATGCAAGGGGGCAGCTGTCCAGCTTTTCTGAGATAATGTGATAACTGCAGACTCTTGGAAATTAGGGGCTCTGCGGGGTCTGGTCACAACTGCTAGCTCTAATATTATATAAAGAGCACAGAGCTCTGAGTTTAAATCTGTAAGAGGAACACATCAAAGAGAGTGAAAAATGACAGCCAGCAAAGGAAGGGAGATTAGACGGCAGAAGCGGCAAGGAAAGAGATATTTGGGGTCATCTAAAAGATAGGCCAAGCACACTGACTGTATAAACTGATTACAGAGAGGAGGCAGCTTGGCAAGAGGCAGAAATAAATGATGCTTCCTACCAAACTGTTAAATCATGGGAGACAGACCAAAGTGAACCTCAGCCAGACAGGGGGAAGCATCTGGATAAACAGCCTGGGAAAAGGGCTTGATGTCACAAACAAACGAGGAGAGAATTAATGAAAAAGGATGACAGGCACTGAAGCAAACGAGCTCATCAACATGACAACTTGGGATCTGGAACACGCCGATCCAGAAAACCGGAGGAGGCAGAAGAGACGGCTGAAGCTCGATAAAACGTGCCCGAACAAACAGGCAATGATAAAAGAGACTGGCAGGCAAAAATCGTCGCTAATGGGGAACTGCTCCAAAGATACTAGCTAAGCAAATTTGTCCCTTGGACCTAAGACAGCTTCAGGTCACACCAGCTGGACCTGAAACTCCCTGCTCAGGTGCCTGGATGAGGTTTCAGAGCTTATAAAAGATACATTTAGGTCGAGGAGCAGCAATTTGTGCGAAAACCAGTGATTTCAGTCTATGTCTGGATCAGCCTTTTTTTTGTACCGGGATGGAAGAGCTGCGGCGCTGCAAATGCTGCGTGTGTGCATGTGTGCGCGCGCGCACATGTTGTGTCACGAACTTCAGCTAATGAATGGTCATTTTGTATTTGCTACCCTGAAAACGCATGGAATTACAGAGCATTTGGAGAAGAGTGGAAGGGCACAGGCTACAAGCCCTACAAGGCCATCAGCGGCCTGGTCAGTCTATTCTGATCATAACTCTTAGCTATTTAACGAAACATGCCGGAAGCAAAATTAAACCAAAAGCCTGCATACCTGAGACTCAGGTGGCCACGGCACCTAAATGCAGTGGGTGTTTCTCAACCGTACACTAATTCTCACTTGGATCCTATGACCCCAGAACACGGTCTGCCCTTTAATCCGCTGAAGCATCCAACTTTATCTGCTTCCCTATAACCAGCTTCTTTTCCATCCAACTCACCAGACAGAATCACAGAAAATGAAGAGGGAAGGGACCTCAGGAGGTCACATCAAGTCCAACCCCCTGCTCAAAGCAGGACCAGCCCCAACTACATTATCCCAGCCAGGGTTTTGGGCTGGACCAAGGATGGAGATGCCACCACCTCTCTGGGTAACCCGTTCCAGTGCTTCACACCCTCCTAGTGAGAAAGGGTTTCCTAATACCGAACCTAAACCTCCCTTGCTGCAACTTGAGACCAAGTTCAAGCTCTACTGTTCAGCACACACATGCAAGCTGTGCTGTATGGCACACAAGCAGATACTCCAGAAAGGCTATTGGTAAGTAAGCCTTTATATTTTTCCTTATCATGCCTCTCCGGGTTTGTGGTCCTGTGGTCAAGTTAACTAACGACTGTAAATGTTAGCCTAGGTTCTCCACAAATATTGGTTCTGGACACATTCCTAGAACTTGGCCTAAGGCAAAGCAAGTGATTTTCAAGCTTCTAACTCGAATAGACAGTTGTGTTAACGGATGCTCCCAGCGTTAGCAAAAGGACCACAAGCTTTAGCCCGAACAGCCTCAGATGCTCGCTGCGTGATATGGAAAACTCTTCTGACCTTTCACACCAGCCCCCCTGCAGGAAGCAGATTCTTGCAATCCCTCTGCAATGTGGAGTGATTCAGAAAAGAACAGTTTCCTCATAGCTGTTTTGCTATTGAGGATGCTGAAGTGCTTTAACCAGGTCAGCAGGAAGGGGAAGGCAGGCTGCACCTCTCCCTAAAGACTGAGGTTGCAAAGATGGAGCTATGAAGCGGAAGGTAGCTGGCTAAAGGCAGTATCTGCATCCTTCATGTCACAACTGCCGGCTAAGTCTTTGCCACACCAGACACAGAATCAGCAGAAGACTGGCTTCCTGGAGACAACACAGAGCATGAGATCCCTTCAGAGCAGAAAATACCCTTTCAAACAGGAAATACTTAATCAGACAGGCTGGAATGAAGAATCACTCCTTGCTGCACCTATGGCTGATTACCTTGGTGGAGCCGATAGAAGAACCCACTCTCTTTCTGCTTCACACCCCAACAAAATGATTAGCAGGGATCCTGTTTTTTTCCTGATTTAAAAAAAACCCAATTTTTAGTTAAAAAAGTAACCCCAAATTCTATTTTTCCATGATTTAAATGAAATGCCACTAATATACAGACATACACATATACATACAGATAGAGTGGTGCTTCATTTAATTGTGGAAAAATTGTGGATTTGGGTTTATTTTTTATTTTTCCAGCCAAAACTTGGGGCTTTTTTTTTAAATCAGAGAAAGCCAGGATCCCCAATGATTAGCGAAACCCAAGACTTTCCGAAGTGACTGTGTGCCTAAGTGCTCTAAAGGAGTCCAAAAAGCAGAAGGGTGTTACAGCTTACTGCTTACTCCATACCTGGTGGTGGGACCCAGCCAAAAAAAAAATATCACTGGTCCCTTTGGAATTTAGGGCTTATTTTTCAAACTGCACAACCCCAGCAACACCCAGTCACCTCATTACTGATTCAGAGCTAATCCAGAACTTTTTTTTTTTTTTTAATGAAACAAGGGCAGAGATGCTTTTAACTCTAAGCTCCTATAAGCCACTTCGGTGATGGAACTAGCTAGCTTCAATGCCTGGTTTACCACCATAAAGGTTCAAAATCTTGGCTTTTTAAAACTACTCCCCGCTCCTCTTCCTGCTAGGGCTACTCTCTGTTATTAACTTGAAGGTACACTCATCCAAGTACCATCAGTCAGAGGTTACGAATGCCAAAGAACATCTCCATTCCTCACTAAAGCCCTGCACTGAGAGAAAATTGCACCCACCGTCCAACCTCGGACCCTCTCAATGTCAAGAGCATCTTGGCTAGGAAGGAGCCATGAGCTGCTGCACTGTTCTGGAGATTTAAAGCCACACAAGCAAAACCAGCGCCTGAGGACAAAAAGACTTGGGAAGTAAAAGGAATAGGGTCTGTATCACTTCAATTATTCCTTTCCTGATTTCCAGTACTCAGCCAGAAGTTATTTCAGGGGTGCAATAATTCCTCTAAGCAGCACGTTCTGGTGAGGATCAAACACGAGAGTGAGTTCAAGTCTCACCAACAGTGCTTTTATAAACTGGTAGTTCAAAGGACACCCGGAGAGAGCTCAGATCCTGCCAGGAGACGTTTGGAGGGTCTTGTGCACAAAGTCAAGAGAAATTCCTGCCGCAGACCTTCCAGCTTTGGAAAGCTCTGCATCTCCAACGGGACTACAAGCGCCTGTAAACCAGAATGAAGTCTGCAGTTAAACCTTGTCTATAGCAAGGAACTTTTTTAGCGTGTTAGCAGACACAGCTATCCTGGTGCTTGGGAGCGTTCAGAGCCTGCGCTGGATCCTTGCTTACATCAACCTCTCAGGCAAACAGTGTCCAAGTTCCAGGTAACGTTTAGAGTCCCTTTCTGACATCAAGAACCTCCAGCATTTCCAGAATATCTATAGATATATCCGTATGATCCCGGCTCTCCCAGAGTTAGATGTTTCTCCCAAAGATATTACTTGCCATTTAGCAATTGCATTTATTTCCACGGTCTGTCTCGCACGGTGCCACTGCTCATCCTGTGGCTGAGCTACACAGCCTAATTCCCCTGCAGGAAGAGATCATCTGATCCAGCCAGACAGCTTTTCTGAGCGGGCAAGAATATAACAAGAGCTGAAGCTAGACAAGTTGAAACTTTGGACAAAGGGACAATTTGTGAGGAGGAAGGGAATTCACCTTGTTTCTAGGCAGACTCTCCACCACTTCAAGTCTTTGAATGGAGACAGAACATGTCAGTAGAAAATACAGACAAGCAAAATCACCCCACCCCAGTGGAGACTAGGAAATCCCTCTGGTGTAGACTTGCTTACTCTGGCACAGGAGGCAGGGCAGACTTGTACCTTCCAGACTAATCAAAGTATGCATGTGATATTATCAGGGATCCTGGTTTTAACTGATTTAAGAAAATCCCCAATTTTTGGGTTAAAAATGTAACCCCAAATTCACATTTGTCCATGAATAAAATGAAACACCTTTAATATAGATGTATGTGTATATGTATATGTATTTCATATAGATGTATGTGTATATATAAAACACAATCTACTCTGGTTAGTCTATAAGGTGCCAATCTACTCTATCTTCTACTTGACTTCAGACTAACATAGCTGGCCGCATCTTTCAACACAGCTTAAACCAAGTCCCTGAAGTACCTGGTAAAATAGAGTAAGTTATGGAGCTGGACTGTTCTCAGTGGTAGCAGATGAGAAATGGGCTCAAGGAGCAATGGGCTCACATTGCAGCAAGGGAAGCTGAGGTTGGATATTATGAAAAACTCTCTCACTAGAAGGATAGTAAAGCACTGGAACAGGTTACCCAGAGAGGTGGTAAATGCTTTGTCCTTGGAGGCTTTGAAGACCCAGGCAGACAAAGCCTTGGCTGGGATGATGTAGTTGGGGCTGGTGCTGCTTGGAGCACGGGGCTGAACTAGATGTGACCTCCTGAGACCCCTTCCCACCCGAATTTTCTACAACTCTATGAACCATCAACAGAGTCCTTCTGCTGGTACAATCACGTCTAAGTTACATTTCCGACTCCAGGGCCGAGTCAGAGGGCGACGCCATCTTTCTAACACGCCTGGTGCTGACAAAGCTTCCCAGCACAACCCCACTCTGCAGGAGACCCCCCAACGCTTCCCTGAAACCCTACAAGTCCTCACGTAGACACCTGCAGGCTCAAGAGCTGCTTCTTGGCACTAAAGCCCCACTTGCCTGGATCGTATTGTCACCACGCAGTGCTACAGCTGCAATAAACCCAGTCCCGCCAGCATGGGGTGCCCAGATACCCTAGATCCACCCCCGGGGGACAACGGGGGAGCCCAGGCTGAGCCTACACCACACCCGTGTGCCAGTGGCCTCCACCAGCGCAGTGCCGGCAACCCCTCGTGGCCATGGAGCCCCTGGTGCCCAGGCCTGGCATGTGACTGCCCCCACGACGGGGTCCTGCCAGGCTCACCCGTGTGAGGGCACCGGGCAAATGCTCCTTTTGTGACCCCCCGCCACTTCCCTGTGGGGTGCTACAGAGATCACAGGGGGGCACAAGGGTGGGGGGCAGCAGGGGCT
>NW_017728953.1:1280337-1280833 GCF_001723895.1 Crocodylus porosus
CCGCCCCGCCCCGCGCCAGCCACGTGCCCGTGACGTCGGCTCGGGTGTGCGCAGGGCGCGCGAGTGACGTGTGTCGCTCCTATCTCCTCCGCGGTCGAGGAACCGGGCCGGTTGCGCGTGGCGTGCGCGTGCTACAGGCGGCATGGCCCCCCCGCGCCCCGCGCACGAACAGCACGTGCGTCGCGTGCATTCAGACGTGCAAGAAGTGACGGGGTCAGGCTGGCCGCTGCCGCCGACACAGCGACTGTGTCACAACCACGCGCAGCAGTGTCTTCCCTTTTTCCCGTGTTCACAACCACGCGCGACTGTTTGTCTCCCCGTGTTCACAACCGCGTGTGAACAATTTCTTGCCCTCTTCCTATTCACGACCACGTGCGACTAGGGCTTCTTCGCATTTTTCGGCGTTCACAGCTGCGTGCGACTGTTCGTCGGGCCATCTTCCCGTGTTCACAGCTGCGTGCAACGATTTGTCTTGCCATCTTCCCGTGTTCACAGC
>NW_017728953.1:1280933-1290904 GCF_001723895.1 Crocodylus porosus
GCCATCTTCCCGTGTTCACAGCTGCGTGCAACGATTTGTCTTGCCATCTTCCCGTGTTCACAGCCGCGTGCAGCCGTTTGCTGTGCCTGAGCCATGCCAGCAGCACAATCGCGTGTGCGACATGAGTGTAACTATCACCTGGCGTAGCTGTAATCAGTGCTTTTAACGTCTCCTGTTGTTCGGCGGGAGGGAAAGGGGCTTCGTTGCCATTGTGGCACAGGTCCCCTCAACGCAGAACCCAGAAGCCTTTCTCGAGCGCTCCTGCGCCGTGCCTTGTGTCCGCCACTTCTACCGCGGGACCAGGCCAACCCCCCCAGTGTGTAACTGGTTTCCTCCTACTTGAAAAATTCCTCATCTTCCTTAATTCTGCCCCCGGGGGCATCTCCTTGTTACCGATCGCTTCCCCAGGGAATTTCCTGCCATTCTGATGCATCTGATTTAGTATCCGCTTCCCCTTTCTTCCCTTTGTTACACACGCGCTTTTAATAGCTGCTTTCACTTCCCGCCTGAGGTCCGTTGCTTATTCAACCACCATTGTCTTCTTTCGCAATTGTGGGATTGTGGCTTTTGGGGCATCTAAAAAAAACACGTTCTTAAATAGTTCCTAGCTTACGCGTCCGCAGGACGTGATTGCAAAACTGGCGGCTACATGGCCCCCTACCCCCCAGGAGCTGCAGAGGCCGGTACCCTGCTGAGAGCCTGGGAAATAGTTATTTTGCCGATTCCAAAAATTCAGACTTTTTTTTTCCTTTGAATTCCCCATTTCTGTGTATGGGCCAAAGGGCAGATCCAGGAAGCTGGTATCTTAGCTCCTGCCAGCTGAGGCTAGATGTGCCTGCTTGGTTGTGCGTGCATGTGTCTGTAGAGCTGTGCGTGCACATGCGCGTGTGTGCACGCACGTGTGTACATGTGTATGTGTGTGTGAGTGCAATAGGAGTTTAAACTCTAGATGGCAGCATCTTCCTTTAGTTACTATACTTGGTTACAGGGAGAGAAACATCTGTTTGTCATTGTCATTGCTGGTATTATTATCATCATCATATTATTATCATTATTATTATTACTACTGTTATTGTAACCAAATTACGTTACGTTATTATTATTATATAATTGTTATTGTTGGTATTATTGTTGTCATATTATTATTATTATTATTATTATTACAATTACTATTTTGTGGCTTTATGCAAACATACAGGATAACAGAGGCCCTGCCCTAATCTGCTTATCGTCTGAGATCTAATAAGCTAGGCCTTCTCTTGGGCAGACATCAACCCTGGCTGATGGACTGTCCCCAGGGGAGCTGTGTATTTTGCCCATCCGGTCACCTCCAGGGACTTGTTCTTGTATCCACCTGTTTCACTGGATAGCTTCCTCCTCCAGCCAAAAGTCCTATCCCCTCCTGAAACCTGCTACAGCCTCCTTTTGATGCAGATGTCCCTTGTCTCTGTCCCATCCCTACCAGTACTTCCACACCTTGGTGACAAGAAGAGCGCTGTGTATTTGAAAGCTATCCCAATGGGGTAGCTGGTCCAATAAAAGAGATCCCCCACAAAGAAATCCTTGCCTCTCTCATAATCCCTTGACCATCCTGTCTATAATGGTGCTATAAGGAAAGGAGAGATAAGATGTCAATTCCCTTTTGCAAGTGGAAAGTCGGAAGAAGATGGGAAAGAAGGAAAAGTCAAATCAACACTAATTTTCTGTGATTCTGTGAAGCTGCCGATTTTGTAGAAAAACAATAAATAAACTAGAGGACTCGATCAAATAAAACATGCTTCCTGGAGGCTTAACCTTCTCACTCTCCTCCTTCAAATCCCTCTTTAAAGCTTTCCCGTGACGCTTACAGAACTCCTGACAACCGTCAGGCTGCCGGGCACAGGGCTCCCAAGACTGCTTTGTCATTCCTGTGCTGAACTGTTGGACAGTGTCCTGTGTTCATGGATCATGGAAACCCAGAGGCGCGGGGCTAGAAGGGACCCCGTAGCCCGTATCTAGTTCAGCCCCCTGCCCGAGGCAGGATCAGCCTGTTTAAACCAGCCCAGACAAAACCCATCCTCTAAGCTCTTAGCAAGACGATGTCAACCCTGATACAACACCAGGCATCATACCTGAAATGGCTCCTATAAAAAGCTGCTTAAGAGGTCCCAGGTAGAGGCCGTGCCCCTGGACAAAGGAAGGCACTCCCCCCCATACCGATTGGAGCAAGGGTAAAACTGCTGTATTGTATATTTGTGCACACCTTGCACTGTGGGGTCCGGGTGCATGACTGCGACTGAGCACCGCTCCCATGCAGAAAATCCTGTTCGGTGGGGAAAGCATTTGTGCTCCAGTTTCCAGGCCTCTCTCACTTCTGGCCTTCTCCTGCTGCAGGGGGTCACAGGCTGCCCTGTCCCGGGGCCGTGAGCTGGGGTGGTGGATGCAGTGAGCCGGCTCCTCGTTGCAAGCTGTACCTGTTACTGAGATGCCTGAGCGCTGACAGGAGCCCGTCTGTCTTCCTCCTGCTGCACCCGGGATGACTCTGGGGGCTTTTATTTTATCCGGAGAAGTCCAAGAGAAGCCAAAGCAAGTTCCTCTGAACTATATGCTGGTTTACTGGGATATTAGCAATCAGGATACATGACTGAGAGCTGGGGAGACCACACCTTGCTCTGGAAGGGAGCAATTTTCTCCTCAATGCCAGCCTGAGCCCACTTCTGACCCGCTCACCCCTTTCCTTCTGGTGTTGGCCTCCTTCTTGTGCTCCTTTTTCTTCCCAGGAAGGTGCTTTTCCACCTCCTCAGGCTTTGTGCTGCCTGGGTAAGCAAACAGCTCATTCGGTCATCACTTTTCTTGTGTTGGGGTTCAAAAATAATAGCTCTGAAGATGCCCCATTCACTGCCCTGCCTGGATGCCCAAGGGGATTCCTCCACGTCCACAGCATTAACTGCTCCACGGCCCTTCAAAGCCTGTGAGAAAGGAGAGGGAGAGTCAGATCTGCCCAGGCCGTGGGAGCCAGGGGGCAGCTGTTTCACAGCCCCTGGCAGAGCCGACCGGGTTCGGATCTCCAAGGGTCAGCATCCATGCCCCAAAGGACCAGCTCTGCCACCATGTAGAGGACAGCGGCTCCTACCAGAGGGTCAGTGACCCCTCTTTGGGAGACTGGACTCCCCAGGGAGGAGAGAGGCCACCGGGATAGCGGTGGAGGCGGGATCCTGCCCTCAGGTGAGGTGGGCTTGTGCTGAGCAGGTGCTTCCCATGTGGCTGCCTAAGTTGTGGAGAGCTGTGCAGAGCCAGAGATATCAGGGGGCCACAGAGCCCGGTTCTCCCAGCCACCACCGCGGGCTGCAACCTTTCCCTGGGCATTCGGTGTGAAGAACCCAGAGGCAGCTTTTGGCTGCAGCTCTCCCACCTCATCTCCAATCAGGCCTCTCTCTGCACAGGTCCAAACTGGAAGACCGTAGGGTTTGGACACGGCCCCCGATAACAGTCCCAGCCCAGTCCTGCTGCAGAGGGCGCCAGGAGAGGGGAGGGGGCCGGAGGCAAGGTAGGACCCCCCTGAACAGCGCACTGCCATGAAGAGGGTCCCTGGTGCTGTATTTCACAAGCAAAAACAGCAAGAGAGGGGAAAGCCGCCAGGCTGGGCAGGGGGCTGGCATGGATCTGCAGGGCTGGCCACTGCCTGCTAGGGCTGGCCGTTGGGTATGCGACTTTCTGCAAGGCTAGCAATGAGGAAGGCCAAGGGTCTAGGCTTGATCCTGGGCTCCACACAGAGTGGATTTCAGTCTCAGACTGAGCAGCCTGCGAATCCGGCTTGAGAACAGCTCCTTGCCTCAGTTTCCTTCTGTGTGCAATGGGGGTAAGGCCAGCTTGGCTCCGGCAGGTGCTGGGTGGGTTTGTTCATGGATGTGTATAGGGGATCTGTAGACTCGTAAGGCTTGGAGGGGCCATGACAACCCTCCAGCCAAGCCCTAGCATAGCTTAGTGACTCAGGGGGGAGCCCATGAGCTTGGGTTGGACTCCAACATATGTGCCAGCGAGCAAGGTATTTGGCTCCCAGCTCCAAGCTCCCAGCTCCTCCAACTGCTTCTAGCAGTCATGACCATCCCCGGGGGTCGCTTGCTGAGTTTTGCACACACCCACAGAGAGGCTGCAGTGGCTCGTGACCTGCCAGCCGTGCCCGTCCTGCTCTGGATCTAAGTGAAGACATCTCGCCTGGCGCCGATATCCCGGTGGTGAGCCCAGTCATGTCTGCCTCCACCCGTGCAGCTCTTCTCGCCCTTCTGGTGCATGCTGTAGCTGGAAGGGCTGCTCCACCAGACCTCATCAAGGGACATCTCCCGGGGGCTGCCTGGCTTGGAATTTGAGGGGTTCACATCAGTAGAGCCCGTCAGCTCTGGGGAGCCGGCTGGTCGGAGGCCTAATCCCCCAGCCCTGGACATGACGGCTCACTCAGTGTAGTTACTGTAGATGCTCCAGACAGGTGAGACCGTGTGTGAGCCAACCCCTCTCATCCTACCCCCACCCCGGATCTCATCAGGCCAAACCCCAGCTGCTCGCTGCACCGTGCAGAGTCTCAACCCGTTGCAGCAGACGTGATGCTCTCATGGCAGAAACAGAGCAGCCCTGCTGGCACCAAGCCACTAGCAAATGACCCAAGCCCCCAGGGGCCTGCCAGGCGGCTCTGGTACCCAGTCACATCTGTGGGAAAGGCCAGGCCCGGAGCTATAAAGAGAACTTACTCCGCCGCGTCACAGGCTCTCCTCGGCGCTGAAGCGGGGCGTGTGCTGCTTTCCCACAGAAAGCCAGGGCTGGCCGGCTGCGTTCCTGGAACGGCGCTCTGTCCTGGGCTTGATTTATGGCGGGATCCATGCGGGGCTGGGGCTGTGCATCGCCCTCAGAGAGCCAGCGGGGCAGAGAGCCAGGCAAACGCCCCAAAAGGAAGGGCTGGCTCATTGCCTCCGGGCTCTGTCTCGCTGCTGCGGGGTTTCCAGTGCAGTGGGAAGCTGGAGCTGGGCTTGAGGAGGGGGATAGGAGGCCCCTAAACCCTGTGCCTGGCCTTGCATGAAGACCCCTCAGCTCAGGAGAGGTTTATGAACAGGGGGATGCTCCGGTTTGGGAACTTAAAACAGGCAGAGCATCATCTTTACTTGGCCTTGTGCAAATCAGGAGGTGCCTGCTGACTTCCACAGCTGCCCAGTGCAAGACTGGTGCAAGGGGGAGTAGAGGCAGGCTCGGGAGGCCCTTGCTGCAGGGGTGAGAGCTTGGAAAGCAGGTGGCTGTCCCGGGAGCCTGAATGTCAGGGCTGGAGGAGGAGGTCCCAGGTGCTTTCCACACCCTGCAATAATAGCCCATGTCCCTGACTAGCTCCTGTACCTTTGCAGAAGCAGCGGAGAACCCCAGGAATGGACCCTGCTCTCACAGCCACCCCAGGGACAGTCTTTAGCCTGACAAGAAGAGGGGACCCCATGGGAAGGGCTCCACAAACAGGCAGACCAAGACTCTCGGCCACAATGAAGAGCTCCACTCACCCCTTCGGACCCTGCTGTCCCTGGCTCAATGCAAGCACCTCCCTGCCAAAGGGCCTGCCCACTGGCAACAAGGCCAGCCTCTCCCCCGTGGCCACCTGAGCGGCCTTGCAATCACCTGGATGACTCCCAGACAAGATCTGCTCCTAGTTTTCTGGCAAGTTAAAGTCCCTGCAACCCCCTGGCAGTGATACTCCGTTAGGGCCATCACCCCCTTAGCTGTTCTTGGGGTTAGAACGGCACTGGCCGCAGCTGTAGGGGCTGGCTAGAGACAGGGGGCAAAGGGCAGGTTGGGCAGGAGCTAGCTGGAGTCTAGAAGCCACACAGCAGAGGAAGAATGTGAATTATAGGTAATGCCGTTAGGACTGGTCCTGCTTGGATCAGGAGGTTGGACTAGATGTGACCTCCTCCGGCCCCCTCCAGCCCTCAATGCTCTATGAATTCTCTCCTCTTGGGTTGCACCCTTGCCAACCCTATGGACAGAAAACCTGGAAACAAGCTTGAAACGGAGCCATGGATGGTGCAGCAGGGCAGGGCACGGGCAATTCCCCTGCATTACCACCAGATGGTATCCACGGCCTCTGGATTGCTGCAGGGAGAGGGGTGAATGAAAGGTGCAGGAGCATTTCCTCCTGCAGATATAAGGTCAGATGCCTGGGGTTAGGCACTCAGCAGAAGCAAGAGGCTTCCCACTGCCCCGGCAGGGCCTCAGCCCTTGTCTTCCCTGTCCCTGCAAGCACCCTGGCAGGAGCGATGACACCTCGGTTCCTGTTTCTAGTCTCAACCTGCTTCTGTCCTCCCCAGGGCACCGAGCTGTGTAGGGCAGGGGGTTGTTGTCTCCTAATAATCCACTCTGAACAGAAACTCTGGGGACAGGGCTGTGACTCGGGGGTGGTAAAATCTGATGCAGACAGCAATGATGAGCTTCCGAGGTCCCTTCCAGCCCTAGTGTCTATCTATGAATCTATGACTGGTGGAAAAACCAGAGAGCAGCAGCTGAGCCTGGGGATGCTCGGAAACATGGAAACCATCCTGTGCCTAACACTGGACACTGAGTAGGTTCTTCGATGACTTCTGTAGGGCCTAGACTGGATCCATTTTCCTGCTTTCCCAGCATCTTCCAGGATGTCCTTTTTTTTTTTTTTTAACTCCCCACTGTTCAGTCACCATCTTGATCCAGGCTTTGAGCATAATTTGGATAGGGGAAAATCCCCCCAAAAGATCCAATTTCAACAAAAAATATCAATGATGTTGCAGTCCCCTCACCCCCATGGACAAATAGCTTTAAAGGTCATTTTACAATGAAAAAGCCACTTTGCTTTGCCCCTCTGCTCAGATTCAGCCCAATCACCGTATTTGGGGTTAGACTGATAGAAACTAGGGAGGGCTTTCATTTTTCTCTGCAGCGGGTGGTGGGGGGCATGGCTCTCTTCCTTGGATCTCTCTGGGGCACTTTAATAACTGCTTCCTGTCCTTGCAGCACCAGGACATTGGTTGCGTCCTCATCCCCCTGCTCAACCTAGGGCAGCTCAGGGTGCTCATGGTGTTTCTAGCAGCATGCCTGCCTGCTACATTGCAATGGGGTCAGAGCCATAGAAAATGAGGTTTGGAAGGGAGCTCAGGAGGCTGCATTGAGTCCAACCCCTGCACCAAGCAGGACCAGCCCCAACTACATCATCCCAGACAAGGCTTTGTCTAGCCAGATCTTCAAAACCTTCAAGGATATAGATGCCACCACCTCTCTGGGGAGCCTGTTACCCTCTTGGTTAGAAAGTTCTTCCTAATATCCAACCTCCACTTTTGCTGCAACTTGAGCCCATTGCTCCTTGTCCTGTCACCTGTCCCCGCTGAGAACAGTCCAGCTCCGTCCTCTTTGGGTTGATCGTGTCATTTTAAGAAATAGGTAGGCAAACAGTCCTGGAAGATAGCTGATATAGGGAGCGGGCTGGATTAGATGTGAGCTTCTGAGGGCCCTGTTAGCTTGTCTGTCCTGTGTGTCTGTGATTTAGTGCTCCAGAAGCGTTCCTGTCCAACAGCAGACAAGGGTTGAGGGATTTGGGGTGTGGGGGCGCGGCACTGCATCCTGGACTGCCACACTTTGGAAATCCAGAGGTATTAGAAACCTCTGCATAACTATAAAGCATTCCTGTGCCCGTGCATTGAGGCTGCAGCCCCAGCGTATTTGCTTCAATGCCTTCCTGGGAGGGTCCGAGAGGCAGGTCCCAGAAGGGAGAGATCCATTCCGATGCATGCTCCAGACAAGAGGCAGAGCAAGCTGGGGCCAGGCCCGGCGGCTTCAGGAGATTAATTATTAGTCAGAGGCCAATAAAGCGAGCAAGTGAAGTATGGTGATAAAGACGGAGATAAAGCAGAGCCATTACACTTGCGTTTTATGGCAGGGTAGGAACCCTGTTTAATGGACTGGTGAGAGCTAACCAGCTGGTGCAGCTGCTCGCGCACCCAGCCAGTTTAGCCATGTGCAGATGACGTCTGAATTGAGGACAACCTGAGCACACGGGGAGCTGCCGCGTAGCCCGGCACCAACCCACATCACATGCTGCCTTGAGCCTGCTCAAAGCACTCTGCTACCTTCTGGCAGGCGGGCAGGGCATGCCACTGCGTCCCTGCAGGAGACACCAAGGCCTTGTTTTTCCATGCAGGTGTTTAAGCAGCTCCCCCAACCCAGCAGCTCCTGTTGGCTTTTTTAGAAAAGGTTTCCAAAGAGCCCTGCATGAGCAGGAGCATCGCCAGCAGATGGAGGGCAGTGATTCTTCACCTCCATTCGGCACAGGAGAGTCCACATCTGGAGTCCTGTGTCCAGTTTCCCCCCCACACACTTCAGAAAAGATGCGGACACATTAGAGAATTGGTAATGAACATGATTTGTGGGCTGGGGCCCATGACTTGTGGGCAGAAGATGAGGGAACTGGGCTTATTTAGTTTAGAGAAGAGAAGGAGGATTTAATAGCAGCCTTCAACTCCCTACAGGGGGGTTGCAAAGAGGATGGAGCTGGACTGTTCTCAGTGGGGGCAGATGAAAGGACAAGCAGCAATGGGCTCATGTTGCAGCAAGGGAAGGTTAGGTTAGATATTAGGAAAAACTTTCTCAATAGGAGGGTGGTGAAACACTGGAACAGGCTCTCCAGAGAGGTGGTGGACTCTCCATCCTTGGAGGTTTTGAAGACCCGGCTAGCCAAAGCCAAGGATGGGATGATGTAGTTGGGTCTAGTCCTGCTTGGAGCAGGGGTTGGACCCTGAGCTCCCTCCCAACCCTCATCTTCTATGATTCACTGAATCTATGAACCCAGCACTCTGCAGCATCTAGCTCCACTTGCAGGCTGTGGGTGCCATCGGTTGATGCCGTCCTGCGTGTCCACACGTGAGGACTCCTGTGAGGCTCAGGAGGATGCAGCCAGGCTGGGCTGCTCTGCACATATCTCTGTTTGCCAGCACAGCTGCACCAGCCCAGGCCATGACCTGGGAAGCATTTGTCAGCTGCGTTGGGCTCCAGCCTGCTTTGTTCTTGGGAGATATTTCCAGGAATGTGGGTGGAGGGGGGGAGATTGGTAGGTGGGATCCTTCTCCTTGAACATGTCTGCACTTGGAAAACAGCCACCTGCAATTCTCCAAGGTGGAGCGATGGCAGAGAGCTCAGGTTATTCTGCACCCCTGTTATCATCTCACCCTGGTCAGGATGACACAGAGGTAACAGTGTCAGCACCTGGAGTCCATTAATGACCTCACCAGGCTGGAACTGCCCAGGGGATCCCCATTCAGCCAAAACCAGGGCTCAAGACTTCGATAGCACCAGGGGCGGGGGGCAGGAGATCGGCATCATTAGACTTCTTCCTTCTTGCCTACCTGCTTTTAATTGCTTTCTGATTTGCATGTGGGCATGCCCATACACTGCAACGACTTCTTGCACATCGCAGCAGACGACGTATGGGCCGGCTCACGGCGAGAGGAGCGCACACTGCGAGGCAGCCAGGAGTGTTTTCCATTAGGAGCGTTTCCAGGGGCCTCCTCCCAGCCACGCCTGAGCCAGCAGCCTCCCTTGGAGCAGTCTTGGCTGCCTGCCCCACAAACAAGCAGGGTTCTTCCACCGCGGGGGCTCCCGGGGAGCGGGCGAGGCACCAGTGCACGTGGGACGGGGACGTGGGAAGCCAACTCTCACAGTCCAGGCTCCAGCCCTATGCAGGAGATGAGATGCCTGGCACCCTACTCCCCCTGTTCTCCGCCACGATGAACAGAGGCACCAAGGATGGTGTGTCTGCAGCCCGTTGCAAGCAGAAGAGCCTGGTTTGCCTTTGGCTTTGTGCTATTGCGAGGCCAGGGTCCTGTAAATTGGCTATTGGGTTGGTATCATGAGCCTTTAGCTTTATGATAATATTATATATTTGTTCAACCAATCATTTCAGATTCTTTTTGGTATTGGTTGGTGGAATTGGAGCTTGCTCCATCCAC
>NW_017728953.1:1291017-1292909 GCF_001723895.1 Crocodylus porosus
AAAAAAGGCCATGGTTTTGACCTGGTATTGCAGTGCTTCCAGGACCGGTGCAAAAAAACAGAAAGGCCATGGTTTTGGGCCCCACATGTCCCCATTCACTTTTGACACACAACCCCTTGCCCTGTCCTACTTGAAGGGCCTGAAACCCACAGCTCCACCCCCCAGGATAGGGTCCCCTCTGCTTGGAGCTGGGTCACTAGAGGCACAAGGGAGCCTGGCTGTGCAGACTAATAGCTAAGCTCTTTTGGAAGGGGCTGTGCGGGGCTCCAGGCCGTGTTGCTGAAGGTATTTCTGTTCTCAGGGCCAGGCCCATGTCAGGTAGCATGGATGTTTCTCATGGTATTTCTGGGCTTTGGTGGTTGTTGTATGGGGCTGAGAGGGAATTGCTCCCCACCTCCTTTCTGCTCCATGCATCAGCATGTTTTTAAGCCTCCCCCAGGGGCATTGGGTGTTGGCTGCAGCTAAAGATGGGGATTTTGACTGGCTGTGTCAATGCTCCTGGTCTCCAGTTGCAGCAAGGGAAGTTTAGGATGGATACTAGGAAAATCTCTCTTCCCAGGAGGGTGGTGAAGTGCTGGAACAGGCTACCCAGAGAGGTGGTGGCATCTCCATCCTTGGAGGTTTTGAAGACCTGGGGAGACAAAGCCAAGGCTGGGATGATCTAGTTGGGGCTGGTCCTGCTTTGAGCAGAGGTTTGGACTCGATGTGACCCCGAGGTCCCTCCCAACCCTCCTGCTCTATGATCCTATGGTGCCAAATACAGCAATTAGCACGGCACAGATAGCGTGCTCCAGGCTGCACGACATGGGTGCTGTCCTGCAGAGGAGCAGAGACGGTCCCCGAACGCAGACGTATCACAGGCTCAGAGGTGAGGTGTCAGCCCCCGCCTGCTGTCCTGGGCACTGGTGCTTCTCCTGCTTTCCTTCCCCACTGCACCCTCAGAGCCCCATGCTGGCCCCACCATGGTCTGGACCGGACAGGTCTTATCAGCTTCCAGGAGCAACCCCCCCCATGCTAGGCTCCAGCTCTCCCTGCAGATAACGCAGACAGGAGCCTTGAAGGGCGGATCTCACAGCCCTTGGCAGGAGCTCCCACAATTAAACCAGCAAAGCCCCTGGGACCCCGCAGTAGCTGGCACCTGGTTCAGCTCCCCAAACACCAGTTGCTTCCCTGAAAGAAAGAATTGCCGGCGAGTCCCTGCACTGAATGAGTGGGAGGGCAGGAGTTTGGGCTACGGGAGGCCATAGTTAAGTGAAGCTGGCGTTAAGCAAAGATGCTGCAAAGGACCTTGGCAGCAGCAGGCTTCAGCGACCGCTGGAAGACCTAAAGAGGCAGCGAGCGAAACACTGAGTCAGAGGAAGAAGCAACAGCTGAAGGACCAAGCAGAAGATACGGAGAAATGAGGTGTGCTCAGCAGGCTGCAGGTCCCAGCTTCAGTAAGGGAGGGTGCTAGGAAAGGCCAGACTCAGCCGGGAGCGCGCCCTGGATGCCCGAACCTGGAAGGGGGAGCTGAAGCTGGCAAGCGATGAGCTGCGGGCATCCGGGAGACAAGCCAGCACGGGCAGCCCCTCCGTCCCGGGATGATGTCGACCACGGCTCACTGGTGGGTCTTGGCAGGCCCATCCCGCAACGCAGCCCTGAAGTAAAGAGGGACATCTCGGAGAGAGCAGACCTGGCATGGAGTGGGGGCTGGGGTTTCCTTACCATTGATGGGGGGGCCATCCGCCTGCGGGAGCTCTCCCCCAGGCAGGGGCCTCGCAGCCCAGCTCCAGGGGTGGGCTGCAGCCCTCTGACGCCCCCCAAGAGCACCCCTCCGCGAGCCCCCCTGGTAGGAGCCGAAAGCCGGGAGCGGAGGCTTCCCGCAGCCCGGGCGCGGTGCGGGGCGGCCGGGA
>NW_017728953.1:1293009-1296401 GCF_001723895.1 Crocodylus porosus
CGATGCACTTGTTCCGGAGCTGCAGCTACCACATCCAGCTGCGGGGCGAGGCGGGCGGCCTGGCCGGCGTGCGGGGCATCCGCTGGGTACGTGCGGGCTGGGCTCGTGGCCCCCCGGAGCCCGGGGCAGAAGGGGGCGGCCGGGCCCCGGCAGGGCGGTGCGGGGGGCAGATCTGGGCCGCGGGAGCGCGGCTGGGGGCATGAAGCGCCCGGGCAGCGGCCTGGTGCAAACAGGTGGCGGCTGGTGGAAGCATCCCTGCTTAGGGCAGGGCCCGGCGGGTTGTCCCAGCCCCAGGGACCCGCTGCCGCCCCGCCAGCCCCTGGTGCCGGGCAGGAGAGAAAACAGCTTTCCCTCCTCCGGGGAGCCCATAGCGGGGTGCCAAGCCCGGAGCCCCGGGGTGCCCTGTTGTTTCCATGAGTGTCTACAAGGGCTCTGGAGCAGCTCGGAGCAGGGCTGTGGCCCGTGACCCGCGCGGTGCTGCCCTGTATTGATGCAGTGCAAGCAGCTGGGAGCAGGGCACGGGGCTCCCGCAGCTCCTCCACCAGCTCGCGCCAGCCAGCCCGTTCCCCAGCTCCGCTCTCACCCGGGCGTGAGATGAGACCTGCTCTTGCGTTTCAGTGCGCGGCAGCTGTGCACCGCTCTGCCTGGGTCTGAGGTGGGAGCGTGTGAGTAGGGAACTTTCCCCCCCCGCCAACCCTGCGGCATCGGGGTCCAGCGCCCCTTCCCTTCACAGCTGGAGGGTTTCCACAGGCAACAAGGATGCAGTCGACACCAGGGTGGGTCTGGAGCCTGCTCTAGGCTGGGTTTCTCTTTGCAAATTGTTGCCCCCTTTGCCAGGAGCACAAAGCCTTGCCAGCAGCCGGGGTAGGACATCGCATAGGCCTGAGGGGTCTGGAGTAACTGGGACAGGAATAGTGTGGGGTGGGGGCACCCCATGAGGCAGCCCTTCGGCCCTGTGCTCAGTCTCAGCTCTGGGGCAGCCCATGGAGAGAGCCAGGGGCATTGGGCCTGCCAGGGGTTCCTGAGTGACAGGGTAGCTCTGCCTGGATCTTGCTGTCAAGCTGCACCTGGCCTTCTCCGGGGTGGGGTGCCAGGTGTGTTGACCCCCCCCCGGGGTGGTGGGAGTCCATCGTGACCCCAGCCAGCTGATGGGATGAGGCAGTCGAGGACAGGGTGGCCATGATCCTCTGCATCCCTGGAGACCGTGCCACGAGTCATACCTCCTTGATCCCAGGCCCTTGGGAGACTGGGTTCCCGCTGGAGACGGCAGCTGCATGCCATGTCCTCACCCTCTCCTGTAGCTTTCTCACACGTCTCTGATGTTCAGTGGAGCTCTTGGCTCCAGCCCGTCTGCATCGTGCAGGCTCTGTATCAGCCCCCTGCTCCCATGGGACCTCCAAACCTACCTGGCCAGAGCTGGGGCACGAAGCCTGCCTTGGAGCAGGGGGGAAGGACAGTCATCCTGCGCCCATGGCCTCTCTGCCCCAGCTGAGCAGCTAGGATCTGAAGTCATACACTTATAAAATCAGAGAACATAAGGCTTGGAAGGGACCTGTAGTCCAACCCCCTGCTCCAAGCAGGACCAGCCTCAACTGGATCATCCCAGCCAAGGCTTCATCTTAAAAACTTCCAAGGATGGAGATGCCACCACCTGTCTGGGCAGCCTGTTCCAGTGCTTCACTACCTGCTTGGTGAGAAAGTATTTCTTAATGTCCAGCCTAAACTTCCCTTGCTGCAACTGGAGCCCATTGCTCCTTGTTCTGTCATCTCTTACTGCTGAGAACAGCCCAGCTCCATCCTCACTGCAATCCCCCTGCAGGGAGGTGAAGGCTGCTAGTAAATCCCCTCCTCAGGCTTCTCTTCTGCAGACTAAATACACCCAGGTCCCTCAGCCTCTCCTGAAGTCCCTAAACTCAGAGATTTATCTCCTGTCACGAGGGGGAGAGTGGATACCTGAGCCCAGCATGTGGGCTCTGGGAGGCCTCCACGGACACCTCCGGGGGCTCTGGGCTTGGTTCGCTGGTCTCCCGGAAGGGCGAGGGCTTGCACAGGGGCCCCGGTGACCAGAATAGCGTTGTTGTTGTCCCAGGGATCCCGAACAAAGGCAAGTGCAAGAGCAAGAGCTTGGCTGGCTGCCCAGTGCTGCCGGATTTCTGGAGGCAGACAGGATCTTGGGGCCTTTGCATCCAGCGAGCAGGAAGATGGAAAGAGGCTACTCCTTAGGAAGCTATTTGGAGACGGTGGCTGAGACACAGGGGACAGCGGGGTGGGGGCCTGGAGGGGACATCCTGCCTCTCAGGCAGGCAAAAGGGATGCAGAGCTGTGGGGCAGCGGTCAGCCTTTGACACCACAGAGGTGCCCGGGCAGATAAAGAGCCCTGGTGCCCAGACGTACCCACGAACTGGCACGCTGGGCTCCTTTTGCAGGCTCTGGGGACACGGCTTGTGAGTCCTGCCGTTGCACTGGGGTCTGTGCAGGGCATGAGCTATGTGCACACATGTGCCAGGAGGCGTGAGCTGCTCTTGGTGCCCTTTGGACTGTCTTGGAGAGGAGAAAGCTTGGGCTGGGAAGGAAACAAGACCCTGTGTGCTGGAAGGGAGCCTCTTCCCCCTCTGAGCTGCAGGGCCAGTGGGGATGGTTACTTGTAGGCCCCTGCGGTCTCGGGGGCCGCACCAATGATGGGCAGCATGGTCCTCTGCCTGAAGAAGCCTGGTTCCTGCTCCTTGTTCCTCTGGCTGCCACCCGTGGCAGCTTCCCAGCCTGGCCGTGGCCCGGCTTTTATTTGTAAACACTTCCTTTGTAACTGCAGGAGTGTTTCCTGCTCCACCGCACAGTCACGAGTCTTGGGAAAGTTTGTACAGCGAGTAAGAGACACCGCGTCCCAGAGGGCAGGTGCAGGGGGCAGCAGTTTGTGCCTCCTGGGGTCCTGGGCCGACTGGAGACTCCTAACGTGGTTGCATTTAGGGTGCCCCTTCCACGCTGGGCTTGCTGGTCAAGAAGGGTGGAGAAGGAGCTGTTTGAGGAGCTGGCTGAGATCCCTGTTGACCCTCAGCGGCTGAAGTGGGAGCTCAGACATGCACCAGGCGCCTAGGAGTCAGGACCACAAGCTTGCAGCGGGGCAGGGAGCCAGCCCCGAGGGGTGGCAGGCCGTCTATGCACCTTCGCTGTGCTGGGCAGGGCCGGTGTCCCCAGACAGATCAATGCCCAGACAGGCTTTGTGGGGCAGCCTGGAGTCCAGGGGCAGGTTGGGTGGTGACCGCATAGCCTCTTGCTGGCAGGGGTAGATGGCCTGGGGGTGCACACCTGCCTGGGTGTCTGTCAGGGATACAGGAGCCAGGCAAGGCTCACGTGGCTGCTTTCTCCTCCCCTGAGCGCGTTCCTACCCGAGCTGC
>NW_017728953.1:1297351-1303780 GCF_001723895.1 Crocodylus porosus
GCAGAATGAGAGAACAGGAGGGTTGGAAGGGAGCTCAGGAGGTCGCATCGAGTCCAACCCCCTGCTGTAAGCAGGACCAGCCTCAAATAGATCATCCCAGACTTGGCTTTGTCTCCCCGGGTCTTCAAATCCTCCAAGGATGGAGATGCCACCACCTCTCTGGGGAGCCTGTTCCAGTGCTTTGCTACCCTCCTAGTGAGAGAGTTTTTCCTAATATCCAACCTCAACTTCCCTTGCTGCAACTCGAGATCGCTGCTCCTTGTGTCATCCACCACCACTGAGAACAGTCCAGCTCCATCCTCTTCGCAACCCCCCTGCAGGCAGATGAAGGCTGCTGTCAAATCCCTCCTTAGTCTTCTCTTCTGCAGACTAAATACGCCTGGTTCCCTCCGCCTCTCCTCACAAGTCCTGTGCCCCAGCTCCTGAACCATTTTCCTTACCCTCCACTGGATTCTCTCCAATGTGTCCACATCCTTTTTGTAGCGGGGAGACCTACAACTAGATCCAGGACTCCGGATATGGCCTCACCAGTGCCTAACAGAAGGGAATAATCACTGCCCTTGATCTGCTGGCAGCACACCTACCAATGCAGCCCAGGATGCTCTTAGCCTTCTTGGCAACAAGGGCACACTGCTGGCTTATATTCAGTTTATTGTCCACTGTCACCCCCAGGTCCTTTTCTGCAAAACTACTGCTTAGCCAGTCAGTCCCCAGCCTGTATCAGTGCAATCCCTTGCAGTCAAGGATGATTGTCTTCCATGACTGTCCTTTCTGTGGGTCTGAAGATGACTGATGAGGCTGTTCTGGGATCAAGAGACCGCTGCATGTTTCTATGTGGGGTGGGTGGCTCTGGGTTATAGGTTCAGTCTGTGACACGCTGTTTCTGCTGCCCCTGCTTTTCCATCTCCTGTTGTCATTGCCAGGTTTCAAAGTACTGAGGTCCCTGCAGCAAACTTCCTCCATTTGGGGCAGTCCTGGGTGATACTCTCCTATGAGTTGATGTCAATATTGCATTTTTTCAAGTTGGCCTTGAAGTGCTTTCTCTGCCCTCCTCTTGACCATGTGCCTTCGCCAAGATGGGAGAATACAGCTTGCTTTGGGAGACTGGAGTCAGACATCCAGATGATGTGGCCAGCCCAGCGAAGTTGATATCAGATGATCAGCGCCTTGATGCTCATGGAGTTTGCTTGCAAAAGGATGCTAATGTTGGTGCATCTGTTTTCCCACTGGATTCAAAGCATCTTCTACACGCAGCACTGATGGTACTTCTCCAGTGACTTGACATATCTCCTGTACGTTGTCCGCATCCCAGCTCTGTACAGCAAGGTGAAGATCACGACTGCTCAATAGAAACCACAAGCTTGGTTTTGGAGCTGACATTGCTGTCTTCCAACGCCCATTTCCGCAGGTGTCCAAAGGCTGCACTTGCACATTTGAGGCAATGTTGGATCTCTTTGTCGCCGACGTTCTTCTGCGAGAGGCGGCCTCTGAGGTATGGGACCACTGATGCCTTTATTGAGGCGTGCAAGAAAATGGGACCGATGCTCAACCGTCCGAAAATTAAAATCCCCCATCAACAAGCTCTTAATGAATAGTCCCCACCTCTGGTAATTCAGATTCATGATGAAACTCTGGAGACCGTCGAGTCACAGAAACCATCCTCTGCAGCAGTGTGGGCCCGGGCCTGGCTGGTACCCCCGGCAGGGACTATGCCTCTAAGTGGGCCCCTTTCCTCAGCAATGGTGCTTATCCCTGCACTGTCCCTTCCCTAGGCCTAGGAGCAGTTTCCACACATCCACAGCCTACGATAAGGCACTAGCCCGTTGGTGTCACCCTGACAGGGCTTGTGCTCTCCATCTACTCCATGGCTGGTACCTTGCAGAGGGACAGGGCCCCCCGTTCCCCAGTATTTGTGCAGTGCCCAGCCCCCAGTCTTGGCTCCAGGTCCCTGGTCCCTTGCAGAGGGACGGTGTGCCCCAGACCCTCATATTTGTGCAGTGCTCTGCCCCCCCAGCCCTGGCTCCAGGCTGCCCACCTTGCTTCACCTGGCACCTCCCAGGCTGAACATGTTGCACCTGTAGCTATTTGCAGCTCAGCACCCTCAGGCAGTGTCTCAGGGTAGCTGCAACCACCCTCTGCAGTGCATCACAGAGTCACCAAATATACTCACCCAGCCCTGGCCAGGAACACCTTGCCGGTGTATGCGGGGAATGCTGAGCCCGAAAATAACCTGGACCCTCCCTACACTATGGTGGGTAAGCTGTCACCACCCACGAAAGAGATCTGGGAGTTGTGGACAGTGCGCTAAAACCATCAGCTCCATGCTCAGCTGCCATCAAAAAGGCAACCATGAGAAGGGGTTATAAAGAAGGGTATGATGAACATTGCTGAAAGTATCGTGATGCCCCTTATACACCCCCAGTGCATCCACACCTTGAATCCTGCACCCAGTTCTGGTCCCCGCACCTCCAGAAGTGTGTAGAAGAACCAGAGACGGGACCGAAAAGGGCATCAAGGATAATAACCAATACATGGGGGTTTCCATATGAGGAGAGTCTAACAAGGCCAGGCCTGGTCTGTAGAAAAGAGACGGTTGAAGGGAGACATGAGAAGAGTTTTGCCAAAATATTGAAGGGTGAAGACCAAGTCTGTAGGGATTTATTCTTGACTGTCTCTCTCCAGACAAGAATGAAGGGTCACTGCATGAAATGAGCAGGTTGTCATTTTAAATGACCGCAAGGAAGTTCTTTCTACCTCTGTACGGCATGAAAGGCTGGGACTGGTGGCCACCAGATGCTGTAGGAGCCCGATCCACAAAGGGATCAGACACGGGCTTGGAGGAAGGGGGCATCGGGAGCTATTGGGCACGGGAGTGATGGGCATGGCATTTGCATCAGGGTGTCCTGGACTTTCAGCGCTGAAGGCTGCAAAAGAGAGAGGAGCAGGGAAAAGTCCTGGTCAGGCCCAGTCGCTCTCCTTGCCAGCCTCCGCTCTCTGCCCCCGTGTGACACAGGAGAAGGGGCACGAAGGACCTAGGGTCTGATCCAGTCTGTGGTAGCTCTTATCTTCTTATGGGCATGTTGCAAGTCCCATGCATGTTTTAGGGAGGGGTTGAGGAAAATTTTGTCCCCCCCATGTAAAATCATCCAGATCAGGTCCAAATCCATTTGGATCATCCAAAACCCATATGTGGCCCTGCTGCTGGCAAGTATCCTCCACCCCAGCCTGGGGCTTCAGGTACTTGGAGGAGCTGCAGCCTGGTTTGTTGCCCAGAGCAGTGCAAGAGGGGCTGTGGAAAGGGGTGTGAAACGGCCACTGAAACACAGGCCACAGGGGAGTCCCAGCAGCTCACACCCACTGGGGTAGGGCTGGGAGCTCCTGTGCACCGGGCCGGGCCTGGGCAGGCCGCTAACAAAGACCTTCTGTGCTGCTCTTTCCAGACCCCGCTTCCCGAGAGCAAAGCATCCCTGGATTATGGCCACAGCCTGACACAGGTGAGTTCACCAAGCTGGGAGCCCCCAGGGCACGGGCTCCTACTTCCCTGCCCGCGGGTGAGTGGGGGCTGCATACGCAGGTCTAGCTGACCTGTTTCCCAATCTTTCTGCCTTGGCATGGTTACTGCCACTGCTTGTCACCCCCAGGCTTCCTCGGACAGGGTGCGGCGAGCTGGGCGGGTCCTGTACGGCTACCTGCTCAGCAGCTGCCCCAACCTCATCCGCGACCACAAGCACCACCTCCGGCATCACAGGTGGGGTCCCAGGAGGGCGTGGGGCTGGGGGCGGAGCTGGGGGGCGAGCCCAGACACAGGGGGATGGGAGGGTGGAGCTGGTTAGTGCCCATGCATGAGACCCAGAGAAGGCTGAGAGGGCCTTCTGGTGCCCCCTGTTTCTCTGTCAGCCCTGCCCGGGGCTCCCCAGACCTGAGGCCCCCGTCTCCCCACCATCCCCTCCCGCAGGCAGTGCTGCTCTGGGAAGGAGCTGGTGGACTGGCTGCTCCGCCCCAGCTTCTCCATGCAGACGCGGAGCCAGGCGATCGGGGTCTGCCAGGTGCTGGTGGACGGAGGGGTCCTGATGCATGGTGAGAAGGTGGCGGGAGGGCAGCCCTGACCTGGCTCCCAGTGCCCTGCTCTGGGACAAGGCTCGGGCGGCACATGTGATGGGCACCAGGAGCAATTGCATGCCGACTCGCACAAGTGTGTGCGCAGCCCCTGCTCCAACCGGCCCGCATGGCATCTCCTCTCCATCCCTGCCTGCTGTGTCTTGCAGGGTGCACGCAGTACAGCTTGTGCAAATGGAGACTCTTGCATATGTGTGCCTTGCACATGTGCCATGTCTTGCAAGTGTGCCATGCCTTGCACAGGGGGGAGCCTCTCAAAAGTGTGCTATGCTGCACCCATGGAGTCCTTCACATGCTCTCCCTGCTTCTTTGAGTCACTAACAGGGGTGTTTTGCTTCTCTCTTGCACGCCCACCATGCCTTGCACCAGCACTGTTTCTTGTGCACCCAGCCTCGCAGGGGCGGGGGCCTTCATGCTGGCGCGGCCGGGGGCTCACACTGCTCTTTCCCCAGTGAAGCAGGAGTGGCATTTCCAGGACAAGGACACCCAGTTCTACCGCTTTGCCGAGCTGGACCTGAGTCCAGAGCCCGGTGCTGGCGTCAGGGACCCCGAGGAACTGCTGGAGGCGCTCACCTTCCTGGCCCAGCTGGGCCCCGACGCGCTGCTCACCATGGCTCTGCGAAAGCCGTGAGTGTGACGTGCCACCCCTGTGTGTGCAACCCTCCCCTTGACCTTGTCACAGCCTCAGTTGGGCCTGGGCTGGGAGATACAGTCAGGTTTCAGGGGGCAGCCCCCAGCTCTGGGACCTTGTCTGAGTGCACCGGAGAGGTCAGGTCTTCTCCCAGGGCTCTGGCCTGGGGTTTGGCTGCCTCCTGCTACACCCTGCCAGGCTCTCCAGTGCCCTGCAGGCACCAACTCGTGGAGGGGCACTGAGAGCCTCTGCCATCCAGCCTGCAGGCTTTTCCTCCTGGGTGGGGCGGCCCTTGCCCATCTTTGCATGCCCCTGGCTGGGCCAGCAGGTCACTCCCTCCCCTGTCCTCTCCCCAGCCCCGTACAGCGCACGGAGGATGAGCTGGAGTTGATATTTGAAGAGCTGCTGCACATCAAGGCTGTGGCTTATCTGTCCAGCTCGGTGAGTGCTGGCTTCCCCCCAGTGTGCCCTGCTGCCCCTCCACCCTGGGCAGGCCCCAGACAATCACAGTGCCTTCCCCCTCCCCATGCCCTGAGGGGTCTGCCTGGTCCTGCTGTCTCCTTTCTCCCACCCCATGCCCCCCAGTCTAGCCCGCACGCTCACTGGAGCTAACAGGCCCCTCTCTCTGCAGGTGAAACGGGAACTGGCATCTGTGGTGCTGTTTGAGTCGCACGCCCGGGCGGGCACCGTGTGTGAGTATGGCCCTTGCAGGGCTGGCTGGAGCCTGGGCAGGGCAAGGCATGCAGGAGTGGCTGGGCTGCACAGGGTGGCCAAGGGGTGGGCAGGGCAGAGCTGCTACCCCGCAGCTCCCAGCCAGTGCCTGGGGCCCTGCTCTCAGCCCCGTGGCTCTTGTCTTCTCCTGCAGTGTTCAGCCAGGGGGACAAAGGCACCTCCTGGTACATCCTCTGGAAGGGCTCCGTGAACGTCGTCACCCATGGCAAGGTACAGGGGGCTGCCCTAACCCTGGAGGCCCATTGCAGAGTCCCTGTTGGCCCATCTAGCCCTCTATCCAGGACAGCTGGGGTGGGACTGGCATGCCAGGCCTGGGGGGCTGACAGCACAGTCGAAGGAGCCTGGAGCACTGTCCCTGCGTGGCGGCATAGAGCCACAGCCCGGTGATGGAGGAGAGGTGCTTTGGTCCTATGCTCCCCCCGGGCACCAGGGTGGAGTGCAGGGGTGGGAGGGGTGCCTGGGTCCCAGCCTGCCGCTGCTCCAGGGCCTGGTGACCACGCTACATGAGGGCGATGACTTCGGGCAGCTGGCACTGGTGAACGACGCGCCCCGAGCTGCCACCATCATCCTGCGTGAGGACAACTGCCACTTCCTGCGCGTGGACAAGCACGAATTCAACCGCATCCTCAAGGTGGGCTAGGCCCCCACCCAGCTCCTGCCTCTGCCAGACAGGCATGGGGCATGGGGCATGGGGCTGTGGCTTCTACAGGGAGCAGGGGGTGCCAGTTCCCATCACCAGAGCCACGCAACCCATGGGCCTGGGGTCCAGGGATGCTGTGGGCAGGGGATGCTCCCTGCATCATGGACCCTGCTCGGGGAAGATCACCAGATCATTAGATGCAGGGGTAGCAGTGGACATCGTCTTCCTGGACTTCCGGAAGGCTTTTGACACTGTCTCCCACCCCGTTCTCATTAAGAAACTGGGGGGCTGTGGTGTAGACACCCACACA
>NW_017728953.1:1304485-1315515 GCF_001723895.1 Crocodylus porosus
ACCCTGGGGGTGTTTAAGAGGAGGTTAGATGAACATCTTGCTGGGGTCATTTGACCCCAGTACTCTTTCCTGCCAGGGCAGGGGGTCGGACTAGATAATCTGCTCAGGTCCCTTCCGACCCTACAAACTATGAAACTATCTCTTGTCCCTGAGAGTATGGGTACAAATGGGGTAATGCTCCTGGCCTTGGGGCCAAGGACCTGCCCCCTGTTCTAGTGCATCCTCCATGCAGCCATGGGCTGGTTCTGGCTTCTGGCAGGTGCTGGGAGATATTGCCCCCATCCCACACCCCTCAATCTGTGACTGCAGGGCCTGGGGTCCATTTTACCCTCTGCTTCCAAGCTGTCAAGGTAGCCTTGCTTTGGCCTTTGCCCTGCGCTGCTGTTCCCACTCCACCCCCCTAGACACCCCAGGCCAGGGCAGGACTGCAAGAGCAGGCTCCTGGCCAGGCTGCCCCAACCCTGGGATGCCAGTCCAGTCCCCTGCCAAGAATGGGATGGGCCCTGGGCAAGGCTGACGTCAGGTCTCTGCAGGATGTGGAGGCCAACACCATTCGCCTGAAGGAGCACGGGAAAGTGGTGCTGGTGCTGGAGAAGAATAGTGGCCTCGGTGGCCACGTGGCAGTTGCAGGGAGCAGTAGGTACAGTGGCCCGTCTCACCCCTCCGTCCCCTGCCCCAGCTTGGGCCAAGTCCTGCCCCTCCATGGGTGTGCCCAGCCAATGTCGGCTGCCCCCCCATGCCCTGCCTCTGTCCCTGTCCCCTCCGCCTGCATCCAGGGCACCTGGGCCTGATCCTGTGGTTGTAGGGCCCCTGCCCGGCAGCCCTCAGGCCCCCTGTCGCAGTCATGGCCCCTGCAGCTGACCCCCCGTGGGCTCTGCCCACAGGTACTCGGTGATGGCAGGGACCCCGGAGAAGATCCTGGAGCACCTGCTGGAGGCCATGAGGCTGGATGCCACCTTCTATGACCCCGTGGGTGAGCATCAGGCTGCCCTCGGTGGAGGGGAGACACACATGCTCTCGTGGGGCGCACGAGCCGCAGGAGAGCAGGGACCAGCCTGTGCTCTGTCCAGAGAGCTCAAGCCCTGGTTTTGGAGGCCTAGAGGAAGCGCAAAGGGCTGGGTGACTTGGTGGGGCTGGCGGGGGGTGGGTGGCTTGGGAGCACCACGGTTGCATCAGAGGGAAGTCCCCACCCCCAGCCCCCAAGAGAGCTCCCAGGCACCCCAGGGATGGGGGCAGCCCCTGGCACAGCCCAGCCCCGGCTGCCTGACCTGGGGGCTTGTCTCTTCCAGATACGCTGCTGGGGGATTTCCTGCTGACCTACAGCCTGTTCATGCCCATGGCCCAGCTCTGCAGAGCTCTGCTCCACCAATATCCTTCCCATGCTGTGTCTTTAGGGCTGGGGAGGGAGCAGGCACCCCGCCTGCATGGGGTGGGGGTGGGAATATGCACCCCGGGCCAGATGCTGTGCGCGCTGCACTGCAGGCAGGGCCCCTTGCCCTGACACTGGAGAGACCCCCTGGGGTGGGGATGTTGCTGCAGGGCTGGCTCTTCCCAGGCCCCGCCGGCCCCATGGCCGCTGTCACCCCCGGCTCCTTCTCCCACGGCGGCTGCCTTAACTTGCCCACCTTCCAGGCAGAGCCGTCAGAGGGCTCGGAGCAGGAGAAGGCTACCTATGCCCTCAGCAAGCGCCAGAAGATCCTGAGGCTGGTCGGCCAGTGGGGGCTGTTATATGGGCGTCTGCTCCAGGCCGAGCCCAGCGCCAGGGCCCTGCTGCAGGTACGGGGGCAGGGGCTGTGTGGGGTCCGTGCTCCCAGAAGACCTGCCTGGAAGGGCCCAGCACCCGCCCTGGGATGGCGCAGCCTCGTTACTGACAGTCTTCCCCCCCAGAGCCTCTCGGAGGCCGTGAGCCAGGACCCCCGCCTCTGCGGTCTGCTTTGGGACCAGCTGCAGGACCGGCGGAGGCATCGAGCGTGAGTCCCGGTCCCCCGCTCTCCCCACCCGGGAGCCCGGGCAGGGCAGCCGGGGACGGCTGTCTCCACGCACCTGGGCTCCTCCACCTGGGACTGCAGTCGTGCTTTCCAGCGGTTTCTACAGCTGGCACTGCTAGGTTTCCAGCAGAGGACTGCAGGCCAAGCTGCCTGGCTTTGAGATCCAGCGTGTCCTTGGGACCGGAGCCTGGGGCTGGAGGGGGGCTGGGAGGATATCCAGCACTGCTGCCGGCTTGCTGGGGCAAGCGCTGCACCTGTCTGGCACGGGAGGGGGCTTCCCAGCTAGAAACCTCACTGCAAGGGAGGGGACTCACTTCCCTCGCCCCGTCTCTCACGTTGTATTGCTCTGTCCCCCGCCCAGGCTGGAGAACGGCAGTGGGAACGTGTCTCCGCAGATCAAGGTGGGCACAGCGCTGCGCAGGGCTGCCATCTCTCCCCGGGGGCGGGGGGCTGGACTGCCTGAGATGTCCTGTTCTCAGCTTGGGACAGCAAGTGGCCTGGACCAAGTCCAGGGTGGCCACGTGGGTCTGGGACAGGCTGGCTGGGGGCTGGGAGCCTGCGTGCTGCCTCCGTCTTTGCTGCCTCCCTGCTTGATGCCTCTCTGACATCCGGACCCCAGGTGCGGAGCCCGGGGTATTGGTTCGCCAGCCACGAGGAGGCTATGCTGGGCTGCAGCTCTGCCATCATGGCTGGGGACAGAGGTAACAGCGCCACGTGTGTGCGATCCCACTCCCTGCGCGGCCCTGAGGCCCCTTCCCCTTCCTCCAGGCCTGAGTCATCTGGCCCCAGGGGTGAGTGGCTCTTGCTCATACCTCTCCTTCCCTCCTCAGTGCCCTATGACATCTACAGGCTGGACCACTCCTGCTTGACTGTGGTGCTGCCCGTGAACGCCTCCGTGCATGATGTGCTCGTGGCCCTGGCCCCCTTGCTCGGCCAGGACGGGGACCCCGTGCTGGTGAAGGTCAACTCAGCCGGGGGTGAGTAAGTGGCATGGGCAAGGGATGGAGGTTGGAGCAGGGGACCCCAAGGAGGACGAGCCCTGCACCCCTCTCTGCAAAAGGGGTCCCAGATGTCCAGAACCCCCCATGCTTGGAGGCTGAACCCCTTGATCATAGGAAAGTCAGGCTGGAAGGGATCCCAGGGGGTCATATCTAGCTCTAGTTCAAGACAAGGTCAGTCCTGAGCAAACCATCCCAGCCACGTGTCTCAGCCTGCTCTTGGAAACTTCCCCAGCTCTTCTGGGGAGCCTGGAAAACTCTTCGACAAAGCTCCTTCTCACTTCCAGCCTCAGTTTCCCCTCCTGCAGCTGCAAGCCATTGCTCCCAGTCCGGCCCCCGGCCCCGTGTCCATCCTCTCTGTCAGGGATTTCAAATCCACCCTCAGGCTTCTCTTCTCCAGGATAAATAACCCCAGTCTTTTCAGCCTTTCCTCCTATGTCTGGTGTCTGAGACCCGTAATCACGTGTCCCGGCTGCGAGGGTTGGAAGCTCCAGCCTCTGCATGGCGGCCTGCCATGTTACTGGGCACAAGCCCCTGGCCCCATGATCTGCAACCCTTGGCCCAAGTGAGGAGCATCCTGAGCTCTGGGCCAGCCGTGTCCCCGGCCGTGTCCCCCGATGGACCCCCCTGCAACCCTCCTCTCTCTGGCAGAGCGTGTGGGGCTGCCGATGGATGCCATAGGCGTGTACACATCCCTGGGGCTCAACGAGCGGCTCTTTGTTGTGAACGTCCAAGAGCTTGGCAGCCTGGTGAGTGCTAGGGTATGCCAGCTTCTTCCTCCCACATGTGCCTGCAGCAGCCTTGAGCTGTGAGCGGCCAGATCAGGGGGTGATGTGGAAAAAGCCTCCTGTCCCCTCCAGCCCATCGCCCCGTGGGGCTGGGCAGGGCTTCTGGCTGCCTGGGGCTGTCTGGGGCTTGATGACCTTACCCATCCCATGCAGACCCCTCACCCCGAGCAGCTCGGGCCCACCGCCAGCTCCTGGGAGACCCTGGAGCTCCTCAGCTCCAAGGACGTGGCCAGCCAGCTGACGGAGCACGACTGGACTCTTTTCACCAGCGTCCACCAGGTACGGGTGGACACTGGCAGCTGTAGATGGGGAGGGGAAGAGGGGACCCTGCCACCCCCATGACCTATCCTTGCCTTGCAGGTGGAGCTGCTCTACCACGTCTTGGGACCCCAGAAGTTCCCCGGAGCCACCACAGCGAACCTGGAGCGCATCATGCGGCGCTTCAATGAGCTGCAGTACTGGGTGTCCACGGAGCTGTGCCTGTGCGGGGACGCGGCCCGGCGGGCCCAGCTCCTCCGCAAGTTTATCAAGCTGGCGGCACAGTAAGTGACGGGTGCCACGAGGGCTCGGGCGGCGTGGCTGTCCCGGGCCCCGGCTCTGACCCGAGCCTCCATGTCTTTGCTTGTAGCCTCAAGGAGCAGAGGAACCTGAATTCCTTCTTCGCTGTGATGTTCGGGCTGAGCAACACGGCCGTGAGCCGCCTGGCCAAGACCTGGGAGGTACCAAGCCCCTGCCTGCCCCAGCCCTGGGGACCGAGCAGCACCAGACCCAGACCCCCAGCCTCGGGGGTAATGAGCAAGCTTTGTGCCCCGGGGAAAACCCCGGTGCTGAGCTCCGGAGAGCAGCGCGAAGTCAGTTTTACCTGTCCCGGGGACTCAAAGCCCCCAGAGCAGCCTATCCACCCCTGGGTGATCCAGAGCTGGCCTTTGAGCCATGCAGGGAGATGCCGGTCCCAGCCTGACTCTGGATCCGCTGTAGGGAGCAGCAAGCGCACTCTAAACCCTTGGAGATTTCAGGAAGGTTTGGATTCGGGCCCTTGGCCCCTCCGGGATCCTCATGCTACCCACATGTGCTCGTCCCCCTTCTCTCGGCAGAGGCTGCCCCACAAGGTCCGGAAGCTGCATGCCGTGCTGGAGCAGATGCTGGTGAGCTGGGCTCCCCCCATGCCCCACAAAGGTCCCAGGCGGCCCCATCTGCCCCCGCTACCTGGCTGCACCTGCCTGGGTCCCCCCTGAGCTCAACATCCCCCCTGGGCTCCCCGCCTCGGGCCGCCCCATCTCCCTCGGGGGCTGTGAGCAGGGTGCAGGGAGCGCCATGGCCGGCCCTGCCTGGAGCCTGTCTTCTCCTTCCAGGACCCGTCGTGGAACCACCGTGTCTACAGGCTGGCCGTCGCCAAGCTGAGCGCCCCCATCCTCCCCTTCCTTCCCCTTCTCCTGAAAGGTACCGCTGCGAGGGCTGGAGGGAGGCCAGGGCCACGATCCCCGTGAGAGGTCACGAGGCCCTTTGTCAGGGCTGGACTCGGGGAGTCACGTCAGCTTGACATGGAAAGGGGGCCAAGTGAAGTCAGGGCTGGGTGCAAGGCGCCGGCGTCAAATGGGGTCGGGACTGGGACTGGGGGCAGAGGCTGAGCGGGGCAGGGAAGCGCGGGGGTCTTCAGGGTCTGGACCTTCTCCCCCACAGACCTGACCTTCATCCATGAGGGCAACCGCACGCTGTCAGAGAACCTCATCAACTTCGAGAAGATGGTGAGCGGACGGGTGCCCTGGTGCGGCCCCGCACCTGCCTTTGCCCCTTCCTGCTGAGAGCCCAGGCTCCTAGCCTGGGGGAGGTGGGGGGGAACTGGTGTCCCAGTGGACTGAGAGTGTCCCCGGGGTCAACATGCCTGTGGCAGTGCCCAGCTGCCCCTTGCTTGAGTGCATAGGCTAGCTAGACAAGGTGGCTCTGTCCCCCCACCCCGGCTGCTGGACGGCTGCCGCAATGTCAGTGGGTCACCTCTGGGCTTTGTCCGCAGCGCATGATGGCCAAGGCCATACGCATCCTGCATCGCTGCCGGAGCCACGTCCACAGTGAGTGCCACCGGGGCCCGTGGGCAGCACACGGGCTCCAAGCGGGGCAGGGCAGGCTCCAGGGGGGAGCTCTGCAGGGCAGGGGGCTTAGGGTAGGGGCACATCTGCACTGACCAGGGTCCCGGACAGCATCAGTGCAAGGTCTGGCACAGGCACAGACACGGGCAGGTGCCCCCAGCGGGCAGGGTGGACGTGAACACCGGCCTGGAGTTGGGAGAGCGGGGCAAGGGGCAGGGACATCTGGGGGGCAGAGATCCGGGGTGTGTTGGATGGGGGGAGCTTGTGACTACCCTAATGCCCTCGTCTTTCCCCACGCAGCTCCCGTCTCCCCGCTGCGGAGTCGCTCCCCCCACCGGCTGGAGGACCCCAAGGCCCTGCGTGTCTCCACCTGTAAGGCCAGGCCAGGGGAGCTGTGCCAGCCACCCCTCCACTGGGCTCCCTGCCCTGCTTTGGGCAGTGCCCCCTCCCCATAGCTCCTGCGGTCTGTGCACATGTGGCTCTCAAGTAGGGGGCTGGGCAGCTCTGCTACTGGTTTGCCTGGTGACCTTGGTCACGTCCCATAAGCTGGATGGAGTTGAACCAGCCTAGACCTCTCTGGCTGCCCCCAGAGAGCATCTATGCCCTTTGCTCCTTGTTCGGGCCTGGCTGGCAGGGGCGTGCCCCATTGCAGAGGTGCCCAGCGCCTCTAAGCAGAACCAGGGCTCCCCGGCTCCAGCCACAACCCACTCCCCCGGGCCAGACAGTCACGGTGCCAGGGACGTCCGAGGCAAACCCAGTCCCACCTGAGAGCTTCATACCCCCGGCTCCAGCAGGCTGGAAGGCGGCTCTCCAGGAACACGCTGGCAGCGGGTGCTATGGCGGCTCCTGGCCACGAGAGGACAGGCAATAGCTTGTGACGGCCCCGTCCTAGCTGGGGACGGTCCATCATAGCCTGCCTGCCTTGGGACCGTGGCTGATAGGGGCACTGCCCTGAGGGAGCTCACAGCAGTACAGCGCTCCCTTGGAGTATGTCCCCTGTTCCCCGTCATGCCACCGGTCTCTCCTGACACCGGCTGTTCCCTGCAGGCTCTGAGCAGTCCCTGAGTATCCGGAGCCCGACCTCCGCCGGTGTCTACCTCCAGCACCTGAGGGTGATCGACAACCAGAAGGAGCTGCTGCGGCTGTCTCGAGACCTCGAGTCCTGACGGGCTGGAGGGACCCAGGGCGGCATGGGAAGGCCAGACGGCAATCTCAAGGCAACGCATTTCTCTGCTTTCCAGCACGGGGACAGCACCGACTGCCCCCGGGGCAGGAGGGAGCCACACTGGCCCACAGGCCTCATGCCCAACCTGGCACGGTGACTGCACCTGGATGCCAGGGCCCGGGGCCCCGAACCAGGGAAGCTGCTGGCATGGACAGACAGGGGCAGGCGAGGCCGCGGCTATTTGGACGAGCAGTGACACAGCCCCCGGTGGGAGCGCTGCAAGCAATAGAAGTATTTTTGTATAGGACGGGGCGTTGTCCTTCGTGACCACGACGTGGCAGCTCCGGGATGCGGCTCCCTTTGGGGCAGGGACTAGGGGTGGTGGGCAGGGAGAGGTGGCTTTCCAAGGGGGGCATGGCCTGGACACCGCCCGGAGAGGCCCCTGGGAGAACTGACCCTTGGGCAGCAGGTGCGGGGCAGGGAGCTGGGGCCGTGGCACTCCCTTCCTTGCCAGGGCTGGGGGAGGCCCGTGCAGAGCATTGCCATGAGCCATATGTGCCCCGCTTTGCTGTTCCTCTCCCTGCACCTGGTCTGGTTCCCTCTGCCCCCATGGCATGGTACCCGAGTGGCTGCAGGTGGATACGTCAGGCCTGGAGCCTCCACCCGCCAACACCAGCACAGCCGAGGCCGACCTGGGCGCAGCCTCCTGCCCTGCAAATGCCAGGCACTTGTTGTGAGCTGGCGTCTGGCACTGACTTAGGGCTGGGAGGATGCTGAGACCCAGTCAAGTGCCCTGAGCACCACGCTTGAGTTTGGAGCAGAAGTCAGCTGCTCCCCCGAGGGAAAGCACAGCGCTGTGGTGGTGCAGGAGGCGGTGGCTCTGGGAAGGGCAGGTAGCTGGCTCACATTCAGATGGAGCCTAGCTCCATCCCGCACCCCACCCCTAGGTCCTGCTGGTGAGGGGTGCAGCCCCAGGCTCCCTGGTCATGCCAGAGGCTGCCTTGTGGGGTTGCGGGGAGCTGAGCACCTCCTAATCTCCCCACATCTCTGGTGCCTTGGGGATGAGCTGAATCACAGCTCAGCCATCCTGCCTGGGTGGTTGGGCAAGGCCCGGGGAATGGGTCAGATCCTGCTCTGCTGGCTGTGGGTCTGGCTGGCGTTTCGGTGTATGGGTCATGTCCCTGCCAGCTCATGCCTGGGGAGACGGGGCATGGCAGCACGCCCCAGGGTGCTGCCATGCTCATGCCTTTCTGCCCCATCCTTGCCTCTCTGCACCAGGCCCTGGCAAGGATGAGGGAGAAAGATGGGTCTGCTCAGTGCCCCCTGAATGGGAGGGAGACCAGATGGGCAGCACGGGCCCTGAAGGAGTGGGACTAGGGCCCCAAAAACCACACTAGTGGCAGCATTTGTAGGGGGCAGGGTCCAGACACAACCCTGCCCCTTGCTCTCACTGCCACTCCCTGACCTGGGGTGGGGTGGGGGAGCGAGTGTGCCCACCCACCGGGCTCTGCGGCCCTGCTGGCACGGTGCTGGCATTTCTGTGCGGGGCCTGTTGAATCACATCGTGGGTATGAGGGGCTGTGAAGAGCCCGTGGCACGGCTGGATGGGGGTGGGGGCTGGAGGGCTGGGAGGGGGCACTCCCCAGTGCCAGGCCCATGCCAGACAGGCTGGCCACCAGGACTGGGAGGGACTGGGAGCAGACGGGCTGCCTAGTAACAGTTTGCAGACGACAAGGGTTTGTACCACACGACACGGCACCTCCCACCTGTGCAGTCACATCTTCTCGGCCTTGGGACTCAGCGAGGGCAGAGGGCGAAGGCCTGTCCCCGGCACCGTAGGCAGACTGACCCCTGCGAGCTCTACAAACACCCCCAGATGTGAGGTTCTCAACTACACAATTCATGGCACATTCACATACATGCACACGCACACGCAAGCGCCTGCGCGCACACATGCACAAGCACACATGCATACAAACCCCTGCACACGCACACACACACACACACACGAGCACATATAAATACGCATGCAAACCCACGCGCACATGCACAAGCACACGTGTACACACAAACAAGCACACACAAACGCACATGCACACACACAATGCACAAGCACATGCATACACAAACATGCACACGCATAAACACACAAGCACGCACACCCAGTGGACACAACTGGCATCTTGCTGCCCAGCTCTGGAACGGGCATGGCCCGGGTGGACCGGTCAGGCACAACTTGCTGGGCAGTTGCCTCGGCCGGTTCTTTGAGCACTCTCAGCTGCTATGGTGTGGACTGAGGTCCGTGTCATGCATTAGTCCTACTTAGTTTGCTGGAGAGGCCTTGAGTGAGAGCCTAGGGGTAGCCTGAAGAGCTCAGGGTCCAACCGGCAGAGGGTGGGGGGAAGCAAAGCCCCTTCCTTTGCTGTTTCAGCTGGAGCTGAGACCTGGAGAAGCTCAGTGACATCCAGAGAGTCCTGTCACAGCAGGTCCCGAGCCCAGACGGGCCCTGCTGGCAGCGCATGCCAACCTCTCACCAAGGCAGTGATGCCCCGCAGATCCTGGCACCTCCCAGGAGAACTTCCTCCCCTCCAGGACAGAGTGCAATGAGGCGGGTGCAGAGGGCTGGGTGTGGTGACAGGAATTACTGGCCTTCCTCGTCTTCCAGGCGGGACATAATTACTGGGACCAGCCGGGTTGTTGCTACAAGGGCCGCAGGTGCCACACCGCTCCTCCCCACAGCCTCGCCCCTGGGGTGGGGCAGGCACCCACATATACTGGGACAAGCCGAGGGCACGGCAGTTTCCAGAGCCTTGGGAACTTCAGTGTCTCTGGGATCATGAGGACCTGGATCCTTCTCGCTGTAGTGGCCGTCACCTGCTGCTGGGTCTCCGGCGGTGAGTAGAAGTGCTTGGCTCCGGGTGGAGAGCACAGCTGAAGGGGGAGGGAGGCAGTGAGGGCTGGAGGGGACTTCATGGGAATATGAGTCCTGCCAGGGACTGGATCAGACCCTAGGTCCGGTGTGCCCAGTCTCCTGGGTCACCCGGCAGCAGAGAGCGGAGGCTGGAAGGGGGAGTGAGTGGATCTGAGCTGGGTTCCCCCCCCCCATTCCTCTCTCCCTTGCAGCTTTCAGCATTTAAGGACTAGGTAGTTCTGCTTCAGAGGCTGCATCCCTCTCTCCCATGTGTGGGGCATGTCTCGGGGGCCAACGGTGCTGTGTGGGTTGTCACCTCCCTGCTGACCACCCTTGACATGGGGTGTCTGGCCGATTTGGCCTTTTTCCTCCCATCTTCAGAACATAGACTCAGAAAATGAGGGTTGAAGGGACCTCAGGGGGTCACATCTAGTCCAACCCTCTGCTCAAAGCAGGACCAGCCCCAGCCATGATCCCAGCAGCTCTGATCTGCCCCCTTTGCTGCTTCACATCCAACGGGCACTGTTGCAAACCCATTTTCCTCTGGCTTGTTTGCAAAGGGAGCGAGGGCTAGTAGACAGCAGCATGCAGCTGCCGTGCCTCGCTGAGTGCTGCTGTTCACCCTGTGACTGCGTGCTTGCTCATCAGATGACATGCTATGACAAAGCAACAGTAAGTGGCTGCATCTATTGCTCACGAAAGACGTAACAACCTGGCTCAACACAGACCATGCGGGCACAGCTCGGTCCTAAATAATCCTCCTCGTAACGTGTACAAGCGCCCCTCATTACTAGCTACACACACTGCCTCTCCGACGGGGCTCTAACCGCGTCTTGGAGCCCATGCATATTTTACACACTTTTGCCCAGAACCAGCCAGAAATTGCTTTCACAGATAATATGCGCTGGCATTTCAAGGAGCTGTCTTGGATGGGGGCATGGGTGTTGTGAGTGGGCAAATATGGTGGTTGAAGTGGGATTGTCTTAAGGCCGCACACGTCAGTTCGTGAAATCCACATGCTGGCTGTATCTGCCGTGGGTGTTAGCTTGCTGGTGTGGTCTGGGTATTCGCCAGGTAGGGATGGTTTGCTCTGTGC
>NW_017728953.1:1315615-1336047 GCF_001723895.1 Crocodylus porosus
CACACACACACACACACGAGCACATATAAATACGCATGCAAACCCACGCGCACATGCACAAGCACACGTGTACACACAAACAAGCACACACAAACGCACATGCACACACACAATGCACAAGCACATGCATACACAAACATGCACACGCATAAACACACAAGCACGCACACCCAGTGGACACAACTGGCATCTTGCTGCCCAGCTCTGGAACGGGCATGGCCCGGGTGGACCGGTCAGGCACAACTTGCTGGGCAGTTGCCTCGGCCGGTTCTTTGAGCACTCTCAGCTGCTATGGTGTGGACTGAGGTCCGTGTCATGCATTAGTCCTACTTAGTTTGCTGGAGAGGCCTTGAGTGAGAGCCTAGGGGTAGCCTGAAGAGCTCAGGGTCCAACCGGCAGAGGGTGGGGGGAAGCAAAGCCCCTTCCTTTGCTGTTTCAGCTGGAGCTGAGACCTGGAGAAGCTCAGTGACATCCAGAGAGTCCTGTCACAGCAGGTCCCGAGCCCAGACGGGCCCTGCTGGCAGCGCATGCCAACCTCTCACCAAGGCAGTGATGCCCCGCAGATCCTGGCACCTCCCAGGAGAACTTCCTCCCCTCCAGGACAGAGTGCAATGAGGCGGGTGCAGAGGGCTGGGTGTGGTGACAGGAATTACTGGCCTTCCTCGTCTTCCAGGCGGGACATAATTACTGGGACCAGCCGGGTTGTTGCTACAAGGGCCGCAGGTGCCACACCGCTCCTCCCCACAGCCTCGCCCCTGGGGTGGGGCAGGCACCCACATATACTGGGACAAGCCGAGGGCACGGCAGTTTCCAGAGCCTTGGGAACTTCAGTGTCTCTGGGATCATGAGGACCTGGATCCTTCTCGCTGTAGTGGCCGTCACCTGCTGCTGGGTCTCCGGCGGTGAGTAGAAGTGCTTGGCTCCGGGTGGAGAGCACAGCTGAAGGGGGAGGGAGGCAGTGAGGGCTGGAGGGGACTTCATGGGAATATGAGTCCTGCCAGGGACTGGATCAGACCCTAGGTCCGGTGTGCCCAGTCTCCTGGGTCACCCGGCAGCAGAGAGCGGAGGCTGGAAGGGGGAGTGAGTGGATCTGAGCTGGGTTCCCCCCCCCCATTCCTCTCTCCCTTGCAGCTTTCAGCATTTAAGGACTAGGTAGTTCTGCTTCAGAGGCTGCATCCCTCTCTCCCATGTGTGGGGCATGTCTCGGGGGCCAACGGTGCTGTGTGGGTTGTCACCTCCCTGCTGACCACCCTTGACATGGGGTGTCTGGCCGATTTGGCCTTTTTCCTCCCATCTTCAGAACATAGACTCAGAAAATGAGGGTTGAAGGGACCTCAGGGGGTCACATCTAGTCCAACCCTCTGCTCAAAGCAGGACCAGCCCCAGCCATGATCCCAGCAGCTCTGATCTGCCCCCTTTGCTGCTTCACATCCAACGGGCACTGTTGCAAACCCATTTTCCTCTGGCTTGTTTGCAAAGGGAGCGAGGGCTAGTAGACAGCAGCATGCAGCTGCCGTGCCTCGCTGAGTGCTGCTGTTCACCCTGTGACTGCGTGCTTGCTCATCAGATGACATGCTATGACAAAGCAACAGTAAGTGGCTGCATCTATTGCTCACGAAAGACGTAACAACCTGGCTCAACACAGACCATGCGGGCACAGCTCGGTCCTAAATAATCCTCCTCGTAACGTGTACAAGCGCCCCTCATTACTAGCTACACACACTGCCTCTCCGACGGGGCTCTAACCGCGTCTTGGAGCCCATGCATATTTTACACACTTTTGCCCAGAACCAGCCAGAAATTGCTTTCACAGATAATATGCGCTGGCATTTCAAGGAGCTGTCTTGGATGGGGGCATGGGTGTTGTGAGTGGGCAAATATGGTGGTTGAAGTGGGATTGTCTTAAGGCCGCACACGTCAGTTCGTGAAATCCACATGCTGGCTGTATCTGCCGTGGGTGTTAGCTTGCTGGTGTGGTCTGGGTATTCGCCAGGTAGGGATGGTTTGCTCTGTGCAATATTGCTTCTATCCCCTGGCTGAATGAATGACCAAAGCTTTCTGCCCCTTCTGTCCCTGCAAAAATGACCCCTGGCAGAGGTCCAGCCCTGGGCCCCTGTCTTACTGTCCTGTTTGTCCAAATTCCTAGGGCCTAAGGCCCTTGCAGCCCTTGTGAATGACCTATGTGCAGCCATGTCACCGTCTATCTGCTCTGGGTGCCAGTCTGTGGTCCCAGCAGCAAGGGGCTGTGTGTTGATCTGGCAGATCTGGACTCTCAGTCCAAATCATTTGCCATGCGTTGCTTTCCCTGCTGAATGGTGGGGGTTTGGCTCCCCACAATGGTGGTACACAGAGAGGACCCACCCAGCCCCCCATGCAAAATGCCTCTAGCAAACAGTGGATTGTCACCCTGATATGGTGGAACGGGGCAAGAGACCTTGCGAAGGGACATGCTGAGGTTTTGCTGCTTCGTCCAGCCTGGCCAGTCTCCCAGTGCTGACGCTGGGGTCAAGAAGAGGGTCTTCACCGCTGCACAATTTTGGTTCTAGACAAAACCTGGATTTCCGAGCATGCCGGGAACTTGGCAAAAGCTGCAGTTTCAACCCCCCCCCAACAAAAGTGGGGTCAATGACAAACGTGCATGTCTTCTCCCAGCCATGGGAAGGCGGCTCTGGGAAGAGGCGTTAGCCAAGCTGTCATGGAGCCAGGGCTCAGTTACTCAGCATCATGCCCTGGGCAATTCCTGGTATCTGCTGCTTGCAAAGCCTGTGGTGAGGAAAGGATTTGCGTATGGCTATGCTCTGGGAGGGACACCGTTCCCTTCCTGATACCATCAGCTGTTGACTTTTCTGTACCACACAGGGATTTGCCCCTTGGTGCCATACAGGGTAGTGCACACATTATTCCTGTTTGCAAGGCACCGGAGCTACCAACATTTGGATGAAGAGGTTTGGGGGTCTGGGACCTTGCAAAACCTCCTGGGTCTCCCTGAATTAAGAGAGCAAAACCACAGAGAAGCCATACAGGAGGGGAGAGCAGCAGGTTCAGCCAATGCTGCCCAGCCAGGGGTCTAACCTTGGTGTAGCCCTGGCATCAACACAGGGCATTGGGTCAGAGCCAGGAACATTGCTCTGGGGTCCTATGGGTGCACCGTTCTTCTCTGCCAGTGCTGGCTAGGAGATGAGCCCCAATCATCAGATCTTGATGGGCTGTAATATGTCCTGGCCAGGGCTGTGCCCCACCAGGTCACCTCTCTGGGGAGCACCAAATGAGCCAGGATCCGGATGGATTGAGCCTCCTGGGAGCCACTAAGACAACCAATTCCAGCCCGGAGGCTGATTCCTTGCTGACACGCACCCAGGAGGAGCTGCTTCTATGTGGCTTGGCCACATGTGGCTGGCCAGACATAAGAGCTGTTCTGTTTAAGTCTTTGGGTTTAATATTTGAGCATCTTTTGCTAGCCCTGAGGCAGCCGTGAGCAGCTGGGCATGAAGTCAGAGGCAGGTGGCGGTGGTCACACACTCATGGCTCTTTCTTTCCTTCTGTGCAGCCGCAGAGGCCGAAGAGGACGCAGAGCATGAGAGCACCGGTGAGTCCTGCTCGGAGCCGTCGGGTGTGGGGTCACCACAGCTTTGTGTCTATGGCAGCTGTGCTGGTTCTGCCCTGCAACCTGCCCCAGCCGGGGTCTCCTGACCTCCCTCCGATGGGCAGGGGGATTGGCATGCCCAGGGCCAGCCTGGAGGACTTGGTGAACCCAGGGAATAGGCCCTCAAAGGCCCCCTTGAGGGGCCTGGGACCATCCCGACAGCTCCCCTGGCACAGAGGCCAGCAACACTTCTGGGTGCAGCCTGGCAGGTGCCAGAGAGACACCCAACCCCAGTGACAGACTGGGGTGTTCCCCTGCACTGCCCAGGCTGGATTGCAGCCACTTTGGGGGCTATGCCCTGGGCAGAGCTGGGTCCAGAGGGGTCCAGCCTGCTGCTCAGGGCATCTCTAACCCAATGGCCCACCCTGGGCATCTGCGCTGCTGGCAGCAAGCCATCCCCAGGTTGTGAGGACCCTGCCCAGGCCCTGCCATCTCCCAGGGGAGCATGGTACTGTTGGGTGTAACAAAACACCCCTATCCAGGCTGCTACACACCGGGCGCATCTACATGTGTGCATTTACTGTGGAGTAACTGAAATTACTGAACAGTACGGGTGTGCGTCTGCATGTGCACACCCATACCGCACAGTAAATATAGCAACTTAGGCTGACTTGAGTGTAGATGTGATGCTTGCATCATGCAGGTATCAAATCTGTGCCCACTTAGTTACTGCACCGTAACACATGCGTAGACTCATAGAATGTCCCAAGTCAGGCCACGCACAGCATTCCTGTGTTTTAGTGCCTGCATGTGTAGACGCCGGCCTAGTCCCACTTGCTGCACAGTAACTTACTGCACAGTAAATTTAAGCCAGTGTAAATGCACATGTAGACACACCCACTGGCTCACAGAGGACCTCCCTACCCCTGCCTTGGGTGCCAGGGGTGATGCATAAGGGGTGCATATGGGTGCAAGTGTACCCCCTGAGTTTGGCAGTCCACCCCCTGCACTGCCCACCACCCCGCCATCACCACTGCTAGCAGCATCTGCAGGCAGTCAGCAATCCTCGCTTGCTGCCATTGACACTGCCAGTGGCGCCTGCAGGTGGTCACCGACCCCTGGGCGGCGCTTGCCACAGCCCAGCCCCCCCCCCACAACTGCCGACAGTGCTGGCAGTGCTGTAGGAGCTCCCACCATCGCCAGTGCAGCTCCAGCTGCCGGGGGCATGCGCCATTCATGTTGGGTACCCATGGAACAGGGCAGGGAAGATCCCGGTGAATCAGGGGTTGAACCTGGCAGGAGATTCGGGGGTGCACAGGGCTGCTGCTGTGGCTGACTGAACTCCAGCTCTGCTTTGCCTGCCCCCCAGGCCTGTACACGGCTCCAGACTCTTGCAAGAGACGCTGCCATGAGCGGTTCAACAAGAGGGACCCCTGTCACTGCAACACCAAGTGTGAGAAGTACCAGAACTGCTGTGAGGATTATTACACCTACTGCAGCCAGGGTGAGTGAGAGCCCGGAGCCCAGGCACCCCAGCCCTGCCCACTGCCCCCCATCATCCTGCATGGGATGGTTCCTGAGTCTGGTTTTGCTGCCCCCCGGCAGGACACGGAGCATGGGCTGGCTGTGTGCTGAGCATGTTCTCCTGTGTGAACGTGTGCATAAAAGTATAAAGAAAGGTGGGAAGGGACCTCCAGAGCTCACATCTAGTCCTGCCCCTGCCTGAGGCAACGTCAGCCCTGTCCAAACTGTCCCAGACATATCCATCATCTAACCTCTTCATACAGCTAGGGCTGCCAGGCTCTGGAATGGGCTCCCATGGGAGGTGATGCTCTCTCCTACCTTGGGGGTCTTCAAGAGGAGGCTGGGTAGATATGATCCCGGCACTCATCCCTGCCTGGGGCAGGGGGTCGGACCTGAGGATCAGTTTAGGTCCCTTCCAACCCTAAGCACCATGAAACTATGAAACTGTGAAACTCCCATCAACCCTGATGCAACACCAGACATCACACCCGAATCTGTCACGGGGGAAGCAACTGCCAGTGTCCTGTTGCTGTAAAAGGTTATTAATATACAGATCCCATAGAGAGGCCATGGCCCTTACTACAGGGAAAGGCAACACCCCCCCATCCATACCAATCTGATGGGGGGGGGGATTCCTTCCTGACCCCAAATACAGCATGGTTCTGACCCTCCAGCCAGGACCCTCTGCCTTTAAGGACACATGTATGCATGCGTGCTTATATGCACATGCGTGGGATGCTGCCTTCCAAGGAGCTGCCCACTGTGAGAGCCCTGCACCGGGCCCTGTACTCAATATATTGTGTCTGAGGGGGTGTCTGGTCTCCTTTCTCTCCTCATTAGATGGAAAACAGGAGGACAATGAGGCTGTACATGCTCACAGCTCTGGTGAGTAGCGAACATCCGGAGCTAATTGAGGTGTGTGACAGGGCACGGTGCCCCTGCCCCTGCCTCCCAGTCTCTAACCCTTCCAACGGGTCCTGACGGGGAAGGTCCATGGGCTAAAGTGTACACCCACACCCCCCACCTTGCACACACCCACCTCCCCCCGCCCCTTGGAGCTGGTTCCCTGCAGTTTCCCCTCATTTAGCTCCTGTCTAGGCGCTTGTACATGTTACGTGCTGCTTGCTGGGCCATGATGTGTGTGCATGAGGCCTCTCTCAGATGGGCCCTGACTGCCCAAAAGCAGATCCCCTCCAACCCTGATCTCACGGGCAGAACCTCTGTGCCGTGAGCATGACAGAAAGCAGCTGGGATGGGCTCAGGTCCACCCCAGCCATCTCCTAGGGGATGGTAGGGCTATCCCTGCTGGCATGGGCCCCTAGGGTATGGAGTCCCTCTGTGCCTAGGCCAGGCAGACGGTGCTCTGGAGGCAGGGGACCTGGCAGGCCCTGGGGAAGGACAGGACCCTGGGGGGTCTCCTCTGCAGCTGCACCCCCTGGCATGAATCAGGCCCCCCGCCCCCACCTGCAGCCCTGGCCCCAGCTCTTGACCACTGGTCTGCTTGCACTGCAGAGGGCTTCTCCCATGCCCGAGATGCCATCACCGACGAGGATCTCCTGAGCATCTCAGAGAAGCTGTACAAGGCTGACCACAACCGGGCCCAGGAGGCGGATGTCACCATCAACCTGCAGCACTTCGCCTCCGCCGGCCAGACCGACGACCAAGTGGACCGTTCTTCTGAGCCGTGAGTCCCCAGACCAGCCATGAGTCCCACGCAAAGGGCCATGCTACAGTGTGTAACAACAGTGTGTAACTCCATGGAGGCATCTTCTCTATGCCCTCAGTGAACGAGTTGTCGTCTACGATGGGGTGGAGCAGGGTCTCCCTGGTGCAGGGCTGGGACCTGAGGCCACTGGGGTAGATGCAAGCGTTGCAAGCTTAAGCGGTGATTCATTCATTGAGCCTCTCCACAACTCCATCGCTTCCCCTCCAGACTCTACACCCACGTCAACGAGCGCCTCTTCTCCAAGCCCACCTATGCCAGCTTCATCAAGCTGCTGGACAACTACCACCGCCAGACGGGCACAGGCGAGAAGATGACTGCGCAGCAGCAAGCGGAGCAGGACACGTTTCTCCGGGAGGCCATGAACACAGCCCTCATGAAGGAACTCTATGGCTTCCTCCACCAGAAAGGTGAGCGTGGCATGGGCTGGGCACGTCCCCATGGCGCTGGCCGGCCTGCCATCCATGTACCTGGCCTGGCAGCATGGCACGTGCCAGTAGTGGCTACTGCAGGTACCCTGCATCAGCCCTCTGTGGCCCCATCTGATGCCCATGGACATGGGCAGAAGGTCCTCCCACCTCCCTAAAGGCAGCATAGAGCTGGGAGTAGGGGGACGAGGTCTAACGAGGGGCCTCTCTGCAGTGTGGGTCAGTGCAATACCGGGATGGCTTTCTTTGTGCCCAGTAGGCCAAGACCATGGTCTGGAGACCCTGGGACATGTGCCCCGGGCGCCTCCCCCATCTCTGCTCTCACCCTGGGCTCTCTCGGCAGGTCGCTATGGCTCCGAGGAGGAGTTTGTTGCTGATCTGAAGGAGATGTGGTTTGGCTTGTACTCCAGGGGCAAGGGTGAAGGCGACTCCAGCGGTTTCGAGCACATCTTCTCAGGTACAGCCCCGAGCATGGCGGCCCTGGGGCACAGATTTGAAGAGGACAGAGAGACTCGCGGGAGCCTGCGAGCTGCTTCACGGGCTGGCCTGGGCGGGCAGGAAGCACCGGGGCTAGGGCAGAGGTGGCCAAGAGCCAGGGGGTGCAGAGCCATCTGGGGCTGTTTGAGCGCAGGGCTTCGACCCCACCGTGCCCCATGCTCTCAGGCTGGCAGCTCACGCTGCGCCCTGCCCGCACCCCAGCGAGGCTCTGTGTCTGGGGTTACTCAGGCTCCGTCTTGCTTGTACTCCAGGCGAAGTGAAGAAAGGGAAAGTCTCCGGCTTCCACAACTGGATTCGCTTCTACCTACTGGAGAAGCAGGGCCAGGTCAACTACTACAGTCACAACTATGATGGGCCGGTACGTACGGCTGCGGGCTGGGGTGAAGCCACCATGCTGCTGATCTCTGGGGCCCACATGGTGCGAAGAGGCACAGCTGGAGCCCCTTGGCAGGAGGGCATTGAGCCCCAGGGTGGGGGGCTGTGAGCTGAGTGGGAGACCTCTATGGCTCTGACGTCTCTGCCCTGTCCCCGCAGTGGACCTCGTACCCTGACGTGCTGGGTCTGCAGTTCAGCTGGGATGGGTTTTACAAGGAGGTGGGCTCTGCCTTCATCGGCTGCAGCCCCGAGTTCGAGTTTGGCCTCTACACACTGTGCTTCATTGCCCGGCCAGGCAAGGTGTAAGTACCTCCCCGCTGGCCCCCAGGCTTGCAGCCACCGGCACTTGCTCCTGTCCCAGGGCCGAAGGGCATGGCAGCACCTCTGCTCTCCCATGGGGCAAGGCTGGAGCTGCCAGAGAGGGCTGCATCCTAAACCCAGGTGCCAAGCACCCCCCAGTGCTCTGGCACCAGCCCCTTTCATTGCTCTCCTCTTCCAGGTGCCACCTGAGTCTCGGAGGCCAAAAGCTGGGCATCCAGACCTACACCTGGACCAAGTCCACCTATGGCAATGGCCGGAAGTACATCGCCACGGCCTATGTGACATCCCCGTGAAGGTCTCCCTTTCCCTCCCCCATTCATCCAGCTATCCCAGGAGGCTTTAGATGCTGCAGCAGACTCGGAGAGAGCGGCGCTGGGACGACCTTGCTCCTGCTGGCTGGGGGAGAGGGGGGAAAGGCTGTTCCTATCACCAGCGCTGTACTCAGGAGGGCAGGATCCTGATCTGGGGGGGGCAACCTTCTGCTGCGCAGGGTACAGGTCACCCCGTGAATCCCTTGCCACAGAGAGGAGGACAGAGGCTGGCCCGAGTCCTCGCAGGGGCAGCAAGGTGCCACAGGTCTGTGCAAGGCATTAAAATGAGAGGACACCCTCTGCAGGACTCGGCTCATGTCTCGGGGATGTGGTGATGGGCACACGCTCATGAGGATGGTCAGATCCCCACTTCTGAATTCATGGCTGGTCCATAGAGCACTGCCTGGCACCGCTGTGTCGTCCCAGGGCCATCTGTACCCTGGGGCCTGCTCCCTCCTGGCAGGGGGGTCAGGGATCCTGGGACTATTTGATGCTCGACGTCTTCGCGGCTTAAAACCGCAGTCTCTAAGGGCTGCCACCAGTTTTGGCGGCCAGCGTCTTAAAACATCAACAGAAACAGAGGTCCGGACGGGAACTGTTTGATGCTTGGCATCTTCACGGTCAGGGATGCTGGGGGCTGGCTGCATTTCTGGTTGTGGCAGGGCCCTGATGGGTCCTCCCCCACATGCAGCCAGCTCAGTGGGCACACGAGGGCACTCTCTGCCCACGAACCGGGCAGCAGGGCTAGTGCCCACAGCCCAGGGGATTGCAGGCCCTCCAGCTTCAGCCCCTGGCCCAGATGCCCCGACTTGATGTCAGAGACAGGGGTGGTGGAGGGCACTAGGAGCGATGGGGGCTTCCCCCAGCTCCGGGCTCTGGGTGCTACAAGCCTCTGCCTGCCTAAGGGCCCTTCCAGGGCATGAACCGATGGAGCTGCCCATCCCCTGGGTCTGTGCCAGGGGAGACAGGCGCCACGCTGGGCTCCAGCCTTCATCCCTGCCCAGCTGTGTGCCCTGGCGATGTGCTCTCCGGAGCCTCCCCCATGAGCCCCGCGACTCTGCAGGGGAGGTAGGGAGCTGCTGCCCCACACCCAGGTCTCTAGGGCTGCTCGGGGGAGTGGCAGAGCCACAGCCCTGAGGCTCTGGGAGCTGCTTGAGGAAGGGAACAGAACCTGCCCCGTGGCCTGGACCATGTCACAGCCCCCTCTGACCCTCTGCATCGCGGGCTGGGCAAGGCAGAGCGCCAGTGCTGAGCTGCAGGAGCCTCAGGGAAGGACACCCCCCATGGGGTGCCCACAGCTGCCCATTACCGCAGCATCTGGGTGCCTCTGTGGGCCATCGAGAGCTGCAGGCACAGCCGAGCAGACACTGCCTGCATTCTCCCAGAGCCCCTTGCTAAGACAGGCAGTGTCCATGACCAGGCTTTGGGGCCGCACACGGGAGGATGCATCCGCAGAGCGGGAATGGGAAAGAGGGAAACTGAGGCACGCAGTGGAGCTGTGACCTGCCCCAGGCTCCCCTGCTGCCCCCAGGCCCCGTTCAAATGCAAGGGCCCATGCGCAGAAGCGTGGGATGCACCCAGTGCTCTCTGCCTTGGCACCGCTGGCACAAGGCCGGCCCGCGGCCCACGGGCGCTGGGCACAGCCCTCCCCTCCCCTGCCTCTGGTTCAGCGTTGCAAAGCGGGGGTGTCAATACAACCCAGCCCAAAGAAAGGGCAGGGGAGGGGCAGGTGTCAGCAAGCTGACTCCGGGCCATCTGTTGCCAGCCAAGGGACCGCCAGGGCCTCAGCTCCGCGTCTGACAGGGGGAGCGGGCGCTCTCGGGGGGGCTCCCGAAGCCGCGTCCCCCACCTGAGCGCCGCCAGTCGGGGAATCTGCGGGGAGACGCGGTCCCTCTCTCGGAGCCGCTCGTGGGCGGGTTGCTCGCAGCTGAGGCTCTGGCGACGGTTGGGAGTGCGGAGCAGCCGGGCTGGCACGGCCCTTGGGAGCTCACATCCAGTCCAGCTCTGGGCCGCAGGCCCATGCTGTCAGGGCACGGGGCTGCCCGGAGAAACCTCCAAGGATGGAGATGCCCCCCGTCCTGGCGCCGGACCCCCTTGAAACCTCCGTTCCCTGCTGCCGTTTCAGAGAGCGGGAGAATCCCTGCCCTTGACTTGCAAGCGACGGTCTTGTGACTCCAGCCCGGGATGCGTCGGGGGTTTTATTTCTTTTCTGCAACAGGAGCAAACACGGATGAGTCCAGGCCTTGGCCTTCACAGCTGCCCCGCTGCTGCTTGCTCAGACATGAGCTCCTCCGAGCCCTGCCTGGGTGGGCAGCGGTCCCTGCTCTGGACTCAGTGGATGCTCCATTGGGACCATCCGAGCCCCCGAGCCATTTAAAGCCGATCTCGTTAACCCATCCCAGCGTCCTGATGGAGGGTCAGGAAGCATCTGGACTGGAGCAACTTTAATTGAGGAGCCTGTCAGTCATGAATCGCAGCCTTGGCCATATGGCTGTGCTCATGGGACCAGATCCCATGACATGGGGGACCGGACATGCCCTGAATCCCCAGGGGGCTGGAGGGAGAAGCCCGGTGCAAAGGGCAGGGGGCACGTGCCCAGCTCTGGACCCCATTTTCAGGCCTGGATGGTCCCACTGCCTTCCAGCAAGCCACAAAGCTGGGATTAGTCCTGTTCAAACGCTGATTAAACAGCCCCGGCCCCGACGCGCCGAGATTAAGCGGAGCTGTCATCGCGCCCATGCAGCGCGGCCCCATCGGTACCTGCTGCCTGGCCAGGGATCAGGCTGCAGCGCCCAGACTAGTGTTGCAATGGCCCGGTGTGCCGACCCAGCCATGCCCGGCAGGTGGGTGGCACCCCCGCAGCACCCACTCCGCTGAACGTCATGTCCTTCCTGGAGGGGCCTGCTGTGGGCATGAATGTCACCCTAATTTTTCCAACTATTTTAGTTGGTCTAATAAAACGTATCGGATTTACCCAAAAACCCTTGTCTGCTTAAGTCCTCAGACCAACACGGCTACAACCAATACATCTGAAACCCTGTCCCCGCGCCCCTAGCCGGCCAGGAGAGCCCACCCCTCCATGAAGCATGGCAGGCCAGGGCCAGCTGCTTCCCTGGGCTCTGGCACTGCCCCTTGGCAGGCAGATGTTGGACGCTCAGCCTCCTGTATGCACCGGGACCTAGGCCTGGATGGGACCCCTGGCAGGCTGCACGAGCTGCGCAGAGGGGTAGGGGGCAAGGGAGGGGGTGCACGGCCTGCTCTGGGCTGAGCAGATGCTGCCCCTAATCCCCGGAGCCGCACTGCCCAGCTTTGCAAACAGATTGAGGGGCTGAGCCGGAGCCAGGCGGGGGCTTAGGGCCGGCCAGCCAGGGGGGATTTGCACAGCCACCAACTCTGCTGGCCACTCCAGAGCGTGAGCTGGCATTCAGGGTGCCCGGGACCCATTTGGCCTCTGTGCCCTGCCAGGACTTCTTGCTCGGCCTGCGGTTACCCGCCTTTCAGGCCAGGGCCTGTCTGTCCAGCCAGGCTTTGCTGCACCGGGTTTAGGGCCTGTCTGTCTGGGCAGTGTCTGTCCTGCCCAGGCCACCAGCCCTGCAGAGTATGCCCTGTCTGGCTGGTCACAGGAGCACAGGGGTGGATGAGGCCTTCTCAGGTTGGTTTTCAGCTCCAAAGAGCCGGCCACACCCTGCGTCGTGCCGCGCTATCACAGTCTCAGCGGCTTTCCAGTCTGTCCCAGTGCCCCCAGCCATGCACGGTGCCGGCACGAGGAGTCTCTCCATCCGCAGCCTCTGGCTGGAAGTCTGTCCAGAAAAGCCTCTGCAAGGCATGGGCTCTGTCTGCTGTGGCTCCTGCCTGCTGCCCGGGCTCTCCAGCCTCTCCACAGATCGCTTTAATAAGCTCTGCCACTGAGACCCGCAGATTACAAGCCGCCTGGATGTTGAGAGTCCCGGCGCAGGTATTAGCGCCACTCTTGGGTAGCACCTGCGGATCCAGCCAGCGGCCGTTGTTTTGGGACGCCTGTTTGGGTGCATCTCTTAAGCAAAATCAGGGGGCGTGTTTTTGGGGTCAGCTGTCCTTCGTGCCCCCCGCCCCCTGCAATGGGGCTCCGTTCCCTGGCCCCTCTAGGAACCCACGGGCTGGGCAGGCCACACGTCTAACCCCAAGGCAGGGCATGCATCAGGGCAGTGGGCTGCATTGATGCCAGGGCCGAGTCATTTTAATGCCTGGGCACATATGCTCCATCACCCCTCATGGCGCTCTCTCCAGCAGCCTCCATAGCTGCCGCCTGCTCCAGGGGCAGCAGAGAAGCCCATTGCCCAAAGCTGCTGTTCCCTGTGGGGGGGGACAGAGACGACTAAGCCCCAAATCACGGGTCTGATAGTGCGGCTTAGTGGGTAAATCCGCGTGGCTTCCCGGGCTGGGCACATTACCGGCATGATCAGATTACAACAAGACCAGAATTACAGCATTTAATCCGGGCTTTGAGGGGGTTTAGCAATTATACAGCTGGGGCAATGAACCAGGAGCTGCGGGCAGGGCCAGCCAGGCCCCATAGAGACCTAGAGGGAACCCAGGAGTCCTGAACCTCAGTCCCCGCTTAAATCAGTGTCCCCCTAAAGGGAACGTGTCCACTGGCACACCAAGGGGCACCGAGCCTTCGAGACCAGCCCATCACATAGGGGATCATGGGCCAGGCTCCAGTGTTAATTACTCACTGATGGTAAATGAATGCAGTCGCTTGACTAAAAGCATTGCCTAGAGGGTACCCTCCCTCCACACACATCCTCAGACACACACGTGCATGCTCTGGCTGCTCCCCCTGACACACACACGTGTGTGCTCACTGGCTCCAGATGTGCACACGTGTGCTCTCGTGCATGCAGGCATCCCATGGGAAGCTGCACAGCTGCAGGCGGGCTCCAGGCAGGAGCAACTGGGTGCCAGGATGGGCTGGGGCCCGTCCTGGAGGCTGGGAACTGGGCGCCATGTCAAAAGCTGTTTCTCCTCAGCTGGCACGGGCCTGGGGTCCAGCTGCGCCACGCTCCGCCGGCTTCCCGGGGCCACGGCTGCCTTTGCAGCACTGGCTCATGGCCAGGACTTGAGCAAGGACCGCTCCTGATGCCCCATGCCTGCCCCTGCCCAGCAACACAGCCCCAGGCTGGAGTCGGGCAGCCGGAGCAGGGAGTATAGAAGCAAGGCATCATGCCAGGCATTGAGGGGGGCACAGTCACCCAACTCATGGCAACACAATCCAGTGAAGGGACTCTGCTGACTGGGGACCCCCCCAGCCAAGCCCCACAGCCCCCTCCCCTTCCTCCATGCCTCAGTTTCCCCAGATGAGGATGCAGGGGGCATTCAGCACCCACTGGCTGGGCAAAGCCAGCATTGGGGGGGCATCTAAAGCAGCTTTTACCCTCTGTTTGAGAGGCACTAGCTGCTCCCAGCCCCCCCAGAGAAAGCAGGGCTGGCAGGGAGATGGCTCGACACTGCCCCACACCCTTGGTGAGGTAGGGTGAGCCCTGTCCATGCCAGCTGGGGGAAGGGGGCATGATTTTGGCTCTGCCTCTCATGAGTTTCCTCCCTGACCCAGCTCAGCTCTGTGCCCCTGCAGCCCTCTCCCCTCTCTCAGCAGCCAGGCAGCAGCTGCCGGCTCCTCTGGAGGGCTCCGGCCCCCCACCTGCCGCCCTCAGTGTGTGGGGAGCGGAGCAGCTTGCAGGGATTAGGCATCGTCCGCGGCTCCCCTTGGGCTCGGCGCTGGGGCAGCAGGAGGTGAGCAGCGAGCCGCCGAGCTGCACAGGACACGTGTGCTCACGAAGCTGTGTCCTGTTGCCATGCTGGGATAGCCCCGTGAAGCCCCGGGAGCTGGGAACCCCATCCCTGGCACCCCTGGGTCAGACCAGGGGTGCAGAGGGTAGAGCAGCTGATCGGGGTCTAAACAGGGTATGGCCCTGGGAGCCAGGACTCCTGGGTCCCTCTCCTAGATCTGTCACACCTGGATTTGGGCAGCTGCATGGGGGTGTCCCGTATCAGTGTGAGATGAGGGCCCCCCCCAGCCAGTCCCTGGAGCATGGGCCTCAGAGCTGTGCTGGGTCCTGGGCTGGGTTTGGGAGCCTGGGAATCAGGACCCTTATCCCCAGCTCCTGTGTGACCCTCCCCTCCCTCCTGCCTCAGTTTCCCTAGCTGAGAAATGAGGGTAATGAGACCAGGACCCCTGGGTCCTGGATGAGCGCTGAGCTTGGGTGTTGTTAAGACAGGCTGCATAGGGCCTGTCATGTGCATTCAGCAGCTTGGGGCTTTTCAGGCTGGCACGACATCCTCATCATGCCAGCCAGTGTGCGGGGGCCTTGTGAATGGCCCAGGAGGAGTCACAGCCCTGGCATCCACTTCAGTCAAAGGATATCACCCTTCCTTGCAGACCCTTTCTGGGACAGGGACCCAGGAGTCGAGTCTCAAGGCCCCAGCCACTGGCCCCGGAGCTGCACAGCGTGGATGGGGGCAGTATGGGCAGGTGACCCCTGCCATCCCAGCCTTGGAGGTGCCACCCTCAATCCTGCTGATGGGAGCCACGTTTCTTCCTCCTACCCCAGCCCATCACGGCCAGAGCAGAGCCTCTGGGGTGCAGCCAGGAGGGGGATCCAGGGACCGGAGAGTGCCAGCAAAAGGAGGAGCTGAGGACAACCCGTGGCCCCCGTGACACCATCAGAACCAAGACCACAACTTTATTGGGGCCCGACAGGCGGCGTTGCTTCTTTACACAAGGACAGAAGACTTGCTCCCTGCACCAGTCCCGGCTGCACAACCAGGGACCTCTGGAGCATGACGAGCTCCCCAACGCTACAAAATTCCCCTAAAAAAATAGTGAGGCTTCCCCACCCGGGCCTCCCTGGAGCCGGCTCCAGAAAGAGCTGCCTGCATCTTCCTGAAAGGACTTGTCATGGTTATTGCTCGTATACAACTAGTTGGGGACAGGTGAGATGGGCACGGGCAGCGAACCAAGAGTGGCCCTGTCCTCAGCTTTGCCCGCAGGAAACAGCTAGGGAGAGAATAAATTAAATAAATAATGTCTAATAAATAATCCAGAACAACACACACATCGCCCACAAAGTGAAAACCTGACTCAACACCGATGGGGGGAACACATCCCACATTTCGGGGGAAACGCAAAGGAAATAAAGGAGAGGCAGTGAAATAAATAAGTGAGATGGCATCCGAAGGCCCCCGTGCTCATGTTTGCAAATGCCGGGCCTGGTCAATAGGCTGTGAAACAGCTGGCAGCGGGCGGTTGGAGGGTTTAATGCTGTCTCGAAAGTGCTGGGACTTTGTGCTTGCATGAGTTCAGGAGTCCTGAGGGTCAGTATTGGGGGTTTCTCTGCACGGCTGAGCTGAGTGCTTCTGCACGGGGTGCCTCCAGGGCCGTGCGGAGGGGATCGTGTCCAGCTGAATCAAGGGCAGAGGCTGGCGGCAATTGGCAGGAGACTCCACAAAGCTTTGCCCCCACCGGCTGGGTGGGTTCCTGCCTGATTCAGATGGCCATGGCTGTTGGCTTCCCTAGCCTCAGGAGGGAAAGCTGCCAGGGAGGATGGCAACTGGTCTGGAGAAGCCAACAGCATGGATGGCCCTTCTTGCACTACCACCCCCTTCCCCATCCATGGAGCCATGGCTGGACCTTGCAATGGGAGTAGCCTGCATATGGCTTGGACTGATGGAGGAATCATGCCTGGGGGCAGGAGGGGGGAGTGCTAGAGCCTGGACACAAGAGCCATTGGCAGAAGACCCCAAGCTGGGTGTCCTGCCAGAGCCAGGGGGTCTGGAGACATCTGCTTTGGATGCTCCATCAGGACCAGAAGTGACCACATACCATTGCCCACCCACGAGAGAGGAGGAGGAAAGGATGGCGGAGCTGTGGGGGCTGCTCTGGGCCAAGGAGCACAACAACAGACCGGTGGAGAAAAGCTGGAAGGTCCCTCATAGCGGCAGCAGCACCATAGGGAACAGGCCAGCTCTCTGGACCTTCCCCGGTGGGTTCCTGATGAAGCTGCATCTACGCTGCATGGCTGGGTTCCTCATGACGCTGAAGGCCTGGACCCTGTTACTCGCTAAACAGGGAGCTGAGCTGGGGCCCCGCCACGTGGGGGGGATACGCCTCGTAGCTCATGTCCAGGGGGATCTCATAGCGGGGCACCGCGCTCTGGAAGTGCGGCATGTGGCCGTGGGCTCCGGCCAGGCTCACGGACGGGTAGTGGGCCATGAAGGCGTAGGGCTTGTCCAGGTCTGGGGACCCATCCTGCTTCAAGGAGAAGTTCCCAGTGATACTGAGGGGTGGCGTGAGGGGGCCCTCATAGGGCGGGGTGGTGCAGTCTGGGGCGTGACCCCCAAAGGATGGGTCCACCATGCTTTTGAAGGCTGGAGGTTTTAAGTGGAGCAGGTGGGTTTCCATGGTCCCGTAGGGTGGGCTGGGCAACCCAGGGGACTGGTAGCTGAAGGCATGGCCGGGCACCGCCGACTCGCACGCCGGGGGCTTCTCCTCGGGCTTCTCCAGGAACAGGGCCTGCGGCCCCAGCTGCAGGCAGCCGGCCACTAGGTTGCTGGTGGGCTGGGACAGGCCTTTGCAGAGCATCTCCACGAAGCCCTTCCCTTCGGGCGTCTGCCCGCTCTCCAGCACCTCGGACAGAGCCCAGATGTAGTTCCTGGCCAGCCGCAGCGTCTCGATCTTGGACAGCTTCTGGGTCTTGGAGTAGCAGGGCATGACCCGCCGCAGGTTGTCCAGCGCGTCGTTGAGGCCGTGCATTCGGGTCCGCTCCCGGGCATTGGCCTTGACCCGCCGGGCTCGGAACCGCTCCAGCCGTGCCTTGGTCATCTTCTTCTTCTTCGGACCTCGCCGCTTGGGTTTGTCTCCGTTCTCCTCCTCCTCTTCCTCCCCCTCTTCCATGCTGTCGTTCTCCCTGGCCAAGCTGGCCATCAGCCCGTAGGGGCCCTGCCTGCTGGACTCATCCTTCATCTCCTCCTGGGAGCTCAGGGCTCCGTCCACCCAGGCCTGGGAGCTGACGAGCTCGGCCATCTCCTTGGCCTTGGCGTACGTCTTGGTCATCTCGCAGCTCTGCAGGGAAAGGAGACAACCAGTGGAGGTTAACACTGTTGCAGGGGCTCGCGTTGCACAGGAACCCACCAACAAGGATACTGAGGTTAAATATTAGGAAAAACTTTCTCATGGGGAGGGTTGTAAAGCACGGGAACAGGTTACCCAGAGATGTGGTGGCATCTCTATCCATGGAGCTTTTTAAGATGAAGCCCTGGCTGGGATGATGCAGTTGGGGTTGGTCCTGCTTGGAGCAGGGGGTTGGACTAGATGGGACCTCCTGAGCTCCCTTCCCACCCTCATTTTCTACGATTAGCAAGCATGAGGACAAACTCCCATCCTCAAAGGAAAGGCTGGACTCAGAGGCGAGGACTTCCACTCTGCAGATGGATTTGTAGATTGAATGCCAACCTCCTTCACGCACTAAGGCTGGTCCAGAGCCGTCGCTGCTCTGATCCTTTACATCTACACAGCTGCCGGCTTCCCGGTGAACTCTCCGGCCAGGCACGTGCTGTCCTGGCAGCCGGAGAACTCACATGCAAACCCCTCGAGGCACACATGCCCCAAGACACAAGTGTACAGTTGTAGTGGCACACGTACTTGAAAAGACACATCAAATATACACACGCACTCCCCAAACTCCCAGTCCACTCCCTGAGCTCAGGCATGTGGCACTCCTGAGGCACCAAAGGATAAAACCCATACCAGATCTACCTAGACTGGGATTCTCAGTGCACATGGCCTTGGCTGGGATGATGTAGCTGGAGCTGGTCCTGCTTGGAGCAGGGGTTGGACTAGATGTGACCTCCCGAGGTCCCTTCCCACCCCTGTTTTCTATGTTTCTGTGATTCTGACAGTGCCAGCATCACAGCCCAGAACTCATGGGGACAGGCAGTGTCTGTCTGCCCATGTGTTACAGGTCTGACTCTGTGTCCAGCACTGGTAGCGGGGCCCTCTCTGCAGAGCCGTCTCCCCCCACCCCTCCCCCAGACTGGGTAGCATGGGGCGAGCAGTATAACAGCACTGCAGAGAACAGTTTGGGGGTTCAAGCCTCCTTCCCCGGCCTGGATAAAGCCGTGCTGGGCAGGGGGAATCCTCTTGGTGAGGCTGGCCATCCTGCTTGCCAGCTCGCCTGCAGGCCTCAACCCTTGCTACACGTGTGTATTCAGCCCATGCGTATAGGTGCCACATGTGTATTCCAGTGCATGTGTGTGCATGTGTGCGTGCATACTACATGTGTGTATTCCAGTGTGGGCATTTGTGGGTGTGCTGTGTGTGTGTATTCCAGTGTGTGTGTACACTGTGCATGTGTGTGTGTATGTGCATTCCAGGGTATGTGTGTATGTGTGTGCTGTATGGGTATTTCAATGTGTGTGTACACAAACAAGCACACACTGTATGTGTTATTCCAGTGTGCATGCATGCTCTGTGTGTGTGTGTATGTGTGCATCTCAGCGTGTGCATGTATGTTGTATGAGTATTTCAGTGTGTACACACACACGTACACACACACACAAAAACACTATGTGTGTATTCCAGCGTGTGGATTTATGTGAGCTCTGCATGTGTATTCCAGTGTGTATACACATGCTGTGTGTGCTCGCGTTCTAGTGCATGTGTATATGTGCATGCTGTATGTGTATGCCACTGTGTGTACACACACACATGTGCTACGTGTGTCTATTCCAGTGTGTGCATTTATGTGTGTGCTCTGCACGTGTATGCCAGTGTGCGCGCACACGCTGTGTGCATGTGTGTGTCCCAGTGCATATATTTGTGTCTGTGCTACGTGCATGTGGTTGTGTGTGTGCTCACGCGCGCATGTATGATCTGGTGTCCATGTGCTTGGAGCCCTGCAGGCCAGGCTACTAGAACTGAGCATGGGCTAAACCAGGCCCTCAGAAGAGCCGGGCTCAGTCTAGGGGGCACTGGGGGCTGGGGCAACCGTTCCCCTGCTGCTACAGAGGGGACGAGCTCTTGGAGGCCAGGGATGCCCCGAGCCGGTGCAGGGCCCCTTCTCCCTGGGAGCCCACCAGATGCCAAGACCAGCCCTGCCAGCCTTTCAGCCGCCCTCCCCCGTAGGGCCTGACCCAGGTGGGCCCCGAGCAGAGCCGACCAGCACCTTATTTTTCTGCTCTCCCCTGTAACCAGAGCTTGTTTGCTCACAACCTCATTTACCTCTTCTGCATAATTAATGCTGGAGCAGCCTGGGCTCGGTGGCAATCAGCCCGGAGCCCTGCCAACCCTCCTTTAATGCAGCTTAGCTGGTAAGCGGCTTTCGGGGAAGTGGTTGTGGTTCAGGGGGAGCCGGGGGGAGTGGGAGGCACGCCTGCCCCACGTGGAAAATCCCAGCACCCGAGGGCAGGAGCATGGAGGCACTAACACGCTCTCCCAACACCCGTGTAGATAGATGCCTTGGGAGGTGATATAAGGCCCGGCCCTCAGCTCACAGGCAGGATTGTGCCCTGGCAGGTGGGAGGGTGGGCCCCAAGCTGCTTCCCCTCCTGGGTCCCCAGGGAGCCCCTGCTGCAACCCCACGCTCCAGCATCTCTGCCAGCCTGTGCCCACGGGGCATCAGCTCGTGCCCACCACA
>NW_017728953.1:1336147-1338276 GCF_001723895.1 Crocodylus porosus
GAACTGGGCAGCATACGGCCGCGGCCGAGGCGGGGGGTGCCTCAGAGCCGCCCTGGCACCTCTCACGCCCGCCCCGAGGACGGCGGCGCACCCCTGCGCGGGCGCGCGGCGCTGGCTCCCCGCCTGCGTGCTGCCGGGGGCAGGAGAGGGGCAGCTCCGGGGCAGGAGAGGGCACCGTTTCCTTCGCCTCCGGCTGACGGGGCCAGAGGCCTCGTACCGAGACACTGGCCTGGTGCCCTGCCCTGCCGCCCTCTTTCCCAGGGCGGAGGGCTGGCGACCACCAGCCAGCACCATTCAGACCGTCCCCTGGAGCTCCTGCGCCCCACAGCCCGCGAATGCCCACAGAGGCCTCTGCCCACGCGCCGGGCTGGGGCTGGAGCAAAGCAGATCTGATGGAAAGCACCAGCAGGGCTACAGTCCTCCCCCCGCCGCTTGCTAGATGCAGTGGGTGGTTAAATGCCCCCATCTATGTATTGTCATTCCTTGTTCATCAGGGTCCCCAGATCATGAGCTGTGGGGTGGGGGATACAGGGCTGGGGTGGACTCTCTGGGCGTCCCTCTCACGCGCGGGGCCTGAAGCTTCTCCTTATTAACTAAAGGCTGGATCGCACCATTCCCACAGCTGGGACTGTCCAGCGAGCTCCAGGCCCCATGGAGCTGTCATCTCCGAGGGGCTCCGGTCCCAGAGATGACCCCCCGCTCCGTGCGTTGCTCCGGGCAGAGAGCCCCGAGCCCCGGAGCCGTCGCAGGCTGTCGTCGGCTTTGGCGCCGTTGACGTGGGGAATCCTCGCGTGCGCCAGCACCGAGGGCGCTTCGCATTCATTTAGGGCCCTTGGCAATCCTGTCGCTGGGAGCCCGGGATGACAGGGAATACTAATTAATTCATTAGTGCCTCCGTGGCTTCTGGCCCACCTCTTGGCTCTGACGGTCGGGGCCGGCGGGAACAGATTGCAGCCAATAAATCTGCCTGTTGCCACGGGCCCCCCCTCCCCGGTCCGGATCGAATATCGCCGCGCCCTCCCGACAGATGGTTGCAGCAGGTCCGGGCTCCCGCGCCGCTTGGAGGCCTGTCAGAGGGGGAGGTGGGCCACATCCAGCAGGGAGGGGGACATACAAACGTCCCTGCTTTTCTGGGCGGCGGAGGCCCCGCACGCCTGGCTGAGGCTTGGAGAAATGACCCCAGTGCAGGGGCGCCGGGGCCTTTGTCTGCACACAGCGCTCCTTTCAGGGCCGAGCTGGGGGAGGCCACGTGCCACGGGCTAATCCTATTGTGAGGGGCTTTACATCTGTTGGAGTGCAGGCGATGCGCCCCTTGGGAGCTCCTTCTCAAGATGTTCCCCTTCCCACTCCTTTGCCCGCCCCCCGTCCCATGCGAATAACCCCGTGGGAAGGTCCTAGCTCGCCACCCGTGACGTGGAGGCCACTGCAACACCTCCCAGCCCCCCAAGATGCTGGAGATCCCCCACCTGTCCCAGTACTGGTATCACGCGGAGACGTGGAGCCAGAGCCCACCCCTCCCGGGTGTGTGCGGGGGTCTTCCCTCCCCAATAGAGGGCTGGAAGGTGAAACAACAGGGCGGGCAGCCAGACGAGGAGGGGCCAAGGTGGGCAGCATGTTCAGAAGCAGCTTTGGTGGCTGGTTCCCTCGCTCCCCGTCTTCAGAAGTTGAGGGCAAGCGGGCTCCAGAGTCCCACAGCTCAGCTGTGGCCTGGGGACAGCCACGGCCTAAGCATCTCCCTGTGAAGATAGTGGCTGGGATGCACTGATGGAGAGGAACAGACGAGACGGCTTGGTTTGTCCTGGGCATCTGGGCTTTGCTGCCCACCCCGTGGGGCCCAAAGGGAGTTTTTTTCCCCCTCTTCTGTTGCTGCAGGGTTTTTTCACCTCCCCCAGAGATGCCAGCTGCAGCCCAGGCTGGGGATGGCAAGTGGGCTGTGTCAGTGCTCCTGCTGGGATTCAAACCCAGAGGCTCACGGCTGGAGGATCTTGCCCTTCTGCTTCGGGTCACACTGATGCTGCATTTAGGGTCAGGAAGGATTTCATAGATTTCATAGATTTCATAGACATCAGGGCTGGAAGGGACCTCGGGAGATCATCGAGTCCAGCCCCCCGCCCAAAGGGCAGGAAGTC
>NW_017728953.1:1338952-1343419 GCF_001723895.1 Crocodylus porosus
GTGTTAAACACCATCAAGTTCTCGTGTGCCCATTTGCTGAGCTTGTCCAGGTCAGCCTGGATCACCCGCCTATCTTCTGGCGTGGATGCTTTGCCCCAAAGGCAGGAATCTGCCCCTGGTCAGGTTGGGGGGCGGTTTCCTCTGTAGCAGGGGCACGGCCTCTGCCTGGGCTCTCTCAAGGGCATTTTAACAGTGGCAGGACACAGACCACCCTTGTACCCCTGCTTTGCCTGTGACAAGTGTGGCTGCTTTTGGCATCTTTGGGCAACGGGCCTTGGAGCTGTGCTCACCTCCTCTGGAGTGCCTGGACCCACGTTACTCTAGATCCAACGTCCCGTAACCGCCCCCTCCCGGTGCAGGGCTGAGCCGGCAGGGGCAGTCCTCTGCCCCGTGCCAGGCCCTAGAGCCTTCCCACTGCTTCAGCTGTTCAGGGACCCAGGGGCAAGGCCGAGCAAGATGCCAGCCCTGCACGTGTCAGGGCCTGCCTGCTCTCCCAGGCAGGCAACAACCCCCCGCTCCCCAGGCTCCATCTGCACCCCCGCCGCAGCGCCTCTGCTTTCGCTGCCCACCGTCCCCGCTGCGCGGCTCTTCCTCTGGCACGTGCTGCCGAGCGGCTGTTGGCCTGCCAGGGACCCAGCTGCCAGCCGGCCTGCTGCCCTCGGGACTCCTGACACCGCGCAGCTTGCATCGGATGCAAGCGGGGCCGTGGGACGAGGGCAGCCTGTGGAGCCACGAGGCTAGCTGCTCCCTTTGTGGATGCTCTGCAAAGCAGGGAGTGGGAGGAAAAGGGCTGAGGGAGATGCAAGGAGTGGGGAGGGACAGGGTGCCCGCCGTGCCACGTCAGTGAGGGGCACCGGGGCTACGATGGAGCACACGGCAGTGGGCCTCAACTTGTGATATGGGGCTAGCGGCAGGGCTGTCAGAGGGATTGCTCCATCCCAGGACCTGGCTGGGCTGGACCCGTGGCTTCCTGCTCCTCTTGAAGTTTTATGGGGATCCTACCTGCCCCCCCACTCCCACACACCCCCATGCCCCATCCCCTCTACCCACAGAGGTCACATCGCCAACAGGCTGCCTTGGGGCCACGGGCCACGGAGCTGTGCTGCTGGGCTGAGCAGGTAGTTTTAGGGATGGCTCAGGCAAGGATGGGGTTATAAGAACTGCTGGGGACCGAATCAGAGCCTAGGTCCATCGTGCCCCATCTCCTGTGTCGCACGATGGCAGGATTCGAGTTCCCGTGACACAGAGGCCATACCCATCACTCCTGTGTTCAATAGCTCCCCATGGCCCTTTCCTCCAAAAATGTCCCCGACCCCTTTGTGAATCTGGCTGAACTGGTTTGGATGGGGATGATCCTGCCTGGAGCAGGAACCTCCCAGCCTGGCTCTGCTCTGAGCCTATAAACCGGCCCCAAATGGCGCTCCAGACAGAGGCGGGAGGGTGCTGCTATCAGACACGCAGCCCCAGGGCGGGAGGATATCAGCTGCCAGTGAGACAGAGCCCAGGGCTGAGCCTTGGGCACCGGCTGCAGCCCGCACTGAGCCCTGGCGAACCCCCTAGCGCCGGTCCCTTCGCCTTCATCCTGCCCGCGGCCTCCGGGACATCGCAGCGTGTTTGTTCTCAGCGGCGTCCGGGGCAGAGAAAGCAGAGCAGGAGGGAGCAGGGTCCCGCTGCCAGAGCACCGCACTAGGCCTCCCTGACCTCCGTGCCCTTGCCTTGCCCTGTGCCTCAGTTTCCCCCTGCCCTGAATGGGCTGCATGGCTCTGACCAGCACAAGTGAAAAGGGGGGGAAAAATGTTTCCAAGGACCCCTGCAACCCCTTTAATCTTCCTCCTTTTTCTTATTTCTTCCAGCTCTACAGGGCGCACGTGGCCTCTTCCTGCTCTGCCTAGACAAGGAGGCCCCCAGGGAAAGGACTGGGGTGGGCTAGCAGATGCCTGCAGCTCACTGGGGTGAGGGGTAGCTCGACACCAGGCCTGTTAACGGCTGCCAAACCTGCCAGAAGCAGCCCCCAGGAACGCGAGAGACATCTTTTCACCCCCGCCATCGAACGGGACTGGGCAAGGGATGCTTCCCCCGTGCTGCAGGTCCTCAAGTGACCACTGATTGGGACCACGTCAAGGAAACCCCATGGTCTCTGCTTACCCCTGGAGCAGCAGCAGGTTTGCTCGCTGCCAGACGGGGCTGGGGGTGGGCTGCTCCAAGGCAGAGAGAGACAGACAGATGGACAAACCGCCCGGAGCAGCCCCCACCTCCCCTGCCCGTCCATCCCATCCCTCCCGGATTCACTAATCATGTTGCCAGGCCCCGGCCAGGGGGCTCAGGCTGGCTGGGAGGGTAATTACCAGAGTAAATATTGTGAGAGGCAGTTCCAGCCCTGGTCCCCGTGGCCGGAGCCCCCTCCCTGCCGCCCCACCAGAGAGGATGGGGGTCTGGGCAAAAGCACAATTATGGAGCATGATTGGGGTCTAATTTAATCCCAGCAGCTGCACCAGGCCTGGCCTGATTAGCATGACAGTGTGGGGTGGAGAAATGCAATTAAAGAGAAATCAGGTTGGGGGGGCCTGGGCTGGGCTGGCCACGTCTGCCTGTCCCTGGGAGGTGTCCCGTGCTTGCTGACCCATGCGTGACAAGCTGAGTGATTGCGGCTCCGTGCGCTGGGCCAGGAAGGGGCCCATGAAAGGGCCCCCTCCCCGGGGGTGCATCTGCAAGGGAGTCTGGAGGGGCCTGAAGCAGCCTGGCCTGGCCTCTCCTGGGCATCCCAGCCCACCGGTGCCCATCTCAGCCCGGCGTCTTGCTTGCCCCCCCAGGAGCTCCCAGGACATGCACAGTTACCTCTGCCCTCCCACCCCCGATTAACGGAGCTGTGTGCAGTGTGACCGGCTGCTGGCAGGGGAGCTCCAGGCAGCACCCTCGGGGCAGGTGGGCACACCAGGGGCAGGTGCCTGGGGTGGGGAGACCGCTTCACTTCCCCAGGCTCAGCCCACGTCAGGAGTGAAGGCAGTCCCCAGTGCCAGGGGAGATTGGGATAGGAGCCCAGCTTGGCTCTGCAGGTCCCAAAAGCGCCCTGGAGCATCGTCTGTCTCCAGGTCCCTTGGGAGCTGCCTGACCCAAGCAAGCTGAGATCTGTGTGACTGCGAGCCCAGACGCCTTTCCGCTCAGCCGCGGTCATCATCCTGCCACAGGGGCCCAGGGTGGGGGGGCCCCTTGCTGCTCCGGACCAGGGGGTCCAGGTGCAGGAGCTTGTCACCAGCTCTGCCCCCCAGTGCCCAGCCCGGCTCCGTCCACACTGGGGCTGAGCACGGTGGGTCAATGAGCTGCAGAACCGTCACGTCATTTGCTGGACGGGACCCCGCTAGCCCCCACGACAGCAGCTCACGGGTACTGATGTCCAAGGATGTGAGGGGACCATGGCAGAGCCCCCGCTGGAGCAGCCCAGGGGCTCTAGTCACAGTGGTCAACCAAGAGGCACCGGGACAGAGTCTGGTGCTGGGTGGTGGGTGCCAGCACCCCCCACCTCAGGCTAGGGCAGGCATCTGGGTTTGGGGATCTCCATACAGGGAGGGAGGGGATTTGTCCCCTTGCCCCCCGACAGGGTCTGAGAGCCTGGAGAGAAGCTGGGACCTGGAGATCTTGGCAGCCTCCGCCTGCCACCACTGGCCCGGGCTTCGGGAGCCCTCGTGTGGCCATGCCCGACTATGCAGCCACCCCGGCTGGCTCCTCCTGCCAGCGAGGAGACCCGGCTTCTCTGGGAAGCTCCTGCCAGGAGCTCTGGGGCCACGGGAGAGAGACAGGAGGGCAGCTGGAGAAGGAAGGGAGCACAGCCCAGCCTGGCCTTCGCCACCAACGTCCTGTCTGGCCTTGGCGGAGACGCCCTCGGGGAGAAGACCGCCGTGTGCCCAGTGTGGCGTGGTCCGTGCAGGCCTCATGCTGTTCGCAGCAGTCCCGCCAACCACCATGGACTGCTACAGGTGGAAGGGGACAGTAGCACCTTTGGCACGGGGCTGCCCCTGCCGTCCCCACCCTGGAGGTCATCCCCTCCAGGCACTGGTACCCACAGGGCCCATCCCAGCTCAGGGTGATGGACAGCCCCCTCCAAGCTGCTCCCCCATTTTCTGGAGCCCCTTGAAGCTGGAGATCAACGCCCCAGCAGCCTGCTCCAGCTGCGTCCCAGTTGCACCCCGATCCCTCACCAGCTCCAGTGCTGGCTCAGAGCCACCCGCCAGCTCCCGGTGCTGGGCTGCTCACCAGGAGTTGTTCTGAACTAGGCCGAAAGGGTGTGGAGAGACTCAACGGGAAGACTCGGGGCTCACGGGCCAGGCAGGTGGGTCTCCCCGTGCCAGCTACAACCAGAGCAGGGGAAGCAGCGTGACCACGTAGGCGAGCTCCCCAGGGTAATTGTCTCTGATATGTCCTCCGTAGGAGGTCTATATTGAGCAGATTCTTTTTGGTATTGGGTGGTGGAAC
>NW_017728953.1:1343519-1376073 GCF_001723895.1 Crocodylus porosus
AAAAAAAAAAAAAAAGCTACAACCAGAGCCCTGCCTGTTCTGCACTAGTGCATGGTGTGATGCACCGGAGCAAGCAGAGCAGGGCTGGATGAGTTCAGGGCCCAGCTGAGAGCCTGGGAAGGGTCTTACCCACCCAGGCCAAACTGAGAGGTAGTGGCAGAGGCAGCCCCAGAACCCCCCAGCCGCAAAGACTTCCAGGCTGTGAGGAAGGCCAGTCCGGAGGGTCAAGGCAGCCGGTGGCGCTGGAGTCTGCGTGACCGGCCCCATTTGGGCAGCACCAGGCAGAGGAGGAGGTGGGGAAGGGTCCAGCACAGACATTGCAGCTCAGTCGGGACAGCCTGGGAGACTGTCAGGGGCTGGGAAAAAAAGGTGGGAGCATGGCTGGATGGAGCCCTCCTGTCCAAACACCCAGGTTTGAGCATCAGGGCTGAGCCCAGTGCGGCCCCTGGCACCATCTCAGGTGGGAGGAGGCTGGAGAGTCCTTTCCAGGGGGGTCTCGGGGCTCTTCCCACTGCCTGGGTCCCCACAAGGCCAGGTCTAGAATGAGGTCCAGCCTGTGTTCAGAGTGGGCTCCTCCCTGCGTGGCATGGGATGTGTACCAGCCTCACAGTGCCTCTGGGTGGCATACATGCCTTTCCTTATTGCATGCCCACAGCCCCTTATCCCCCAGCCCTTATCATGGCTCCAGCCCTGCTTGGCCCTGGCATTATGAGAGCTCCACTAACTCAGTCAATAGCACAGCTCTCTGGACAACAACCAGGGGACCCAGATGTCGTGCTCTGGGCATAGTCTTGCCAGCTTGGCATGCTCCTCTTGCAGCTGCCCCAGTCCCCTGCCCGCCCCCGGGTCTGCAGCATGGCTGTCAGGGCATCGGGGCCTATGTTTGGCAGCCGACATTGCAGAGGGGATGCGGTCCCTTGCTGGCAGCCTGCTGCTGGATCCTTGCCTGGCATCCCCAGGCCATGGCACGGCTGTGGCCTTCCCCAGCTCCCACATGCGGCTAAGGCGCCCTGCTCTCCTGAGCTTACATGAAGCTCCCGGCATGGAGCACCTGATCCAGCTGGCCCAGGCCAAGTCACCACCGACAAGTGCAAGGTGCTGCACCTGGGGAGGAAGAACCAGCACCATACCTACAGGCTGGGGAACTCCCTTCTCGGCAGTGCGGAGGCGGAAAAGGATCTTGGAGTCATCACTGATGCCAAGATGAACATGGGCCGGCAGCGTGGGGAGGCAGTCAGGAAGGCCAACCGCACCTTGTCATGCACCCACAGATGCATTTCGAGCAGGTCCAAGGAGGTGATCCGCCCCCTCTATGTGGCACTGGTCAGGCCGCAGCTGGAGTACTGCGTCCAGTTCTGGGTGCTGCACTTCAAGAGGGATGTGGACAGCATGGAGAGGGTCCAGAGGAGGGCCACTCGCATGATCAGGGGGCAGCAGGGCAGGCCCTATGAGGAGAGGCTACGGGACCTGAACCTGTTCAGCCTCCAAAAGAGAAGGCTGAGGGGGGTCTAGTGGCCTGTTACAAACTAGTCAGGGGGGACCAGCAGGCACTGGGGGAGTCCCTGTTCCCCCGAACACCACCAGGAGTGACCAGGAATAACGGTCACAAACTGGCGGAGGGTAGGTTTAGGCTAGATACCAGAAGGCGCGACTTCACGGTCAGGGCGGCTAGGGCCTGGAACCAGCTTCCAAGCAAAGTGGTGCTGGCTCCTACCCTGGGGGTGTTTAAGACAAGGCTTGACAATCACCTTGCTGGGGTCATTTGACCCCCGTACTCTTTCCTGCCAGGGCAGGGGTTCGGACTGGATGATCTGTGCTTGTCCCTTCCGACCCTAGAAACTGTGAAACTATGAAACCAGCCAGGCAGGAACATCTCTGAGCTGGCTAATTAGGGCCACATCATTACAATGGAGAAGGTACAGACCAGAACAAAGCCCGCATGCTTCCAATGCTCCTCTGTAAGCATCTGGAGGTGCCAAGGTGCAAAACCACCTGTAGTGCCCGGTGGAGGTAAGAGGAAACTCTGGGACAAGGCTCCGGGGGCCCAAACGGTGGAAGCAGCAGCAAGGGGGGCCGCTTTCCAGGGCACGACGGCATTGCTTCGATATTGCACTGGAGGAATTCTCTGGACTCTTCTTAGCATGCAAGCCCATTAGCGAGCTGACGAGGAACAGTAATTAAAAACAGGTCCTTTAGGAAATGCACCGCTCTGCCTCAGCTCATTGGGTCCCGAATGAGTCCAGTGACGATATACTTAATTAGCTGAAATAGCCGCCACCGCTGCATCTCTGGGCACATGGAGCAGCAGGATGCAGCGGGCATCATGTGGGATGTGGGCAGGGGTATGAGTCCGGGTGCCAGGAGCTTGCTGAGGCCTGGGGCCTGCCTGGGCCTCACCCGCCACAGCTCCTGCTCCTAGTCCTGGTTGCACTAGCTCCCAGCCACGGGTAGGACTGAGCTTGGAAAAATCCCAGAGACCCAGCCACATCTATGCCTGCCTCCCTGCTGCCCGCCGTGCTCAGAGGGTCCCATGTCCCCAGGACACTGTCACTGGCCCCACAGTTGGCTGTATCCATCCCAGCCCCCATGGCTGGTCTTCCCTTGCATCCATTGCACGTGCTGAGGCTGATCTGGGCCTGATGCCCCCTGCTCTCCCAGGGGCTGTACTGAGACTCACAACGATCACTGCTAGTTCGGGACCCAAGAGCAGAGGCTTCTTGAGGCTTGGACTTCACCCTAAAGGCAAGTACAGCCTCTTCCCCAGTGCCTCCCAATGTGGTGTCCCCAGAAACCGTCCTCTGAGTGGGGCAAGAAGTCCACGCTCGGTGGTGACACTGGCCACATGCATCCGCGGGAAGCTGAAGGCCCCATCACCCCATTTAGACATTGCTGCCCCTTTGATCCCTCTTCCCACTTGTTTCAATTGAGCATCTCATGAGCACTGGTGCTCCCCCAAAAGCCCCAGCTCCTGGAGTCCTGTGATGTGGGACAGTCTAGGGCAGGGGCTCCCAACCTTTGCAGCCTCCAGGTACTGCTCGCAAAATGCCAGCTCTTGGCTTTCCGTCATTTTCTGACTCTGGAAAAATACTAGAGTAATTCTTCCATGGCAAAAAACCAGGGAAAGCCCACTGTGGTGTGGACGCTGGCTGCCTATTGCCTATTCCATCCTTGGAGGTTTTTAAGACCCTGCTAGACAAAGCCTTGGCTGGGATGATCTAGCTGGGGCTGGTCCTGCTTTGAGCAGGGGGTTGGACTAGATGAGACCTCCTGATGTCCCTGCCAACCCTCCTGTCCTAGGATTTTCTATGAAATCTCTGGGTTTGTGTTTGCAAACTGGGCCCCCCTGAAAGGGATCTCAGGACACCCTGTTGGAGAATCACAGATCTGGGGGTCTCATCAGTGCTGCTGTGTGATACACAAGACTCCCCCAGCTCGGCAGGCCAAGCCACTGCTGCATTCCAGCTGGGCTGTCACAGCCGGCATATTATACAGCTGCTCTCCTCCACGGCCAGGTACTCGACAGCATCTCTTTCTCGGCGCCTCTGAAATCAGCCCCTTTTAAAGCAGCGCTCATCAAGACGGGTGTAATCAAAGCACCTTTTGCAGACCCGCTGTCTTGTGCCGAGTCCCTTCACACGGGGTTACGCCGGGTGACACAATAAACCAGGAGGGCCTGTTGGCCAGGTTTCAAATTAAGCTCCTCTCTGTTCTGAGTAAATCCATTGCTACTAACACCGTTGCTGGCCTCTGGGAACAAGTGCACTAAGAGGAGCTGTCAGGGAAAACTCAGTCCGTGTCTCCGGGGGGATTCCTTGCTGCAAAGATTGGCAGCCCAGAGCTCAGCTAAAGGAGATACCGCGCGTGACAGCCAGCGGTCCCCATGCCCTCAGCCTCCAGCGCTGGAGCCGCATTTTTAAAAGACTTCGGCTACCCAAACCTGCTTCCTTTCCCTGGGTTTGCTAAACGAGGCGTCTGGCATTGCATCCACCATCGTCCTCATCTGTGCTGGAGCCTCTGTCAGTCCAGTCTCCAGCATTCACAGTACACCAAGGAAGCCCCCAAAATCACAGCTTTATACCCTCACCCAACCACATGGATTGCTGCCTCTCCCAGTTTGCTTTGACCCGTGAAAACCACCACCACTTTTGTCCACACTAGGATTTTGCCTGTTAGCTCACACGCAGCTCACACTAAGCACGAGGATCCCTGCTAATCTTTCTTCATGCCACGGGTCATAATGACCCTCTTCCTTTTTTTGAAAGTCTTGATCTCCCGCTAGAGCGAGCCAGCTTTACTTGTCCGGTAGCTTCCTCTGGGAACTGATCTGTCCCCTCCAGTTTCGTGGCCCTGTTTTCAGGCCTCAGTGGAAAAAGAATGCCCTGCTTTCAAAAGGCTTGGCTACGTCTACCTCGAGTTGGTCTGATAAAAAGATATCGCCCACTAAAAGCCTTGTCTCTCACCTATTTCCTAGACAACATCATTCCTACACCACACAAAGCAGCCTCATTTGGATGCATCCTTTGGGACCGAACGTTCAAAGCCCTTCAAATGCGAAGCTCGTTAGTCCAGAGATGCCTAAAGAGGAAGAGCTCAGAGCCAAGCCCTCTCCAAAGTCAGTCTTAGCAGTCTGCCTGCATGGGATTTGCTAGTCGTGTTGACAAGCCCGTGCTGACGAACCCAGCTGTCAGCGGTAGCATAGCTGGGATGCTACACGGCTCCTAGTCACTGGTGAATGACTGTCACCGTGGGCTCAGCTGGTCTTCACCAATGCCTGGAGTGGGGTAGCTTCAGCTTCCAGCCCAGCAAAAACAGAAACCTTCCACGTGGCCAAGGCCTTGCTGGGGGAACTCGCTGGCAGCCCTTACCCATGGCTTTGCTTGACTTTTCAACTGTCATGCTGGCTTGGCATGGGGCTGGGAAGAGCCCTGTGGCTTAGCACCGAGCTATACCGCAGCGATAGTGTTTACAGTGCACCCTCAGCAAGTCTGCGGATGACACCAAGCTGCGGGGAGTAGCAGATACTGGGGAGGGCAGGGCTAGGATTCAGAATCACCTAGAAAAATTGGAGGATTGAGCCAAAAGAAATCTCATGAGGTTCAACAAGGACAAGTGCGAAGTCCTGCACTTAGGACGGGGCAGTCCCATGCACCGGTGCAGGCTGGGGGCTGGCTGGCTGGGCAGCAGCTCTGCAGAACAGGACCTGGGGGTGACAGTGGACAAGAAGGTGAATAGGAGCCAGCAGTGCACCTTCCTTGTTGCCCAGAAGGCTAATGGTATCCTGGGCTTCACAGGCAGGAGTGTTACCAGCAGATCGAGCTCCACTCTATTTAGTACTGGGGAGGCCACATCTGGAGTCCTGTGTCTCGTTTCGGGCCCCCCACTACAGAAAGGATGTGGACAAATTGAAAAGAGTCCAGTGGAGGGCAACAAAAATGGACTGGGGGCTGAGGCACATGACTGGTGAGGAAAGACTGGGGGAACTGGGCTTTTTAGTTTGGAGAAGAGGAGACCGAGAGGAGATGGACTAGCAGCGTTCAACTCCCTGCAGCGAGGCTGCAAAGTGGATGGAGCTGGGCTGTTCTTGGTGGTGGCAGGTGACAGGACAAGGAGCAATGGGCTCCAGTTGCAGCAAGGGAAGTTGAGGTTGGATATTAGGAAGAATTTTCTCACTAGGAGGGTGGTGAAGCACTGGAGCAGGTTGCCCAGAGAGGTGCTGGAAGCTCCATCTTTGGGGGATTTCGAAACCTGGTGAGACAAAGCCTGGGCTGGGATGATATAGTTGGGGCTGGTCCTGCTTGGAGCAGGGGGCTGGACTAGGTGTGACCTCCTGAGGTCCCTTCCCACCCTCCTGTTTTCTGAGTCTATAACAGGACGTCGCAGCAACAGCACCTACTTTATTGCACCAACTTGAGATAGGCCAAGGGCAGCGTCTCCCCTGCCCTGCCATCTCGCCCCACAGCCCCGGAGCTAAGAGGTCGCCCTCCCAGAGGGCAACCAGCACTAGGCTGCTGCCCTGCAGCACCCCGGTGCTAGAGAACGTGGCTTTCAGCATATGAGATTTGCCGTTAAAAAGCAGTGCTGCTAAGAAGTGTTTCTACCAGCTCGGTCTGCGCTGCTTCGACAGGGTGATTGAAGTTAAGTTGGAACAAAGCCCCTTTGCCCCGAGCACTGAGTAGCGCTGGTACCGGAGCAGGCTGCAGTTGACGTGCCGTCGCTCCAGCTCCGGGAGACCAGCCCTGACCCTGGAAGGGGGCTAACAAGAGAGCGTGAGCCGTGTTGGCAGGGAACTGCAGCGACAGAAGCCCTGTCTCCCCGTCTCGCACATCATCCTCTGCTGACAGAAGAGCTGTTGCTGGAACGGCTGGCGTGCACATACCTGCGCTCCGCTCAGATCTCGCTGACCTGGAGCCTGTCACTGGGGAATGTTGGATGGAAAAGATGGCTACGAAATGAAAAACCACCGCCGCGCGCTCTCCAGGGCCCATCCAGACCCGGGGAAACGGATGGGACTCGTTCCACGCCTCCCCCCCCGGACACTTTTGGCCTCTTTGGTGCTGTTCCTCCGACTAATGATGTCTCAACTTTCCATTACATGGCCGACAGCCCCGAGACGGAGTTTAGCCTCCACTGGGACTTCGTCCTACCGGGCTGGCGTAGCACGCTTTCATGCACAGGGGTTGATTGGGATATAACTAAACAAGCCTCTGCAAAATGCTGCATCTCAGGATGCAGCTTTTGGTTTCAAAAGCAAGAGGAGGTATCAAATTAGGGTGGGGTGGGGGGGTGTTATTTCCACTGTGGTTAGCAGCTCAGGCTGGAATCAAGTCACCGGCAGCTGTTGGTAGAAGCAGCAGAGTCCTCAGGGGCTCAGGGGTGGCAGGCTGGGCCTAACTCGGACAGACGCCCTTCATGAAGCCAGTGCCTGGGTCCCAGCAGGCTCCCAGAGCATGCCATGGGAAGGGAGGTGCTGGGTGAGCGAGGTCCCCTGTCCTCTTCCCACCCTTGCATGCAGGCACATGGGTGCACGAGTCGGCTGCGAGGGCACAGCCCTGCCAGTGCCCCACGACCTCTGCTGCAGGCTGGTTCACAGAGCCTGAGCCGAAAGCCATGCCCCGTGGTGCAAAGGAAGGCAGGACCCCACTGCCTGACCTGGGGCCCACAGAGCCCTTGGACTCCCCCCCACCTTGACCCCAAATCCCTCTGTGTTCACTGGCTCCAATCTCTTCTGCCCTGGCTGACTGCGAAGGGCCCGTGTCGACCTGTTTACACTCTCTAGGCCCTGGCAGGACATTCATTTTTCCAGCTCCGGGGAACTTCCCTTGTTCCAGGAGTTGTTAAACATCACCGAGGCCCTCAGCTCAGACAGCTCCTTGGCCCTGATGCCTCAACATCTCAGCAAAAAGCAGCCCATCCAAGAAGCTGAACTCAACCCAGGGCTGCCTGACGTAGCAGCTGTGGGGTATCAAATCATGGCATCGTAGAAAATGAGGGTTGGAAGGGACCTCAGGGGTCACATGTAGTCCAACACCCTGCTCCAGACAGGATAAACCCCAGCTAAATCATCCCAGCCATGGTTTTGGAGCACCAGGGTAGGAGCAGTGGGATGGAGCCACTGGCACAGAGCTCACAATGACCCTGTAGGTGCAGGTGGCCACGTCTCCAGGGCCAGGACAGCATGCTTCATCCTGTGGATTCGCAGTGTCTCATCCAGTCCAAAAGCACTGGGTTGCTCCCATCTGCACGGGGCCACTCAGCCATGTCAACCCCAAAGTGGTGAATATTTAGTCCTGGATTTTCCCATCCTTGAGCCCCTCCAAGAATTAATTCTCCCTTCTCAGATGCAAGTGCTCCAGGCCCCCCATCCCCCAGTTTCTTTCCCATTGTGTTTGAGTTGGACTATCAGAGCCCAGCTCTCAGGGGCACTGGGAAAACTGGACACCTCCTCGGAGCTGCCCCTCATGTGCCCATCTGAGACAGGGAGCTGTTACCTTTCCTTTGCTCTCTCCAGCACAGCCCAGGATGAAGCTTGGGGTGTCTCCATCACCAGAGGAGGCCTGGGCGGCTGCCTATGCTGCAGGTAAAGCAGCATTGCACAAACCACCAGGATCCTTGGGTTTCCACAGCTCCAGTTCTGGCCTCTGGTCCCATCTCATTCACGTGAGCCAGCAGTGTGCCCGTGTTGCCAAGGCTAAGGGCATCCTGGGCTGCACTGGTAGCAGCGATGCCAGCACACCGAGAAAAGTGGCTATTCCCCTCTATTCAGCACTGGGGAGGCCACATCTGGAGTCTTGCGTTCAGTTTTGGGCCCCCACTACAGAACGGATGTGGACACGTTGGAGAGAGTCTAGCAAAGGGCAGTGAAGATGGTTCGGGTGCTGGGGGACATGACTGGTGAGGAGAGGCCGAGGGAACTGGGCTGATTTAATCTTGGGAAGAGAAGACCGAGGGGGGCTGAATGGTGGTTGCACCCTGCAGGGTGGGTCCAAAGAGGATGGAGCTGGCCTGTTCTCAGTGGTGGCAGGACAAGGAGCAATGGGCTCATGCTGCAGCAAGGGAAGTTGAGGCTGGATATTAGGAAAAACTGTCTCACTAGGAGAGTGGTGAAGTGCTGGAACAGGCTACCTAGAGAGGTGGTGGACTTTCCATCCTTGGAGGTTTTTAAGCCCTGGCGAGACAAAGCCTTGGCTGGGATGATGTAGTCGGGGCTGCTCCTGCTTGGAGCGGGGGTTGGACTCGATGTGACCTGAGGTCCCTTCCCACCCTCATGTCCTCTGATTCCCTGTGTCCACCCCACAGCTTGGAGGGATTCCTGCCACCTCTGCACACCAAGGGACAAGGGATCTGATTCCCGGCTCAGCCCCAGGCTCCACTTACAGCCCACCTGGGAAACCAGGCTTCCCTGCCAGAGGGGCAAATAGCAAGTGCTCTGAGACCAGAGCAGGGGCTAGGAGGGGGAGGCACTCCCCTGGGGTACTGTTCCCACCCACCACACCCCTGCCCTGGTGGGGCTTCTCCTGGCCCCTGAGGACCATGGGATCATTGAGGGTGCCCTTAAGGCAGCCCTGGGGAGGTTGCGCACCAGGGAGGACACACGGGTGCTGGATGCTTGGGGCTTTATTAGCGGGGTTGACAGAAGCTGGATCTCAGCACGGAGCTGTGGCAGTGGAGGGGTCCCGTGCAGGGCACCGGCTCCTCAGCACTGGGGCTGCCTGGGCCGCGATCACCCATGAAAGGGCTGGCACCTCCTTGCGCACCTGGGAAGTGATGGGAACAGAAGCCATGAGCTGGGGCTGGGGAGATGCGGGGACCCTCTTTGTCCCACCTCCATGGGGATGCCCGGGAAAAGGTCACCATGGCGAGTCATAAGGCTTGCCAGAGCTTAGGTCCAGCTTGCCCCATCTCCCATGTCACACAGGGGCAGAGAGTGGAGGCTGGAAGGGAGAGTGACAGGGGCTGAGCAGGGTGTTTCCCCCCGTTCCTCGCTCTCTTGCAGCCTCCAGCATCGAGGGTCCAGGACGTTGTGATCCAGAGGCCGTGCCCCTCGCTCCTGTGCTCAATAGCTTTCTCCAAGAATGGATCCAATCCTGTTTCCCCCAGGGCCTGGCTCTGCTCTGTGCATGGTGAGGGGTCACCCCGTGCAGCCATGCTGTGCCCCAACGGCCCCGAGCACTGTGGGCCCTGCTGCCCCATGGCCAGCACGGATGGATTAACACCAGTCCTGAGAGGCCCCTCAATCCCATCTCTCCACCCTCTCCCTCCCTCATGCCCACTCCCCCCAGCCCCGGTCCCCATGCCTGCCCCTCAGTGCTCACCATCTCTTCATCCAAGAATGCGATGGAGAAAACCCCAGTCTCTTTGTGAGGCTGCAGGAGACATGAGCACCGAGGTAACAGCACAGCCCCTGGCTCCTGCTGCTCCTCCCAGCCTGAGACCCCCTTCCCACCCCCAGACAAAGGCAACAGCACTTGTCTGGCATGCCATTAGGGCCCCAAAGGCAGCTTCGGTCTCCCCGAGCTGAGCTTGGCCTCAGGGATAGCTTCATTTGAATTAAGAATCCACAGCTGGTACCAACCCCTGGGGATGGGCTGGGGCAGCCATGGCGCTAAGACCCCTGGAGAGGGTCTATCCTGAGTGAGGCCAGGGTCTGCAGGCAGACAGGGGTTACCCCCAGGCTGGGGGTGGGGAGCAGCACCATGCAGCAGAAACCCTGGGAAATGCAGGTCTTCCAGGGGCACTGCTCCCTGGACTCCCCACCCTGCCCTGGGCATGGATGAGGCTCATCCCGTGGCACCCCCGGGGGACCTTGGACATGCACACACTGGCACCCAGACTCACCTGAGCTGAGAGGTGACAGGGCTGGAGCAGTTGTAGCTGCAAAAGAAGAGGAAGATGGGATTTTCCATGGGACTCTTGGATGGGCCCAGACCCCAGAGGCACCAGGGGACAAACACAGCCGGGCCACGGCCACGTGCCACGAGCATTATTGGCATGCTAGCTCGGCGGGTCTGAGGCTGGGCCTGGGGCTCAGGGAAATCTCCCTCCGAGACACTTACGGGAACCGTGGCCCGGGTCGCCGGCAGCCAGGGAAGGTTTGGTGCCTGACACACCTGATACAGCACAACTGCCAGAGCTCCCACGCCTTCCAGACCTTCGCCACACTGGGCATGGGCTTGCCAGGGCATGGGGTCCACGGGACGCACCCGGTGCTGGTGGGCAGTGTCGAGGCCGGGGCAGCTGAAACGAGAGAGAATGGAAACTGTTTGCATGTGCGGCCGCTTAAAGGCACCTGGACGCAGGGGAGACCACGGCCCCCAGGACTTGCACCCGGGACTCCCAGACTCACCAGTGCCGGTGGGAGGCATGGTGGTAGTGGCAGTGGTAGTGGTAGGGGCAGTGGTAGTGGTAGGGTCAGTGGTAGCGGTATCTGCAGCTGGAACAGAGGAGAGAGATGTGGTGCAGGGCGGCTGGATTCCCCAGCCCCAGCCGGACCCAGGGACACTTACACATGGTGTGTGCCAGCACTTCTATCACACATGTCATGCCCCCTACCAGAGCCAGCCCCAGTATCAGGGTGGAGATACGCCGTATGGAGATACCCCTTTCCCCCACCCAGTGCTCCCTGATCCCCCCAGAGATGCAGTGAGGCCAGCAAAGCATGCTCTGGATTCCCCTGGGGTGGCCGGTGCCCTCCCGGGGGGATCAGCATGCCAGAGATGATCCCCAGCTGCGGGGTGGGCCCTGGCAGCCACAGCCCTCACCAGGGAGGCCTGGGGAGGGGTCCCTGCTCTAGGTTTCGGCAGGACTCAGACTGGGGCCTGAGCAGAGTGGCCTCAATCTCTCCCCCGGCCTTGGGAGGATCCCATCTCTGCTGCCTCATTATCAGGAAGAGCTGAATACCGGCACGACGGGATCCTGTGCCCGTGGGTACTTACAGGGGCTGTCAGAGGTTTCCGGGATCAGAGCTGTTTCTGCAACGGGAAGGGAAAGATGTGTTCATGCTGGGAGCCCCTTCTCTGGGCACGGTGCTACGGGGTGCAAGCTGAGATCCCCCCTACCCCCATGCAAGGCAGGGAAAAAGGAGTGGGAGTTCACTAGTGCGAGGGTCAGCCACAGGGGCCCTCCTGCTGCCATGTCCCCCAGACCCTGCTCCCTGCCCCATATTACCCTCCACCCGGCAGGGCAATGGTCCCTACTCACGTCCAGCCACCAGGCTGCAGGTGACGCTCGCCAGCGCCAGGAAAACCCAGGGCTTCATCATGGTGAGAGGAGACAGGACAGAGACTTAGGAAGTCTTGTCCAGCCGAGGTGTGCAGGGCTCAGGCTGCTATATAGGTGCCAGGCACCAATGGGAGGAGCAGGGAGGGCTCCGGGGCACTAACCACCGGGCTAACGAAGGAGGAAACACCTGATGGGTAAACAGCCCCCAGGACTTGCAGGAGGAAGTGACGGTTAGACTCGATTAGCTGTGCTGGCCCCCTGCCCCAGGGATCTGGATGTCCTTGGGTCCCTTTGTCTCCGTGCCCAGGCCCCCAGACACCCCATGCAAGGCCCAGGCTTCGCTCCAGCCTCCCTGGCACACACAGAGGCCATGGGGACCTTCCCCATTGGCCCCTACCAAAGCTTATCCCATCCTGCTTGTTCCAGTGGTAGGGGCCGGGGGGGTGCCCAGATCCCAAATGCCAAGAGCCAGCCAAGAACTGCACACGACATGGATCTAGTAACAGTCTGAGCACGGCCGCCTGGGTCCAGGCTGCTGTTTAATGCCACAGTTGAACTGGAGTCTGTGCTTGCTGCTGAAGGAGAGTCCCCCAGCCGGGCTCATGCCCAGGTCCAGGTCCTGGGCACCAGGCAATTCCTCTCCTACCCCAGCAGGATTAAGGGTCTCTGGCTGAGCCCCAAGCTTAAATGTCTCCCCTGCCGCTTTCTGCTGCTTCTCGCTCTCAGTCTCTTCATGCCACAGCTCAGTCTCCCCCCTCGGCTCTCTTTTCCCCCACCCAGTTGCCATGCCCTGTCCCTGGCTCCATGCCCATCCACACCTGGCCTGACCAGCACCAGCCAGGACTGCGGGCGTAGCCCTGCCCAGGCCCAGGCTAGAGCATCCTCTGCATGGGGACGACCTCCAGGGACCACATGCAGACCTGGGTTAACTTTCATGGATCAGCAAAAAGCACTTTCTGGTTATAACCTCCCCCAGCCCCACGTGCACGAGCCGTCAAGCAGCTGTAGGCACGAGGGCGCTACAGGACAAGCTGCCGGGAGTTTTTTATCATACGAAAAGCAACACAGCTGTAAGCAGGAGGCTTAGCTTACAGAGCTCCTCAGCAAGCCCTTCAAAGAAAGGAGCATGGTCTTTGTACCCCAAGCAGATAATCAGCCAGCCTCGAAACCCCTTTGCCCTTCTCTGGGCAGCCAGAAAGGCTCTTTGGGGCTGGCCCCATCACAGCAACAGGGCAAGCTTGCTGGGGTCACTTTGTCCCCCTACCTGTAAACTGCTCCTGCAGCCAGCCTGCCTCCCTTCCCTCTCTCCTTTGAAGCACTAAATTCAATGCCCACAGCTGGGTTTCTCCAACAAGGGCCAGGCAACATCCTTCCTAAGTTCGTCCCCCCCCCAGCAGGCCTGGACTGCTCAGGCTGGGATTGAACAGAGCAAGAATGAAAAACCCCACCCGAGGCAGGTGCTTGGCCTGGCTAAGGAGGGTTAAAGTCTGGTGCGAGCAGCTTAAGACAGGGTCATGGATAGGAGAGAGGCAGCGCTAGGGTTCACCTGCTCCAGTGAATTTGGATCAAGCCAGAGCACTGGATGCAGCTCAGCACCCAGCCTGGGGACAACGTAGACCTGCTTGGTCCCAGGGCAGCCCCAGCTGGTGAGCTGGCAGGGACCAGGTGACAGGACCCGCTGCCACAGACTCTGGGGGTCCTGGGATCAGTCTGAGAGCCCAGCACGTCACGTGCGTGTCCCCTGGGAGCAGAGCAGCCCTGCTAGTCGCCGTGCAGGAGGTGTCTGGTTCTCTGGACGCACAGAGCTGCTGTGTGCAGGGGGCAAACCCCCCCAGGGCCGGGGCCGGCCCACCCGCGGCCCAGATCGAGCTCTGCCTGATGCCACACATGGAGCCAGAGGCAGGGATTAGCAGGGGAGGGGGTGTTTGCAGGGCAGGGGCGGAGGTGCTGGGGTTTCTCATAGGATCACAGTATTTACCCAGATTCAGTTGGTGCCTGGAGCAGGTCTGTAAGCAAGCACCCCCCACACCCATGGCAGTTACTGGGGGGACCAGCGCCAGCTCGGGTCCAGGCCCAGAGGCAGCGCGGTTCTTGGCTTGCTCCAAGTCCAGGAAAGTGTTTGGGATTTGGGCTTATCCCAGCCGCCCCCTCCCCTGAGCTGCAAACATTGCCCTCCCCCAGCTAATCCCCTGCTCCAGCTCCAGGGTTGCAAAGCTCTTGGCCTCCAGGATGCGTGCTCCCTATGCCAAACCTGGCAGGTAGAGCTCAGCCTGGGCAGAGGTGCCCACGCAACTCAAGTGCATCAAACCCTGCCCTGGGCAGGCTGTGCTGCGCGTCCAGGGGCTGGGCCTGGGCCCCCGGCACCCCCAGTCTGGGGCCGACCGCAGCACTGGAGAAACACGGGAGTGTGCGGAGAAGCCACAAGAAGGATTTGTGGGGACAAGACCGGCAGGAACGGGGAGACCCGAGAGCGCCGGTGCTCAGCTTCTCCGGGGGTGGGTGGAAGTGCCCCGGGGGACCCTGCTTCAGCAGCAGTCAGATGTCTCCTTGGGCACTAAAACACAGGACCCCCGGGCAAGGACAGACACAAGCACTAACTGCTCCACGAGGCCTGACTGCAGCTCTGCTAGCCGGGGGCATCCCGCTGGCCTCTTGTGCTAGGGCCGTGGAGAGCTGGGGTCTGGCCGGGCCTGCACAGCTCACAGCAGGTTTGGCCTGAGCAGGGTGATGGGCTCTGGCCCACCTTGGCTGTGCAGACACAGGGTTCCCACGGGGTGTTTTGGGGTGGCTAATGTTCACTGGCCCAGGTCCCAGGAAGGTACTGCTCCCCATGCCTGTCCTAAGGGCTGTTTACCCATCAGAAGTTTCCTCCTTCATTAGCGTGGTCGTTAGTACCCTGGGCAGCTCCTCCCACCCAATGGTGCCTACATAAGGCAGCGAGCGCAGCCCAGGTCACCCCAGGCCCTTCAGGCCACGGCTCGGTCCTGTCTCCTCTCCCCATAACGAAGCCCTGGGTCCTCCTGGCACTGCTGGGAGCTGCCTGCAGCCTGGCGGCTGGGTGTGAGTTGGGCCCATTGCACCCTGGAGGAGGGGGATACTGGGTGGGGCAATGGGGGTGGAGGAAAGCACCTCATGGGCATGGGCTGTTCCCTCAGGGCTGGAATCACGGGCCTGATCCAGCCACGCTGGGTTCACGAGGGGCCACAGGGCAACCGGTGCCATCAGAGCGCCGCATGGATGGACAGACAGGTCAACGGACCACACGGTGCCCCGGCAGGGAGCATTCAGGTCCCCCAGGCTGAAGCAAGGCATGTACTTCCCCCCGACCAGTCCCGGGGCCTGGGTGCTAAGAAGCCGAAGCCCGGCGTGGGATCCGTCAGCCCCAGCAGCCCCCATGACCGCCCCATGCCAACATGCAGCCCTGCCAATATAGCCTGAAGTAAATGGTGTCTGCGTGTCCGTGGTTTCCCTGGCCGGGGGCCAGGGGTCATTGGGTGGCCTGTGGGCACCCTGGCACCTTCTGCTGCCCAAAGAAACTCAGCACTGGTTATTCCAGCCTGGTGCCTCAGTTTCCCCACTGAGAAGGAGCAGGGTCTGGCATGCTTTTGGCCACCCAGCAGGGGCTAGGAAGAGGACCCAGGCGTCCCGGTTCTCAAGCCAAGAGTCCCTGCACGGGACCTGGGGGCTGCCGCCTGCCCCAGGCAGCTCAGTGGGGTGGTGCTGCCAGCTGGCAAGATGTAGCTTGGTACCCACCCCTCCCGGCCTGGCGAATGCCACCCCTATGCCACACGTGACTGCAGGCGTGCCCCAATTCTCCTCTCTCCAGTGCTTTTATTTACAGTGTGCAGGGGCTGGGCCCAGGCGGGGCTCCAGCCAGCCTAGTGTTGTGCTTTCCAAAGTGCTAGTGCCACCGCGACTGTCCCCTGGGGGACACAGACCTGGGGCAGGGACCTCTGTGTATCCTGGTGTGGGAGCCAGCAGGGGATACACTGGAGCTGGCAGCTAGAGCTCGTGGCCAGAAACAAAGGGGACCTGCTGGACAGGTGGAGCGTGCGGCTCTCAGTTGGGGGTCCTGCCCCTACACCGCCTGCCCCGGGGGAAGGGGGGGATCCGTGAGCTGGGCGCCGGCTCCTCCACGAAGCCACTGCTGTCGGAGCGGGAGCTGGTGGCGTGCAGCATCAGACCTGGAGCAAAGAGATACGTGCTGGCACCGAGCACCTCTCGCCTGGCTCTGCCCCCTGGCATCGGACGGGGTGGGCCATGCTATGTGCTTTCAGGCCCCACGGAGCTGGACACAGGGTGTGAGCCCTGGTCTGAATAAGTCCTATATCTCTGTGAGCCTTGCTCCTTGCAGCAGGGGGTGGTGGGGGAGGAGGGGGACGACCCTGCCTGGACATCCCAGGAGCAAGATCTTCAGTTCCTAGGGGGTGGGGAGATGGGGAGTGTCTAGGCCCAGCAGCCTCGGGGTGGGACCCCCAGTCCTACCCTGCAGGCAAACCCCATGCCAAGCAAGGCTGCCATCCAGCACTGGGGCTTCCTGCCCACTTACGTCTCCGAGGCTCGGCGAGGGCCAGAGCAGAAGGGTTGGCCTCCGCCGCGGGCGCGTCTTCCTCGTCCTCACTCTCACTCGGCACCTGGAAGTGAGAAGCCACAGGGCTGGGTGCGGGGCAGGATAGGCGACAGGAGGGCCTGCCGATGGCAGGGCCCAACCTGAAGGGCTGCTGGTGCTGGAGGGGCCTGGGGGTACCATCCAAGGGGGCTTGGTGGGGGGTGCCCACGTGTATCAGTACACGCTGGGGCGGGGGGAGGCTGTGTGCAGGGCAGGGTGGGCAGTGCCCAGCCCTGCCTGGGAAATGCTTCTATGAGGACAGACACCCTCAAGCCCCCAGAGACCCCCCCAGCCATGGAGGGAAACCAGCCCCACTGGAAGCCACGCCTTTAAAGCCTTAAATCGCTCATCCCCTTCAGCCTGAATCACTGCTAACACACCGGGGAGATTTACCGCTCCAGATCCCACGGCCTTCGTCCTCGGCTGACCTGTGCCAGGGACTCTCCTAGCACCTCTCCAGCTCACCGCTCTCCCCACACCCCCTCTATCCTCCCTGACCAAGAAGCTCCTCTGGGCTGCCAGGAGGGACTGTCCCCACATCCATCCTGTGATAGGGCACCACTGGGAGCTGGCATGGCCGTGGCTCCCACCCAGGCACCACGGCTCAGGCCTGGGGGAGATGTGCCAGGTCCCTGGGCTCCGGTGATACTACCCACCTCTTCCATTTCGAAGGACTCCTTCATCGGGAGAGATGGCTCTGGCACCCAGAGGTCATGGCCACCTGTGGCACATGACGCTGGAGTCTCCCCCCAGGAGGGCATGGCCACCTCCTGGGCTTGGGGACAGACTGGCTGCCCGGAGTCCCATGAAGGTTTGTCCTCTATCTGGCACCGGTCTGTGCTCAGGAAACCCCCACTGGCGTCAGCTCCTGACGGGCCCCGCAGGGCCAGCACGAGACCCGAGTGATCCCAGCTGGAGGTGTCAGGCGGCATGCCCCCTCCGCGGCCTTCTCTGTGCCTCCACATCCTCCAGCCAGCATCCGTGGCCTCATGGCACAGTCCAGGCAATGGGCAGTCCAGGCTGGCCCATAGAGCGGCACTGCCCAAGTTGATCTTCTGTCCTGCAAGGTAGCCTGGGGTGTCCCGGTAGCTTGAATCACCCAGCTCCTCCATGCGTCCCCAGTCTGTGCTGGCCACTGGTCCCACGGGGTCCCAGTGCAGCCCCGGCACTGCAGGGAGCCTGCTCTTCCCTGGTGAAGGAGCCGGGGTGGCCTCGCCTCCATGGCAGAGAGGCGGTGAAATATCCCCAGCCGTTGGCTCTGCCCTGCAGGGGCCCTGGCACCTGCTCAGGGACCCCTCGGGTGCAGCCCACTCCATGCCCTCTATGTTGGCTTGGTCAAAGCAAAACCACCTCTCCCGGGCCCTCTCCATCACCTCCTGCACCACTTGGCCCAGGCTGCAGCGGTGGCGCTCAGCCTCTCCGCCAGGCGACTTCTCGGCCTTGGGCGAGGTGTACAGGCACATCTTGGACACGGCCTTCTTGAGCCGGTCTACAGGCGACAGGGCCTCCGGCTTGGCCTGCACCACGCGCAGGTCAGGGATGTCCGTGGAGGCCCAGAAAAGGCGGGCGGGTGAGATCTTCTGCACCGGGGTCTTCGAGACGTAGGAGTAGAGGCAGAAGAAGGCATCTGCGGTCACGGCCAGTGCCTGCACCTGCTGAAACCGGCCTGGAGCAGGGGGAGAGGCAGGTCAGGGGTGCAGGGTCCCTGGGTTCCCACAGGTGGGGAAACTGAGGCACGGCATCGGCCTGCCCCAGGCTGCATGAAGGCACAGATGGGAGTCCAGGGGCCTGTTCTCACCCCTGGGCATCACACCCCACTGCCACTGAGACCCAGGGCTCAGCTTTCCTGCCGCGGCTTGCCCCCCAGCCGGGCAGATGGGTCACTTACTAGCCAGCGTTAGGCAGGGATCCTCCATCTCCATGCGCTGCACTTGGGCCTTCAGGAAGAGCTGGAAGTCGATGCCCCGGGCCTGGGAGGGGGCAGCGAAGAACCGGGCGGGGATGCGGGCTGTGGCTTGCGGCTCGTCCTGCACGAAGCCCAGGTTGTAGAGGATCTCCTCTGCATCCTCCTGGCACCACTCCAGGATCTCTGTGATGCTGCGGGGGGGGAGCAGACCCAGGGGCTGGGACTATGGACCCCCATAGACCGTGCCCACGGCCACGCACCCCTCTGCTCAGCCCCCTCCATCCTCCCACCATGCCCACCCCACTCCATCCTCCCGCTGTGCCCACACCACGCCCAGGCCATGCCCTGCCCCGCATGCTAGGTCCCTGGCCTTCCACATGCCATGCCTGCCAGGACCCACAGCCCACACCGTGTCCGGCCTTGCACCTTTGGGGCTGCATGCCCCCCACAGCCCCGCCACCAGCCTCGAGGCCCGACCTGGAGCTGGTCTTGTTGGTGCCAGTGGAGAGCGCACTGGATGCCATGCTCTGCCCAAGGTGGAGGTGTTGCCTGGCCCAGGGGTTCTCCAGCAGGGCCCTGCCAGGGGAGAGCCAAGGGGGCACACGTCACAGAGAGCCCTGACCCCTTCCTACCCCAGACTGCGAAAGGAGGGCCCAGACACTCACCGGCCAGAGGCTCTGTCATTCCTCGGAAGAAGCAGAGCTGGAAAGAGATGGAGAAGCCTTGAGCAAGAAGGGGTTCTCGTGTCCCCGAAACCCCAGCAAGCAGCTCCCGGGGGGGTGCATGGGGCAGGGGCCAGTCCCTGCAAGGTGCTCGCCAGCCCAGGGAGAGCAAGCAAAGGGGAGGGCAGTGAGGCTGGGTTGTGGGATTGGGCTGATACAGCCTTGATTATCATAATTAAGACTAATTAGCAGCCTCAGGGTAGCTGTTAGCAGGAGGACTAGGGGGCTTGGTAGCAAGCAGCATTTGGAAATGCACTTGCAACCCAGTGGGTGTGAAGGGAGTTGGCTCCTAGGGTGCCAGCTCCTCCTGTGTGCCCGGGGCATGCTCACGGCTGGACAGGAAACCCGGCGCTCTCCCAGCTGTGAATCAGGCCGCGGAGGTCGCACAAAGCTGCTATGCAGCAGTGCAGCCTAGTGCCGGGGGGTCTGGGCCTGCCCCAGTGTGGCCGTGACCCCAGTGCTGGGCAGGTGTGAGACGGAGCAGGCCTGGTACCTTCTGCCCCCAGCGTCAAGTCGTCTTCAAAGCTGGTGACATGGCTGCTACCTCCTGCAAGAGAGAGATGGGGTCGGTGTGGGGAGCCAAGCCAGGGGCTGGGGGCTCCCCCCGGTGCTAGAAGCCAGGACCCCCTCCCAGTCCCACCTAAGCTGCAAGTCAGGCTGCGTGCCTTGCTGATGTGCCCCCTCCCGCTGTGACCCCTTCCTCACTGGGCCGTCGGGGACCCCCAGTTCTCAGCTCTGTCTGAATCAAGGCCTGAGACTGGCTAGACTCACGTGCCCCCAAGAGAGCCGAGTGGGGAAGACCCCAAGCCACCTACCATAAGGGCCGGGCACACCGAGCTCTTCGGCAGGGTTCTCCATGGATGACCTGTGTCTAAAAGACCCAAGGATCAGCACCAGCCCCTCTACCCTCCACCCTGCCCCTTGCACCCCTGCTGTGGGCCATGGTCTCCTGTAATCCCACTGTCTGTGTGCCCCCAGGAGCCCAGACATGCAGCAAGACCCCCAAGCCCCACGGGCTTTGGATGGGGGCTGACAGACAAGGGGGATGGACTACACGTGAACCCCCTGGCTGGGCTCGACCAGCCTGGCTGCTCTTTCCTGGGATCTGCCTGGATTCGCACCAGACCCCGGGAGGTCAGAGCCAGGGTCCCAGCCATGCCCGTTCCTCTGTCCCAGGCATCCAGCTTCCTCATGGAAGTACCAAACCCCCGTCTCCCCCAAAGGACTGCCAGGCCCCCGACCTGTGGCTCCCTGCCACCTGCCAGCTGTGCAGCAGGACTCACCCACAGTCCTGAAGCCAGGTCTGGATCTTGCTGGATGAGCTTCCTGCAGAGGCAGAGAAAGGCCCAGGGGGGTGAAGCAGACACACACATACATGCAAGCACATGCAGGCACTGACACACCAACATGCACAATTCCATGTGTGAGCACATGCATGCATGCATGAAAACCTGTGGGCACACAGGTGCACACATGCAGGCACAATTGCACATGCTTGCAGATAATAGGTGCACACACACGAACAGATGTATATGCAGGCACAATTACATGCACCCACACCTGCACGCACATGTGTGCACATGTGTCCCCACATGGATGCACAATGACATGTGCGCACCTGCACGCACACACACATATACATGCATACACACATGCATGTGCACACCTGCACCATGACAGGTGCACACACACGAACAGATGCATTTGCAGGCAAAATTACTTGCACCCACACATGCATACACACCTGTGTACGCATGTCCCCACATGCATGCATACACACATGCATGTGTACACATGCACAATAACAGGTACACACGCATGAAAAGGTACACATGCAGGCACATTTACACATACTCACACACACATACACATCCCCACATGCATGCACAAGGACATGTGCACACATGCACTACTGCATGCATACACACATGCATGTGCACACCTGCACAGTGACAGGTGTGCACCCATGAACAGGTGCACATGCAGCCACAATTACACGTACCATACCCACATGCACACCCCCACATGCTGCACAGTTACATCTGCATACACCCCCATGCACGTGTGCACATACAGCCACCGTAACACATGGCACATGTGCCCACATATGCCCCCTGCTGCTCTCCCACCTTCCAGGAAGACATCGTCCAGGTGCGGGGGCTGCAGTTCGGGGGCATCTTGCATGGCAGCCGCAGCCTCGGCCTCCACCACAGTGGTGCGCCAGCACCGACTCTGCGAGGCCCAGGCCCTCCGTTTCTCCCAGGAGGATGGGCTCAGCACCGACGGGCCCTCCATAGCCGGCTGTGGGCACCGGGGGCTCCTGAGTGCAGGCGAAGCCCTGAGGGGAATGAGAAAGCAGTGAGCCCCTCCAGGTTGCATCCACATCCCTGCTCACGTCCCCTGTGGCTGGGACACATGGGGTCCAGAGCCGCCCAGGAAGGAGCCAGCAGTGGCTCTCGTCTCCGTGCGGGTCATGGGCACACTCAGACCAGAGCACATTTCGCTGCCAGGCAGCTGGGCGCCACCTGGATCCTGCCTGGTCCCCGCCAGAGGAATTGCTCAGGCTGTGGGCCCTGTGACGAAGAGCCACATGTCAGGAGGCTAGAGCCAGGGCCGTGGTGTCTGAGAGCTGAGGGGGCAGAGGAGCAAAGAGCAGCACGGCCTGGCAGTCAGAGCATTATTGCCCACTGCTCTGGGGCTGGGCAGAGCTCGGGGCCTGACACGTGAGAGTGAGTCAGGAACCTCGCCAGCAGAAGCAGGACACTGTCACACCTTGGGTTGATCTCTGCGGCCAGCCCATTCGTGGATCCTTGAGCTGAACCACCCGGAAAGGACCCCCCAGCCCTTCTTGTCCCTGCCCACGGGGATGGGCACAGAGCCGCACTCTCCTACAGCCCAGCAGGACAGAGGAAGGGGAGGCCAGGGGATGTGGTGCACAGCCTGGGAGAGCCTGTGGAGGTCTGGGCTCAGCCCCCTGCACCACCCTGGCCCGGCCACTGCCCTGACCACAAGGATGCAGGGTGGGGGGGATGGAGCCACAGGGGAAGGCATTGGCAGCTGCGATACGGGCAGGGGGAAGTGCTGCGGTGGCCCCGATAGCTCCTGCAATGGAGCTGCGAGGCCCTGGCTCATGTAGGTCCAGAGGAAGGCTGCTCTGAGGCATCCTGGCACCCAGCAGGGAAGGGCCTGGCCCAGTGCTCCCTGTCACCCCACTGACACAAGGAGGTGAACATAGGGTGGGACGGAGGGGCATTGGCAGGGCTGGGCAGGCGCCAGGCTGCAGGATGGAGCAGTCGGGCCACCTGCCCGGGAGAGGGGCTGGGGTCTGGGCAGCTGCTCCTCCAGTCCCCCCGCCCACCACCAAGGCCCTTCTATGGCTAGACCTCCCTGGAAGAGGGGAGCACCGTGCATCCCACCCCCAGGAGGCCAGAGAGAGGCTGCCCACCCCTGCAGGGAGTAGAAAACAGTGGCCTCCCTGCCCCCCGGAAATTCCCGCTATGTGACATCCCTGCAGGACCCAGGGGTCTGGGGCAGGGCCGGTCCAGTCCCAGCCCGGTGCACCAGCTGCAGCTCCCAAAACTGCTGCCAGTGCCCTACTGCCGGGCAAATGTGAGCAATGCCGTTCGTCTCTCCCGTGACCACATAACATCCCCCTTTTCCAGGCTGCTGGGTCCCATCATAGAATTGGTGAACGTGAAGGTGGGAAGGGAGCTCAGGAGGTCACATCAAGTCCACCCTCCTGCTCCAAGCAGGACCAGCCCCATCTACATCATCCCAGCCAGGGCTCTGTACAGCCGGGTCTTCAAAACCTCCAAGGATGGAGAGTCGACCACTTTTCTGGGGAGCCTGTTCAAGTGTTTTACCACCCTCCTCAAGTTCTTCCTAATATCCAACCTCAACTTCCCTTGCTGCAATGTGAGCCCATTGCTCCTTGTCCTGTCCTCTGCCCCCAACAAGAACTGTCCAGCACCATCCTCTCTGCAACTCTCCTGCAGGGAGTTAAAGGCTGCTATTAAATCCCCCCTCGGTCTTCTCTTCTCCAGACTAAATAAGCCCAGGTCCCTCAGCCTCTCCTCACAAGCCCTGTGCCTCAGCCCCTGAATGATTTTCCTTGCCCTCTGCTGAACTGTCTTCAATGTGTCCACATCCTTTCTGGGGGGAGGGGCAAAACTGGACGCAGGACTCAAGATGTGGCTTCACCGATGCTGAATAAAAGGGAAGAATCACTGCCCTTGATCTGCTGGCAGCGCTCCTACCAGTGCAGCCCAGGATGCCATTAGCCTTCATGGCAACACGGGCCCACCGCTGGCTCCTTTTCAGCTTCTTGTCCCCTGTCACCCCCAGGGCCTTTTCTGCTCCCGGCCTGATCCACTCAGCACCGGGGCTGGGAGTCTCTGAGGATCTCAGCCCTGAGTGGCAGCAGCTGGAGGCCTCTGTCCTGCTTCCCAGCTCAGCTGGTGTAAAGGCCCCTGGCGGGGGCAGGCAGAGGGGAGCTGGGGGTCTCTGACTGCCCGCTGCAGGGAGGACAGGGGATGCTCCAGGTTGGGGGGCAGAGGGGGTGCAGGATGCCTGGCCGATGCCATTAAAGACACACAATCCACTGACAAGCGAGGACACTGAGTTCCCCCCGCCCATGCAATCACCTGGCCCCACACCAAACAGCCCACCGACCACAGGAGAATGGCTGTGGCCACGCGTACAGTGAGCCAGCGAGTCCAGCACAGCCGTCAGCCTTCAGCACACATCCTGGCAGCCTCAGGGCTCTAGGTGCGGCCCTCGGCCCACCGTGCTTTGTGGCGGCTACTGCAGTGAGACTTGGACGCAGCCTGGAGATTCAGGTGCAGGCACGGAGATGCCCTGTCCCATGTTTAGACTGATCCTAGCCAAGTCCAGACCTTCCTGGGGGACCTTCCTGGCCAGGGATGCGCGGGCAGTGGGACGCCATCCACAGGGGTCACGGCAGGGTGCCCCCAGGGCCTCCTGCCAGGAGCCCATGGCTCCCAGCGGGGGCCTGTTTGGCCAGTGCTTGGGGCCAGAGCCGAGCTGGCGGTGCAGAAAAGGCTCCTCTAATCTGGAGGGTCCAAGGCCAGAGGGGACACCGGTCTCTCCGATCTGGCCTCGGCACCGGGCTGGGACATGCGCCCGCTGCCCAGACCCCCGGGCCCTGGGGGGGGCTGCGGCCTCCTCCAGAGCTCTGCAGAGCAGTGGCGACGGGGAGGCTGGGTCCCGAGCTCCAGGCAGGAAGGGGAAGTACACTGAAGAGCTGGCCAAGGTCCTTCCTTCACTCCCGCCCACGTCTGGCGGGGCTCTCATCCCTGGGAAGAGTTTGACACCCCCCAGCCAGCACTGCAGCAGCCGGGAGCTCGTCCCTTGCCCCCGGGGGAAGCCCTGGGGCCACGGCCCCACCATGTGCCTACGTAGGGGGTCCCAAGACAAATCTCTCCAGCCCTAGGGACAGTGAGCCAGAGGCTGTCACCCAGCATGGGGGGTGTTTCACTAGGTCCATCCAGGGTGGGAAACCTCATCTGGAAATCCCCCAGCCAGCCAAGCCGGGGGGAGCAGAACACCCCCCCCCCCCCCCGCCCTGGGCTCTGGCTCCCAGAGGGGTGCATTGGGCGCAGGCCGAGAGAGAGGCCACGTGGCTGTGCTGGGGGCAGAAACTGGGGTGGGATTCACCCTGTGGCAGCCGGGAAGCCGCGGCGGGGCTGGTGCACCAGGGGGGCTGCCGTGGCCCCGGGCCTCCTCTCATCCTCCGGAGCAAAAGTTTCCCTTCCGGGTCTCTCCCGCCCCACCTCACCCAGACGGGGCCCTGGGGCTGTCTCACCATCCATCACCGGCTCTGTCGTCTGCCCCTTGCCCCCAGGCCGAGCCCCAGGTTCCCTCGCTTCCCTCAGCCCGCTGGCGCTCAGAGCAGGTGCCACGGCGGACGTGACAGGTGGCTTTATGGGGGCCGCACTCACCGGGACGTGGGGCGCCAGCGTGGCCAGGGTAGGCGGGAGGAGGATCCGTTAGCCGGGGTCCTTGGCGCAACACAGTGCCGTGTGCCTGCCGGCCCCCGCTGCGCCTGTCGTCAGCAGGCAGGGAGGAAGCCACGCTGTTGTGAAGAGGAAATGAAAAAAAATCAACAATGAGACCTCAAACGTTGGCCCACATCCGCTGCCACGACGGGAAAAAACTCAATGAGCTGCCCAGGCTGGCCCAGCAGCTAATTATAGCCCAGCCGTGCTGTAGCGCAGGCATCGGGGGCAAGCAGGGGAGCGAACCCCAGGTCCTGACTCTCTGCTCCCCCAGGCCACGCTCAACCCCTTGGGCCCAGCTGAAATGGGTCCCGACCCCGTGCCGTGCTCTCCCTCCAACAGCTGCTCGAGAGGGGAAACTGAGGCACACCAGTTGGTGGCAGGGCTAGGAGGGAAACCCTGTGCTCCTGGGTCCCATCTCATGACTCGTCCTCAGGTTCTGTCCCTGTGTCCTGATCTCTGCACCGGAGCAGGGCCGAGCCTGGATGCCTGGTGCCACGGGGCAGAGAGCTGGGTCCTCAAGTCCGGCTGCCAGAGAAGGCCCTCCACCTGTGCCCCGGCTTTGCTTAGCTGCTCCCTTCAGAGCCCGGCCTGGGGAGAAGGGATCAGAGGGAGCCGTGCAGATGGACACCTGGCCCCCGTGGCAGCAGGACGCGGCCGTGACTTTGCTGGCCCACCAGCCGGGTGCCTGCCACGGCATGAGAGCAGGACAGCACAAAGAGATGCAGTATCTCTGCGCCCGGCCACAGCTGCACTGAATTGAGATGGTTCCCCAAACCGGTTGGGGCACAGATGCGTGTGGACCGGAGCAGGGGGTTTCGATGAGACTCAACCAGAAACTCTTGCAAACTCTCAGGGCAAAGCTGAGCCGAGAGGCTGCGGGGGGGCAGGGAGAGCAGGGCCTGCTTGCTGATTGATGTGGGTGCATGAGCACGGGGACCCAAGGGACATAGGGCCATGCACAGTGGCCTGGAAGTGGAGAGGCCCAGTCTTTGCCCTGGATGTCAGCAAAGCTCAGGGCTTCATTATGCACCGCGGCTTCCCAGAGCTGTCCACAGGGCCAGGCATGGAGACACCAGCCCGGAGCATCACCTGCTCCTCCCTGCCTCGCCCACGCAGCCAAGGCCTCGGCGCGCCTGGGCGTGGGCAGTGCCGCTGAGCTGTGACAGTGCCGAGCCGTGCCCACGCCTTGGCCCCGTGCAGCCCCAGCCAGGACGCAAGCTGTGGGCAGACTCCCAAGACCAGGGACCTTATGCATCCGGGGGGTCCCCAGACCCCAAAGCCAGGGGGCCTCAGCTGGGGACCTCCAGATGCCCGGAAAGTTTTCCCTGATTGTCTTCTCAGCAGAAGACCAGAGAGAAGCTGCTTGGGGCTGTTCAGGCCCAAAATGGTGGCAGTAGTAGGCTGGTTTCCCCTTGACGGGGCTGAGCAGAGTCTGAAGCTGGGCGGAGATGCCTGGAGCAGGAAGCTTGCAGGAAGATCGCGGCTCTCGGCCTGGAGCTCAGCACCTCTTCCATACATCCTCCTTGCATCAATTATTCAAAGCCATGAGCAGAGCAGGGCAGGCCTGGCTGTCTGCAGCAGCAGAGGGGAGGTTGCATGGGGCCTGCTGTAAACCCACATCTGGTTATTTCTGGGGCCCTCTCAGTGCTGGATCCTCTGGGAGGATGATCCGGGGCAATGCATCGAGTGGAGCAGACAGGGGCTGTGGGACAGGTTGTGGGGGGTGAGGTGGATGTGGCTGGGCTGGGGGAAGGGAAAGGCTGGCTTGGGGCTGAGAGGCGAGCTGTGCTGTCCCATAGGCTGTGTGGACATGGAAGCACACACGGCACCAGGCTTTCCCCACTTCCTCCTGCCTCTGGGTGCATGTGTGCATGCATGCATATGTGTGTTCCCGCCATGCTGGGGGATCCCGGGGCTCTGGGCCCCGCAGGACCTAGCGGCTACGTGACGATGCCCTGGTCCCGGGTTGCAGGGGTGGGGACCATGCGGGTGCCATGATGGTGGGGACAAGGCCCCTACCCCACTAGTACAGCAGACCCTGCAGCTCAGTGACCTATTTAGCTGAGCAGTGATGGCACGTGAGAGGCCCCAGCCTCACCGCTGCATGAATAAGTGATGGGCCAACGCTGGCATGCAGGCTGCTGCAGGGCCCTGATGCCCCCTCTCCGAGCCAGAGCAGGCTGGGCTGCACCGTGTGCCCAGCAGCCCCCTGACCCCCAGGTTTGGGAGGCTGTCACTTGTCCCAGGGCTCCCCCAGGGTCCCAGAGAGCTGGGGGTCCCACCGATGGCCTGGGGGAATGAAGCTGCTTCCCTGACTAAGCCCAGCCCACTCTGGACACTGCCTCCTCACCTCTCACTGCCCCCTGCCCAGCCCCTGTGGGCCTAACCCTTGCCATGCTGGGCACCAGGTAAAGGCTGATTTATTCTTTATTGGAGGTTGACCTGGTGCCTGTGCAACCACTGACAGGCACTAGGTCAACCCCCATTCATTCCTGTGGGAGGATGACCTGGCGTCTGATGGAAAATTTTCTGTCTTCCCACTACCTGGAGGGGCTGCGAGCACTGCCCAGGCCCCGAGTGACAGAGCCACACAAGAACATGGGCTGGCAGCATTGGAGCCTGGACCACGAGCTGCCGGTGGGGCTGGGCACAGGTCTGTGCCACGTGCAAGAAGGAGCGTAGGGCCCGGGTGCACCTTGGCTTGGCAGCTGGGCTGAGACTCATGATTGCTGGGGGATTTCTCAGCGCTGCTTGTGCCTAGCCTTGCTCACAGCAGCTCCGTGGACATGGGGCTGTGTCCGTCCACCATGCTGTGGCCTCTGCAAGCTGCCGGATAACAGACATCTGCAGAGAACTGGGTTGGGATTTGAGGTGGGGCAGACGGCTCCAGCATCCTGCTCAGACCACCTCTCTCCAGCCCTTTCCCCTGCTGCTCCAAGGGGCCAGCCTGGCTCTCCAGGACCCTGGCCGGCGGCCTTTTGGCTCTGCAGGGGCCAGGATTTGAAGCCTGCCTCAGACAAGAGCATGAGACAGAGTCAAGGAAGGAGACGCAGGGATGGTTATTCTCCCAGGGGCTCTGGGTCCTCTTGTCCCCAGCAGCTCTGGGTTTCTAGCGGGGTCCAGTGACAGTGAGATGCTCCCAGCTCCCCCCTGGCTTTGGGCAGGGAACTGGGCATCACCTGGCACCCAATATGAAGTCCCATTGCCACCTGGGCACCGCCGGGGCGTGAAATCCAGATATGTACAGGGAAGCCACGAACCAGATCCTAACATGGAGGATCCTGCCAGCACAGAGAAGGCCCCGTGGTCCGCCCAGCCCCGAGATGCTGCAGCCTCGGGGGCGGGATTCTGGGCCCGCAGAGGCAGGGCAGGGGATAGCAGAGCTGCCTCAGCCCTCACTCCCGCTCGCCTCTCGTTCGGAGCTGGGCACAGCCACCTCAAAGCAGCGCACGCGCGTCCTGGACTCTGGCATCCTTGCCGCGGGCTAGACGCTGACCTCGTCACTCCGTGGGCGCAGCCTGGGTTGGATGTGTCCCCGAGGGAGTCTCTGCACTGGACCCCAGTGCTGCGGGGCTCAGCCCTGAATCCCTGCTGAGGGGACTCCAGGCGGTCTCGGCTTCCCCCACAGGCGAACGGGCCCTGGGGCAGGGCCCTGCTGCTCTTTGGCACTGATAGAGCAGTTTTCCAGCTGCCCCAGCGGTGCTTTGGCCCAGATGAAGGGGCGGTGAGGTCCCCCCCGTGCTCCACCACCTCAGCGATGCACCACCTGAGCCCATCCACTCAGACCGGAGCAGCGGAGGTGGAGCACTGCATCCAAAGCCCCTAGCCCAGGCGCCAGCCTTTCCTTTCCAAGCCAGTGCAGGGAGGGTCTGGCATTCCCCGTATGGGCAGCCAGCCCAGGAGGAGCTGCCAGGCCGCCACAGTGTTTAGGTCGAGATGGCGCACTCCCTGTTCCGGTAGATCTGCCCGGGGAGGAAACACCTGGGCAGGAACCGCAGCAGGGAGCTCCCTGGCATGTGCCATACTGGGATCCCACTGGGGTCATCAGAGCCCGGGCATATCGGGCTCCCAGCACCGCACTCCAGCCTGAGGAAGGTCCCCCGTCCCCCAGGGCACTGGGAGCCGCTGACATCTCAGCCCCGGCTGGTATCAGCGGGGAAACCAGGGCCTTCGAGCCCCCGGAGCAGGCAGAGGGAGCCTGCGTCTCCGTCCGAAAGCCCCAGCTCCCCTTGCCAGGCTCGTGGCTTCTTGCAGAAAGCCCCGATGATAACACAGGGCGGCTTCCGGCACTGGGACGGCGCGTCCCAGTCACGGGGCCTGGCAGGGAAATGGCACCGCAGATAAGGCCGGGGAGAGGCAGCCACAGATAAGGCTGCTTCCTAGCGGCACCGAGATTGGGGGCGGGGCAAGACAGCAGGGTCCAGCACCCCTGGGGCAACTCCAGTGGGGTAACCCAGGTCAGAGCAGTGGGGGCAGAAGGGACCTCCCCTGGCCTGGCACCTCCTGGGAGCTGCTGGGCGCTGGCTGCAGGTGCCCCGGCCAAGGTCAAGCAGGCGGGGCTCGAACAGGCCACCAGGGGGCGGCCCACCCCCAGGGACACGGAGGGGGCGGCCAGCAGGGGAGAGGCCAGAGGTGCCCAGACCAGCCCTGCCTGCAGCTGGGATTGGCACATCTCCGCTCTGCCTCCCCAGACGCTCAGGGCTCCCGGCTGCTGTGCCCATTCGTTTCCACCCCTGCCAGCACGGGAAACACCCAGAGGGCAGCTGGGCTCCCATGTGCCCAGCTCTAGGGGTGATGTGGGCAAGGAGGGTCCTGACCCTGCCCGGGGAGGGTGCTGGGCAGCCCTGGGTGGGCGGGGAGGACACTGTTCCAGTGCCCTTTGCACCCAGCTCTGCGCATGACCCCTTTGCAGCCATTGCAAACATTGACTTTGCAAGAGTCCTGGCGGCACCCGGCCTACTTGGCACCACGATGCCAGCCCAGCCCAACCCAGCACTGATCCCATGCCCAGCGATGAGCCCCACCTGCCCCTGGCTGCCATGTCTGGTTTCAGGCTTGCACTCTGCAGCCAAGGAGGGTGGGGGCTGGGGGATACGACTCAGCCCAGGTCTCCAGCCTGGCACGAACTTCATGCCCTGCACTGTGACCCAGCCCGCCCCTCCCTGCAGGCTCCCGGTGCCCCCACACTGGCAGTCAGCCCCCGCACAGAGCCCTGCCTCAATCCTGAGCAGCTCCTGGATGGAAAAGGTCATGCACAGACTCTGCCGCGTGGGTAGCCACAGCTGCCTTTGCGCCAGGGGCAGGAGATCCCCCTGCTGCCCCCCCCCCGACCCCACTCTTGAGTCCTCTCATGTTGCAATGAGGCGCTGAGTCACGGCCATGGTATGGATTACCGAGCTGGCACCAAGCTTGGCCGGGCCGACCCGGAGAGCTGGCCCTCCGTCTGGCCCTATACCACCCTAAGCCCTGGCTCTGCCCGTCTCCTTGCAGCCCCACGACCTGGCTCTGTCTGTCCATCCGCATAGAGTTGTGTGACCTGGCTCTGCCTGCCCCCATACAGCCCCGTGCCCACCCCCATGTCTGCCTGAGGTTTCTCTCCAGCCCAGATCCCCGGCCTGCTCCTCGTGCCCATCACTCCCATCCTCTGCTGCACTTCTTGCCCCAGTGCCAAAGAGCTGCCCAGGAAGGAGCTTACCCAGCTGGACTCCCATGGGTGGCAGCACCTGCGTTAATAATTATCCAGCTCCTTTGCTTCTGGCTGGCCCGGCCAAAGGCCAGGGTGACATAGGGGCTGGCCTGTGCCTCACTCCCTTCCCCACCATGGAGGGGCTAGGGCCCTAGGTTGATATCCTGACCCCCTTAATCAGCAGGCCAGTTCTGCCCCAGGTGAAGCGGGGCCCAGGATGGAGCAGGGTCACCCCCGTGCTGGGCTATCCCAGACTGACATGGATGGACGCAGGGACAGGGGTAGGGGTTTGTGGCTGCCCCAGGCAAACGGGGTTGGCATGGCGTGCCATCAGCCAGGCCCGGGATTGGGGTCTCTGGCCGGCCATGGCTTGTCCAATGTAGTACCCACCCTCTGCTCTGCTCCAGTGCCCGCTCCTCCCACCAACGGGGGTGTCGAATGCCTGGGTTTTTCCCCCCTCTTCGTTGTTCAGCAAAGAGCTCCTGCTCTTCCTCCTCCCACTGGCGGGTGAATCAGCGCAGGGGTCCCTCAGCCGCCTCCACCAAATCTCACGCACCGGTTGTCAGATCCCGGCTGGCGATATGGCTCCACGCACCGCCCATGTGCCTGCCATGGCAGGGGTAGCAGGCAGCTCCAAAGCATGGCACTGAGCGACCCCACACTCAGCTGCCATCCCGTCTACAGCACACCAGATGCCTGGAGCTGCTCCTGCTGCCCAGCTCAGCTTGGCCTTTCCTTCTGTACGTGCAGCGCCTTGCACGGCGCAGTCCTGCCCTGGACTGGTGCCTCTGGGTACTGCACACGGGGAGGATGAAAGGCGGTTTGCTTTCCCTGGCACTGCTCCTTCCTTAGCCACCAGCGCTGGCAGGTTCCCCTCACCACTGGGGTGGAAACTGCGGAAGACCCTGGGACCGGAGCTGGCCAGTGGAGGGGAGAGCAGCTGCAGCTCAGGGGAGGACCCAGGAGCCAGGCGCCATCGCACGGGCAGCAAGACGCACGGAGCTGCCACCTCAGGGACCAGCAGGGACCGGCGGCTGGAGCGTCTCGGGAGCTGGCCCAGGCAGAAAGGAAGGAAGCCCCCACTCAGCCACTGCCCCAAAGCAGGCGTGAGGCTTGGGGCTGGAGACCTGCCCTGGCTCCAGGATGCCTGGCCCTGCTCCCCGGCCTCCTGCTTGTTGGCTCCCCCAGCTCCCTGGCGACAGCCCCGATACACACCCAGGCCCTGCGCTGAGCTGTCCCTGCCGGGAGCCAGGGGCCATGGGCCTGTGGGGTGAGGCCAGATGGGCCCTTCTCCTCCGCTCCAAGCACCCAAGGGCTTGAGCCAGGGTTATACACACGCTGCACCCCATGCCCGGATATCACCCATCCAGGCTGGGTGAGGGAGGGGCAAGCTGCCCTCCCCCCCAGGAGAGGGGCTTCACGCTCACAACCCACAGGGACTCAAGGGGCAGCTCCCCACCCCAAGCAAGGCGCAGGCTCGCCGCAAACCCAGGTCATGTCCCTGCATCGGGACCAGGCTCCACGGGGACCCAGGGCCTGCCTCCATCCAGGGGCCGGGTGGAGGCCTGGCAGCCAGCAGAGGTGGGCGAAAGGGATCTGTGCAGAGGAGGAGGCTGAGGCGGGGGGGTAACACGTGGGGCAGGAGGCACCGGACCCAAAGCGCACGAGCCCGAGCAGGGGGCTGGGAGCCAGGATGACGGGGTGCCCCCTCTGCTTGTGCCAGCCTCCCACGCCCTCCTGCCCTGGCTCCCCTCGCTGCCCTGCACCCAGCATCAGGGCCCGCATCCAGCTGCCCAGCCCCACCCCGGCTGCGCCAGCGGCGCGCAGGGCAGCCCGGGCGGGGGACCAGCGCGTCCCCGGGGAAGCGCCTCTCCCGGGCCGGCGCGGAGCCGG
>NW_017728953.1:1376173-1387617 GCF_001723895.1 Crocodylus porosus
TCGGCGGGCCGTCGGGGCTGCTGTGCCCCCTCCCACCCCGGGCACAGCAAGGCTGGCACCCGCCCCCCATTTCCCAGCCCGGACCTGGGGGGTGGGGGTCACTCAAGGACAGAGCCAATGCCCCTGCCCTGCTGCCCGGCACGGGGAGGCTCAGCAGGCGGGCAGAGGGGCGTAGGGTTATGCCAAGCGCGCGCCACCTGCCACCGGGGTGTGCCCGGCTGCGGGCTCCCCTCGCCTACTCCCCGGGGTCCCTGCGGCACAGGCGGGCTGGCGCGGAAGGCGAGGGCCAAGACCGAGGCCACAGCCGTCACTCGCGGCCCCCGGAGCCCGGGGTGCCATGGTCAGGGGGGACCGGACGGGGTGGCCCCGCCAGCAGCCACGTGGCTTCGTTGCAAAACTGCCTGGCGGGACTGGAATAGCAGCAGGGATTGCGCGTCCGGGCAGCGCAGCCGGGGAGCCCTTGGCACCGCTCGGCAAGGGGCTGGGGGCCAGGAGTGAGGGGCTGGGGGCAGTTGGGACTGAGGGGCACTAGCAGGGCTGGGTGGGGTAGGAGCGTTGGCAGGGCTGGGCAGGCAGGGAGCTGCGGGGTCAGGAGTGAGGGGCACCAGCAGGGCTGGGGGCAGAGGGGCAAGACCGGGGTGTATACCAGACTTGCACTGATCGTGCCCCTGACCCTGTCCAGCAGCAGCGAGATGCAGGGGGGCACCAGCGGCCCGCAAGTCCCAGGCACAGGGTTTTGCTGCCAGCCCCGGGGCCACCTGCTCTGGGCCAGGGAGAGGGGCGGGAAGGTGACCTGACTGCTGGGAAGGCTCTGAGCCCGGCAGCCGCGCAGCGGAAACCAGATGCCGTGACTCCTAAACCAGCTCCCTGGTCGGCCGAGGCCCGACTTGCGGCTGAGCTGGAAGGTGCTGGCTCCTGGCAGAGGGCTGGGGGAGCTGTCTCTGTCCCCAGCTTCGGGTCGGGGGGTCCCAGGGAGAGGTTTCTCTAGCCCTTGTCCCAGCTGCTACATGGAAGGGCTGGAGACATCTTTCTGGGACCTCTCCCCTGGATCCCATCACGCCATCTGTGCCTGGCAGCCAGGTCCTTGCAGCAGCTCAAGGAGGGGCTGGCGTGGGGGGCTGGTGAGAGCTGCCCCCCCATCCTCCTCCTTCGACACCTCCCGGCTGAGCAACGAGCAGGCGCTTCTGCTTCACACTCCTCCACAACGTCTGGGAGCTCAGGCCTTCCGGCGCGGGGTGGGGGACACCCAGGGGAGAACCGGGGCCTGGGCTTTTTCTCCAGCTCACCAAGGGCCGTGAAGCGGGTCTACTCGTCCTGGCTGGCCGCTGCCTCATGGGGTGACCATGGATAAGTCCCGTGCCTCAATTTCACCGCCTGTTGATGGGGTTCAGTGACCCTTCCCAGGCCGGTGGGAAGGTCTGTTACTGTCTGGAAGGGGCTACGGACCGGGCGTCCAGAAGGGTCGAGCACCCCAAGGAGAGCAGGGATGACTCCCACCCACCCCCAGCAGAGAGGCGTGGTGGCCTGCCTGAGTCTGCCCCCAGCCTGAAACAAATGGCTGGGTTCTGGGCGCTGTTGAGTCCGGAGCCTAATGCTGCTGGTTTGCTTGGGAGGCGCGATCCACATTTCCCTGCTGCTCCTTGCAACCAAGAGCCAGCCCAGCCCAGCGCCTGCTCGAGCTGCTGCGGCACCCGCCATGAGCGAGGTCCTGCTGCCTTCTCGGGACCCTCACGTGACCCGTATCCAACCTCAGATTCCCGGAGCGCAATCCAGGGAATCGCACGTCACTCCTTGTCCCGTCCCCGGTGTCCACTTGCAAGGGGCGGCTGTAAAATTAGCTCTGGGCTGCATTGCGGCCTGAACGCAGAGCAGCAGGAGGGGCTGGGGCAGGAGGTCCCGGGCCCCGGGGCAGGGGACGCAGCTTGGCTTAGTGCCCAGAGGGCAGCAACGGGGCCAAGGAACACAGTGGGAGGCTCGTGGCTGGGTGAGTAGCGGGGGCAGCTTGCATGGGTCCCCTCTCATGGGGCTCATGAGCAGCTGGTGACCTTCTCACTGCTGCTGGAGACGGCCAGAGGGGCATTTAGTCTGTGCAGAAGACTGGAGTCAGGGGTCCTGGACTCGCGGCATGTGGCATTCCCTGCCCAGGCCTCGGCAGATCTCTCCAGCCGAGGGTGTGGGATGCCCCCACGCCCCGCAGGCCTTGGCTTGATGCAGGAGGAGCCTGGATGCTGCAGGAATGGGCAGCGGGGAGCCTGACGGGGGTACCGCACTCTGCTGGGGCCCTGGCTGCATGCCGTGAATGTGCCAGGCTGCCTCTTCCACGGGCACCGGGCTCTGGCCCCATGCCTGGCACTTCCCCCTTGGAGCGAGGGAGCCGCCTGCGGTGTGCAGAGGCTCCGCGGGGCCCTGCCAGCAGCCGTCAGCGAGCAGATGCTCCCACATCCTGACATGCCGCCAGCATTGGCGCCCGCCCGGGTCGGTGCTGCGATGTGCAACAAAGGAGCAGCTTCTCTCCCTGCTCCGTATCACGCAGGGCCCAGGGCTGTGGGGGCGGCTCGGGCATCTCTGGCTCTGATACCTGCCACCCTGCATGGGGGGACGGGGCCCTGAGCCGTCCGGCGTGCATCTTGCCCGGGTCCATGAGTGGGGGTGCAGCCTCGACCTGCCCTGATGCAGCTCGCAGAGGGGCCGGGTGGTGGGGGGGCCTTGAGGTGGAGTCCAGCTCGGTTCATGCAGGATCAGCCCAGTGGGATTCTCCCCCCTGGAGCAGACACAGGGACCTGGCGGGTCTCTGACCCCAGCCCATTACCACTGCCGTGTTCCTGTTTTTGGCATGGCCAAACCAGTGGCCTCCAGTTAAAACACTGGTGCTGCTCCAGCTCCCATGAGCTTCCCAGGTGAGGGGGCAGAGGTGGGCTGGTATTGTGCATCCCCATGCTTGGGTTTGGCTTGTTCTGCACCAGCCACTGCCCGGGACCCCTGTCCAGAGCCGGTTGCAGCCCCGGGGCTCTCGGGAGCTCGCTCCTCTGTCCCTGGGCTCCCCTGATGCGTCGGGTGGGTACGGCAGGCACTTCTGAGCGGACTCCGGGCGCGGGGACAGCTGGAGACCCACGGCCATCACGCACCCCCAGTACCTGCCTGCTGGCATCACTGTTGTCACAGGCCTCATGCCAGGCTGAGCCCCACGTGCCCTGCTGTGGAGGGGCTGGCCAAATGGTCCCATGGGTCGACTCATCTATTTGCTGCATCTGGGGAAGGACATCTGAAAGTCTCCGGAGAAGCACTGAGCAGGCAGCTGGACTGAGTCTCTGCCCACCTGGTGTCTGCCAGTGGCAGCAGTGTCCAGCCCAGCCACCCTTCCTGCTGCTGCTCTTCTTGCTTAGGGTGTCCCAGCTCCTACAGTCCTGCCGGCAGTGGTGCTGGGTGACTGCAGGGATCGGCCTGACCCAACTGCCCTGTGTCGCCCACCTGGGCTCAGCCTCCATTTGGGGGCAGTGGCTCTGGGCATCAGCCACCGATCCTGTCTCCCACCTGGTTCCCGTGCATCCCAGTCCCAGGGTGGGGGCAGCTCCGGGTTTGGGAGCATGGCAGGTCACGCTTCAGCTCTGTGTGCCTCAGCTGCCATGGTGTAGACAGGCCTTCGCCATCGGTTCTCTCGAGAGGCACCGGTGGCTGCGCCGTGAGCGGGTAGCACTGTGCTGCCGTGGGTTCAGGTATCTCCCAGCCTCTAGCCTTAGAAGATGGCACTGCCAGGGGCACCTGCCGTGGCCTGCACGTGGGCTCACATGGTCCAAGCCAGCAGGAGGGGGCGTGTAGTCTCAGCACACAGAGCCCCCCCTGCCCCGCACACGTTGGCACGGGCCCACACACTCGCCAGCCTGCACACCCACGTGTGCTCCCAGCTCCCCCCCCCGCCCCCGCCCCGAGCAATTCTCAATCGATGGCGGAGATTGATCTAATAATAGCCGAGGAAGGAAAGCAGCAGCTTCCAGCGCCAAGCGTGGCGGGGGGAGGAGCGGGGCAGCTACACCGGCTGTGCCTGGATCCACGGCAGATTCAGATCAGCCGGGCAGTGGGACGAGCTGCCCGGTGGCTCTAATGCCCGGGGAGGTCTGAGCAGGGCCTGGCAGAGGTGTTGCAGGGTCAGGCCAGGCTGGGTCGGATTGGGCACCCTCCGCCCGATGTGTGATGGGGAAAGAAGGGGCCTGGACTCCTGCCTAGTTCTCCATGCCTCAGCGTCCACATGGAGGTGGACCCCAACCCAGCTCCTGCAGGCAGTCACTGGTGTCGGGCGGTGAAGACCCCGGGAGGGAGGGAGGGTGGCAGACGTGGTGGGTACGGCACGCTCTGTATGGCACAGTGGAGGTGGAGGGAGGGCAGGGGGCTCCGCTCCCCCTGGACCTGGTTCAGACCCCCCTGGGGGGACCCGGGACCCAGGCTGGATGGAGAGCTCTGTCGCGTCCCTCCAGCCGCGGCGGGGGCAGAGAGGCAGGAGGGTCCCTAGCCCGAGGGGCTGGTGCCCACGCTCTGAGCATGGGTCCTCCGCCTGTGCCCTTGCCCAGCCCAGGGCAGAGGCCGTGGATGAAGCAGCACCTCAGCCCGGTTTGGAGCAGGTGCCGGTGGCTGGCGGGAGGGGCAAGGCCTGGGACTTTGAACCCACGCCGGGGTGGGGCTGCGCCTTGTCTGAATGCGGCCGTGGTGGCAGGGGCAGGGGCGCTTTGAGCCTGGCCCGCGTCCTCCCACACAGTGCATTGCGTCCCCTGCTCCTCCCCAAACCGGGGTATGGCCGGCCACACTTGGGCTGCCCCGTCTCTCTCGTGGTGGGCACGGTGTCCCCTGCAGGGGCCTGGGCTGGGGCAGGAGGGCAGTGGGAGACCGGCAGAGCTCAAAGCCCATCTCCAGCTCTCCCGCTGGCCCACCCTGCTGCCATCAAGCCCCCGGGGCACCCCAGGACCCCTGTGGTCCTGGCCTTTGCTTGGGCATTGCCACGAAGAGGCAGATGAGGCATGGACGTGGGCTCCGGGGCTGTGGACCAAGGCCTTCTGGGCACTGCTTGGGGAGGGGGCTGCATGTCTCTTCCCCCCCAAACCCCCGAGCCTTCATCTCGGCGCAGCGCTGCCAGAGCCGCTTGGTCACGCGGGAGATTTTTGTACCTTTTTAATCTCCGTTTAAAATTCAGATGCCGTGTTTCCTTGGCAACGAGGCTGCCGAGGAGAGAGGGAGGAGCCAGCCTCCCGCCCTGGGCTGGGGGTGGGTAGCGGAGGGGCTTTCACGGGGGCTGGACGGTGACCCCGTGTTTCCCTGCCTGGCCTCCGACGGCGCCCTGGCCACGCCGCCAGATGCTAATGGCAGCACATTGGCATCTTGTTAGCAGCTCGTTCTGGGGCCAGAGCCCCCCATGTCAGCCCCAGCCCTGGAGATGCGTCCAGCGGGGACAGGGAAGCCAAAGGGGGCTTTATTTGGAAGACCCCGACCCTCTCTCCCCCCTGCAAGAGACCATCCTCAGGCCTGCTCTCGCGGGGGGTGCTCTGGTTCGGGTACCGATACCCTGAGCCAGCTGTGGAGGTGCCAGCCCCAGAAAGGTGGGTTCACGCTGTGACCATGGCAGGGTCCCAGCCACTGAGACCATGGTCAGGCTGGGCTGTGCCCAAAAGCCCAGCCCGGGCTCTGCGGCTGCTTGCAGAGATCAGCGAGGGTCCGTGCCACCCGGCCGAGACCCTGGGGGTCGAGCCCCCGCAGCACCAGCCTTAGCAGGGCTGTGGTTGTTTGCAATGCTGTGGCTAGGGTCATTCCCACAGCCCGGGAAGGAGCCCGAGGCGTTGGCTGGGTGGAGAGGGGTGGCACAGACGTGGGGCTGGGGGCTGGGCTGGGAGTCGGGACAAGTGGGTTCGGTGACCATCAGGCTGGCGGTGCCCAGTTCTGGAGTCGGGGGGTGCTGGGCCAGGCGGCACCCAGCTCGTGCCCTGGATGGAGCCACAGGAGAACAAAACTTCCCTGCAGGCCTCTGGATCCACCTGCCCCCGCTTTCCCCGCCAGCCCCGGCCCTGCAGAGACTGAAGGAGCGGCCCGTACATCTGCATCGATCGTGCTCTTGGAGCTAGAAACCACAGCACGCTGCCGGCAGCCGCGCTGGGGCCAATCGATGGGGCAGGACTCGGCTTCTGCCCTGCCCTGCTGGTCCCAAGGCCACGGGAACGTGCGTCCGTGTGCGTCTGCGCCCCACATCCCAAAGCGCCCTGCAGGGCTGGGCATCCAGGGCACCCACTGTCCTAGGCCCAGAGAGAAGCAGGAAAAAGCCCCGCTCTGGGGCACGAGACCTGAGCACCCTGCCTAGGTCCGTGAGCTCCCCGTTCGGCCCCACTGCTGCGTCCTGCCAGCTCCTCCAGCCTGGCCGGCTTCTGCGTCACCTAACAGGCTCCGTGTCCTTTCTCCCCAGATCCGGAGGCGCCGGCCGACACCCGCTACCCTTGTTCTGAGCAGCGACCAGTCCTCCCCAGGTGAGTGCCAGGCTCTGCCACCAAGTAGGGGGTCACATACCTGAACCCCACCCCCAGCAGGACTGCCTTGTGCACAACCGTGCCAGAGCCAGAGGCAGCTGCTTGCATGATACGTGCAGCACAGTGCACGGGACGGGTCCATGTGAGCATCCATACCCAGTGAATGAAGGGCCGCTGTGAAGCCCCGGGATGCAGCGTGGTCCCAGGCCGTGGGACCAGGGCACCTCGCACCACCCGGCTCTCACCCCCCATGACAGCCTCGGCCCTGGTGGAGTGCGGCTCCTGGACCCGTGCCAGTGCAGCCGGGGCTTCAGCCCCTTTCCCCTCGCCCTCGCCTGCCCGTCTCCCCAAGAAGCAGCTGCAGCTGCTGTCCCACGCGGCTCGTCCCGGGCAGGCAGCCAGCGCCTCCAGTCCGCGTCGCCCTGGAACGCAGCACCCCCACCCCGCACCTGTCTGTCCGTCCATCCTGGGAGATGCCAAGGTGACGGCCGGCCCCCCCACCAGCACGATAAGCTGGGCTGGGCCGTGACATTTGAGAGCACGGCAACAGCCCCGGGGCTCGAGGCCTTGGCAGGTGGTAGGGGGTGGGGGTGCCATGCAGCCAGGTCCTGCTGTCTTCTCTGCCTCCCCTTTCCCTTCCTCCTTCCTCTTCTCCGCTGTCTCAGCCGTGCCAGGCTTGCCAGGCTCGGGGGGCATCTCCTGCGGACAGCGCCAGACGGCCATGGGCTTGCAGAGTGGTCAGTCATGCGGGGGGTCTGACTGCCCTGCCAGGCTTGGGGGCAGCTGCAGGACCTGGGCCACCCTAGGGACCTACGGCATCAGCTGCAGCAGGCGCTGGTCGAGGTCCAGCTGGGTTTGGGGCAGCGGGCTGCCAAGGTCATGAGACTGGCCAGGGCTTCCCTGAAGCTTGCACCGGCAGCTTCAGCCCCATGGCCGAGCTCTCAGCTGTGCCCATAGAGAGCCAGCCCTGGTGCACTTCCGGGAAGGACCCATCCGTCATGAATGCGGACGCCAAGTGCCGGCCCCGGTGCCCAAGGACACAGGCTAGGCCAAGCCTGCTGCTTGCAACAGCTTTCCCGAGCGCCTGTGATGACCAGCTCCGGCGCTGGGCACTGCTCGGCCAAGAGGGCAGCTTTGGCAAGGCACAGGGGACCATGCCATCCAGAGCCGGACAGGCCACATTGTCACATGGCCACGCAGCTGCAATTGCCCCCTGCCTGGGGATGGCTCTGCCAGATCTGCTTTTTGGACAGCAAAGCCAAATGCTCCAGATAGGCCACAACATGCCTGCCCGGTGTGTGGGGCCTCCGTGGTCCCGGTGCAGCAAGGAGCCGGTTTCCCCCTCCCGTGCCCTCCCAGGGACGCCAACACAGCAGGTGCAGGCACGCAGGACCGAGCCTGTGGCCCTTCCCCCTGTGCCGCGCAGCGCCCTGGGCCCACACAGGCCTCCCGCTGCTGACGGATGCGTGGTGACAGGCCGAGCGCCGCGGCCGCCTCGCAGCTCCCACAGCATCAAATATGGATGAGCTGGCATGGCAGAGCTGGCTGGGGCTGGTGGGGGGAGGTGGGGAAGACGTCAGCCAGCTGGATGAGGCCCTAGCTCTCGTTTCTGGGTCTAGCTGGGTCCTGATTCCCCGCTCCCTGGAGCCAGCTGAGCTCCGGCTGGGGGAGGCTTTGACCCTGCAACCACAGCCCCCTCCACTGCAGCCACGACCCCTTCCCACGTGCACAGTGGTGCCTTGGACGTTATCACAGCCGGGGGCTGCCTAGGGGCACGAGCCCCATGCAAGCTCCGTCGACGGGGCTCAGCCCTCTCCACAGTATGGGGTGCCTCTAGATTGACACCTCATGGAGGAGCTCTGCAACCCGGGGCTGGGCAGTCTCCTCCGTGGGCATGAGACCCGAGCTTCGGCGCGGGGCCAGGGCCTGGGCTCTGCATCTGCCCCAGGGCCAGGGGTGAGCAGGGGACCGCAGGCTGGCTCCCCCTCGGGCTTGGCCTTTCCCCTCTCCCAGATGTCCCAGCCCCGAGTCCGCAGCCTGCGGCAGTGCAGGGGGCCAGGCCTCCGCTGCTCTCCTCTCCCAGGGTCCAGCAGCCCTGGCAGCATCGGGGGTCCAGAGGCTCCATCAGGACCCTTCTGGGGCCCATCCTCTGGGAGGGAGGGATGGAGCCCGGTGGTCAAGGGCATGCTGGTTGCCACAGCAACACTTTGTTTTGTTTCCTAGACAACCAAGATGCAGCAGGTCAGGTCCCTGAGGGTGCTGGAGAGCATGGCTTCAAATGGGGGGGGTGGCATGGGAATGACATCCCAGCTTGGTCCCAGGGGTGCAGAAGTCCCCTCTGACCGCCCCCCATGCCTTACCCTGCCAGGGAGGGTAGGGGGTGGAAGACCCTGAGAGCTGGGGCAGAGAGCAATGGAGCAGGGTGCTGCCCCTGGGTGCCGGGAGACCCCTGCCGGCATTGCTGTGGCAGCAAGATTTGGGGGGAGGGGGTCATGTGGTGGTAGGTAGCAGGTCCGGGAAGACCCCACCGTGGCAGCTACCCTATTAACCTGTCACTCCTTCTCTCCCCCCACCTGTCTACATGCTAACCCCACAGAGGTGGATGAGGATCGGGTCCCCAACCCCCTGCTGAAGGTAGGCACCTCCCTGCCCCCTGCAAGGCCCAGGCACCCTGCTGGCAGGAGAGTGCTGGGTGCCTTGGTCAGCCTGGCATGAGCCCTGGGGGGTTTCCAGCACTGTCCCCGGAGCAGCAGTGTGCACACGCATGTGTATGCACAGGCATGCAACGAGAGAAGCACGCGGGTGTTGGGATGACAGGCCATGCCCATTGCAGAGGAGGGTGCATGGGTGCAAGTGGGCTGTATTTCTGGGGAGGGGTGAGGCTAGGAGTGGGTGCCATGGTGCCCAGAGCGTGGCACCGTGTCCTCACCTTGGCCGCTGGGCCGTGTGATCCTTGTGCCAGCCGTGACAGAGCTGTGCCCCCCAGCCCAGAGGTGCCAGCAGGTCCCAGCACAGCCAGGCCCCCCCCAGCTCCATGGTGTGGGCTTTGTGCCCCCCGCCCCCCCCACAGGCACTTGGTGACTCACCTCCCCTTCCTTTCCAGTCGGGCACGTCCATGTCTCCGCGGCAGAGGAAGAAGGTCTCGCGCACCACTCCCACCATGAAAGGTACTGCTCCTGCCCTGGCAGCGCCGCGCACCATGGCCCTGTCCCACGCTGGCACCTCTGGGACACGCTCTGGCCTTCTCGCCCCCTTCTCGGGCTCAGCCCCTGCCCCCGTCTCCTCCTGACTCCATTCTACTCCCACTCAGGCTGGGCTCACCTCGGCAGCCACGGCCCCCATCCTGGAGGGGTGGTTTGCCAGCAGGGGACCCGAAGGGGATTGGAGCTGATGCGGCCAGGAGCGATGTGCTTGTACAGCCCCGAGCGTATTGGCCGCTGCTTTGCATTGCCAGGGCCGTGGTGGGTCCTTGGGAGGGGCAGACGGGGCTGCGGTCAGAGCTGTACGAGCATGTTGTTCCTGGCTCTTCCTTCCCTGCCATCCAGTCTTTCCGGCTCCTGCCAGTGCTGCCTGTGGGGTCCCTGCCACTGTGGCTGCCCCCTTGCACCTCAGTGCCCAGCACATAGCCTGGGGATGTGGGCACCCCCTGGGGACCCTTCCTCTGATCCTTGGCCCTGCAGGAGACAGGTCTGACTGCACCCACATGCCTGGACTTGGGGCTGCCTGGTCCTTCCTGGCTGCAGCAGCAAGAGCCACTAAGGGGCTTGGGAAGAAGGATGGTGCTGAGAGCCGGGACTGCAGCCTCGCGGGCGCCTGGCGCAGGCTTGGCCAGGGGTCTTAAAAGGAAGCCGTAGCCTAAATATTTGGCTGTGAGATGCCGCAGCTGCCAGGAGCCTGTTTGTCTCCTCCCTGCATTCAGGGCCGGGTGGTAGCTGTGGAGCCATAGGCCGTGACGCCCTGGCAGCCATCCCGTGGCTCCGGGTGAGGCAGCACCTAATGCCTGGGCCTGCATTAATATAACAGGCACGGGGGTGGGAGGCCTAGCTGCCCCCACTGTGCCCCTGGCCATCAGCTGTCACCAGCCATGGGGGCAGAGCCCTGCTTTGGGAGGTCCCGGGGGCAAGAGGGGCAGAGAGGTGCACTGGGATGGCTCTGGCTGGGGGAGTAGTGTGGGTGGCTGGGGTGGGGGGGTAGGAGCACCCACTTTAGGCTGCCCCTGGCACCCATCTCCCTTGCAGAGCTGCAGATGATGGTGGAGCATCACCTATGCAAGCAGCAGCAGGAGGAGGAAGAGGAGCCGAGCGCCAAGAACCAGGAGCAGCCCAGCCCAGCCTGCTGCCCGCAGGGCGACACAGACCACAGCCACAGCCCCGGGGGCACCTGCCCCCTGGCCCCAGGCCTGGCCCGGCTGGGAGCCCAGGGGGGAGGCCCGGTGGCACCGGAGGGCAGTGAGTAAAGTGCAGGGTACGGGGCAACTTAGGCGCCAGGGCAGGGGGCACGAGCCCCGAGCACCAGGGCACATGTCCTTCAGGGCAGCCACGCATCTCCGGTCACCCCCAGGCTGCAGAACCAGGGGGCCCTGGGACCAGCTGTCTGGTCCCTGGGACCCTGGGGGGCACTGGCCTTGCTGGGCATGGCGGAGGGGAGCCTGGGGGTGCTCTGTGGTATCCCCGATGGGGGCAGGGGAGGAGTTGGCCCCTGCACAGCACTAAGCTCACACTCCTGCCCCCCCGGTTTTGCAGAGCTGTCAGACGCAGCCGGGGCCACGAGCCAGGCCACGACCAGGCAGGACCAGGCCACGGAGCCACCGGGCTCACCCGCCCTTGTGACGGGCTCCACAGGCCAGAAGGTGCCGACGGCCGAGTAGGTACGAAGTTGGGGGGTCCTTGGCGGTCTAGGTGCAGGGGCTGGGGAGTCCTGGGGAGCAGAGAGCGGATGAGGGTGCCC
>NW_017728953.1:1387717-1397750 GCF_001723895.1 Crocodylus porosus
GGGTCCTGCCCCGCAGCACTGACCGTGTGCTCTCCCTGCAGGTGCTGAATGGGGCGGGATGGCCCCGGTGGTGCTTTCCCGAGCTCTTGTCGCCACCTGCATGGCCATGACCTTCACCTGCTGCTGGGCCACGGGGCAGCTGCACGGATGCCCCCCGCAGCCCTCCCCTCCACGCTGGGGGCTGCTGCCCCGCTCCCAGCACCTGGGCCGGGCGGGGGGCACTGGCTAGGCCGGGCTGGAGCCCATGGGATCTGTATTAAAGGGATCTTCTTCTCAGGCCACGCTGCTCCTTACCCCAGCCAGCTGGCCGCAGAGCCTCGTCTACACCAGGGCAGGCAGGGCTGAGCTGCCGGCACCGCGATCCCGCCAGGGGCTCCACTGGGTGTCCAGCCCCCGTTCCTGGCACCTGCTGCAGAGGAGGAGCAGGGTTCCCCCTCACTGCCCGGCAAACCAGGCCCCCGGGCATCCTGTGTTGTAGCCACCAGTGCTGGGCCCCTCCCCAGTGTCTGGGTCCAGCTGGACCCCAGCAGGAGCTGGTGCAGCGCCCAGGAGTCCTGGATCTTGGCCCTCCTCCTAAACATGATTACTGCCCTCACCCCTACCAGAACCGGGGAGAACCCAGGAGTCCCCTGCCCTCCCGCCACACACTTCTGGGCACAATTACACACTTTGTTGCCCCGCTATAGCCAGGGAGAGCCCAGGAATCAGGACCCCTCCTAGCCCCAATTACCCCCCTTGCTGCCTTCCCCCCTAGCAAGGGAGAGCCCAGGACTCCTGGATCTTGGGATGCCGCTTTCTAGCCACAATTGCTGCCCCCACCAGAGCTGGGAGGAGCCCAAGAGTCCTGGATCTCAGGATCCCCCCAACCCCCTGGTCCTGGATCCGGGCTGACCTCCTCCCTCCCCAGGAACCGATGCAGGTCCCAGGTGTCCTGGCTCTCCCCTCCACCCACAAGCACTTCTTGGCCCTTCCTCCCTTTGGGGAAGCTTGAAGCCCCCGGCTGGAGGGGCAGGCAGAGCTGGCGCATGGCATTCAGGCCTCGGGCAGTTGCTCATGTGGTTCCTTTAATTCGCGGTGCGCGTGGCCGGTACATGCGCGTGGGCTGGCGTCTGCGGCGTTGGGATGCGGAGCTGCTGGGAGACACGGCGGCACGGCACGGGAGAGGGCCGAGGGCGGGGCGCGCGGGGTGAGCCATGGCGGCAGTGATGCTATGTACAGTACCAGGAGAGTGGCAGGGCAGGGGCCATGGGAGCACCAGGGCAGGCCAGGCCCAATTCTGCTTCCCCCTAGCGCTAAGCCCTGCCTGCTCCCACAGGGGCCCACGTGGACATCTCATGCCTGCTTCCCACAGCCTGGGAGGCCAGGATAGGGCCCCCAAGGTGCTGGTGGGTGGGTCCTAGGATGGGACACATGGCCTTGGTGCTGTCCGGGCACTTCTCAACAGGACCCGTGGCAGAGACCGGCCCAGCTGGGAGAGGCAGGAAACATCCTGGGCCCCAAAAAGCGCCTCCCCGAGCCAGGAGCCAGGTACAGCGTCATGCGCCGGACGGTGACCCCAGGGGGAAGGAACAGGCTGCGGTGAACTGGGGTCCCCATGGGCTCACAGCTCCCAAATCCCAAGGGCTAGGGCCACTGCAGCCATCTTGAACGCTGCCCATGTGGTGTCCCGTGCTTGAAAAGAACCAGGTGCCCTTGCTCCCAGCCCTGCGAGGCCCCACTCTCCTTCCTGCCCCATGGAAAAAACCCAGGATGTGCCCCTTTCCCCTCCTGGTCTTCCTGAAGTACCCAGGAGTCCTGGCCCCCAGTTGGCTTGGTATTGCTTGAGGTTGTGCCCAGGATAGGAAGTGCTCGGGGAGGAGGGCTAGGGGCTCAGTGCCCCAAGGCGGGGCAGGGAGGGCCAGGGCCAGCTCCAGGGGCAGCCGGCACCTCCCGCCCCTGTCTCCTGATCCCCATGGCCTTGCTGGTGCCTCTCACCCCTGGCCCCGCTCTCCTGCCCCTACTCTACTGGTGCCTGCCACACACAGGTGATATCCCTGCCCTGGGTAGTGCCATGCCCCCCTCCCAGCTCTGCTAGTGCCCCCCACCCACTGGGGGTCCCTTCTGGCCCAGAGTTTTGCCCCCAGGGTCCTGCTCTCATGCCCCTGGCTTGCAGGACTCCTGGGTTCTTTGCAGGGAGAAGCACCAGGAGGGGGAGACACTAAACTAAGCTCTTGTCTTGGCTCCATGCAGGACCAGGCCCAAAGGACACATGGGATGCCCTTGTCCATGGGGTAACACCCCCCCCCTGCCTCCATGCCAGGCCCCACAGACCAACACGCTCCACACACACATGTAACAGGGGCTGCATACAACTTCCACGAGCAGAGCCAAGCCCAGACCCACGTCCCGCGACACCACACTCACATCCACGTGGATCCCACCCCAGACACACAGGGGAGAGCTGGGGGAGGACAGCAGAATCCGGCCCCGAAAGGGGCTTACAAAAACAGAGAGAGCTGTACGCCGCGGGGAATCAAGCCCCTGACCCGTACGCACCCGGGCACCCAGTGCCAGGGGGGCAGTGAGCTTGCGGGGCTGAGCCCTGACACTGGTGTCTGATTGCAACTGGGGTCAGGGGGGAATTTGGAGGGTGGGGACAGCGGCAGCATCCGTGTGACACTGATGTGATTAATTCAGGAACCGTGCGGGATAGGAGGGCACGACCCCGACTGCGGGGGTGGCAGGGCACAAGGGGTCCCAGGCACTGTCCTGGCTCCAGGGGTCTGTGCGCAGCTGGACCCGTTCCTCCCCGCGCACCCTGCCACAGCCCGAGGGGTCTCCCACGGGCCGGAGGGAACAAGCCTCCAAGCCCGAGCTGGCCCCAGCCCGTGCTGGCTTGGCAGTGAAAAGCCTGTTGTGCCCCAGGAAGGAGTGGGGCAGGCGGGTGGGCCGCGGCTCCAGGGCAGCTCCAGCTGCGGGCTGGTGCCTGCTGGGTGTCTCTGCGTCCCTGCGGATGCCCGAGCGGCGCCCGCTGTCCTCGCGCCCCTGCGGCCCAGCGGCTCCTGCCCAGGGATGGTGCGGATTTCGATGGCGTCAAAGACTTTGGACTACGTGGTGTCGCTCTGGCGGAAAGGGACCTGCTGTTGCAAGCGAGACTGTGAGGCCAGGCCAGGGCAGCATCTCCCCTCCCGTCGGCACGGCTGCTTTCCACTGCTTGGCTCCTCTGCCGAGGTCTTGACCCCTCTGGCCCCTGTTTCACGGCCCCGATCCCACCCCCAGGGCCTTCCTGGGCCAGACTTCGTCCTCCCCTGCTGCGGGCCCGGCTCAGCCAGCACTCCCATGCGCCCCAGCTCACCGGGCAGCCCCCGCTATTCCACATCGCCGTTATGGTTGTGCCGATTCTCGGGCGTGGGCAGCTCCTCCTCGCAGGGCGACAGCTCCTCGATGGACGTCTGGTTAGTGATCCCTGCGGAGGGGGGGGCAGATGGGCAGCTGGCTGGGGGGGCCGTGTCTTTCTCCTCTGCCGGTGCCGACGCTGCCCCTAGCCCCTAGCCCCCAGCTCCAGGCAGGCAGAGACAAAGCCACTGCTGGGCACACACCCTGGTCCCAGGCCAGGGCAGGACAAAGCCTGCATGGGGCTGGGAAGGACTTACACCCCTGTGAGGGAAGTGTCAGGGGAGTTTTTAAGTCTCCCCCCAAGGTGCTAGCTGCAGCCCAGGCTGGGGATGGCAACTGGGCTGTGCCAGTGCTCCTGCTGGCACCAAAGCCTTGGGGGCTTGCCCCCCGGCTCAGGCTCAGACCAATGCTGCATTGGGGTCAGGAAGGAATCGCTGGTCAGACTGGTCCAGTCTGGGGGCATTTTGCCTTCCTCTATAGTGGGGGCATGGCCTCTGCCTGGGATCCTCTCGAGGGGACATGAACACCCTTTGCAGCAGCAGGATGTACCCCCCTGCTTTCCCCGTAGCAGGTGCAGGTGTGATGTCTGCTGTTGTCTCAGGGCCAAAGGAAGTTTTGCTGTGGGGTTAGAGGATGGAAGTGTCTGGGTCGGTTTGGGCAGGGCTGATCCTGCCCCAGGCACTAGGTGAGCTCCAGCCTCACTCCTCCACGACTGTGGATGCCCAATGCACCCCACATGGCACCAGGGCAAGGCTCACACACTAGGCCCCCTGCCTTCTGCCATCCAGGGCAGGGAGACCCGTGCCAGGGCTGGCCTGGGTGGAAACCTTGGTCCGTCCCCGCCCGGATGCCCGCCTGGCGCCTACCGCTGGCCGCCCGCTCCTTCCACTTCTGCTTGTTCTCCTGGATGTACTTGGACCAGGTGGCCCGGAAGCTGGCAATGTTGGCACTGATGTCCCCCAGCTCCGTGTGCTCGTCCACCGACGGCTGCCGCCACTGGGAGCTGCGGGGAGAGGAGGGGCAGCCATGGCATCCGGGGCTCGCTCAGACCCCAGACAGTCCATGAGCTCCCAGCACCGACTAGCGAGAGCCGTCAGCCCGGCGCAGGGGGATCCGCACACACCCGGCTGTCTCCAGCTATCGCAGGCGGCTTCAAAAGGAGCCGTTCCCTCACATCCTGACTTTGCCTGAGGCCAGAGGAGCCCCCGAGAGGGCTCCCCCGGCCTCGAAGAAGTCAGCCCCTGCGGGCACGCTTTCGGGCAGGGAAGCTCTAGGCTCATAGACAGTCGCCAGGAGTGGGGCAGCTTTCCACCAAAGCTCTTGGGTGTATTCCTGCCCCAGCGATTCGGGATGCGGCTGCAAGGATCTCTGGGCACTGGGGATCTGCAATGCTGGAGCTGTACAGCTCCAGGGACCAAGCCCCTGCTGCTGCCCCAGTGATGGTATCACACACAGGCAGCCACTCCCGGGGGGGCAGTGACATGCCCAGGCTATGCCAAGGGGCTGTGTGGGGCCTGAGAGCCAGGATTTCTAGTTTCTAAGCCACAGGTTGCTGCAAGTTCCTTTCCCTTCGCTGTGTTTCAAGTTCCCTCGCTGTCCCCAAGCTCTGGGATGCAAACCACGAGGGTCAGGCAGTCCCCAACATGCAGGGAGCCCGGGAGAGTGGTACACCACGGGTCTCACACCCTGCCCTGCCCACACAAGTACCCACCTGGCCTGCTGACTGGAGGGGTTGGATTTGGCTTTGGAGCCTTCCTCCACCAGCGGGATGACGGTCTTCTCTGCCACGTCCGTCAGCACCGAGAAGGTGGGCTCCACAATGAAGTCGATGAACCCTGGAGTGGGGCAGAGGGGGCATTAGAGCGTGCTGCCATGGGGCAGGAGGCATGGGCATCGGGGGGGCGGGCAGCGACTCACCAATCTGGGACTGAGCCACCAGCGTGGACGTGCGGTCACAGAGCGGGGAGAAGGGCAGCCCCAGCTGGGCTTCCTTGTCCCCCTGGCAACACAAGGAGACGGCGATGAGCCTAGCCGGACGCCGGAGCCCGTGGGACCCCCCGGCACCAGACACGGGGCCGGGACACGTGGGTCCCTTCCTCAGGTCGCCCTTACCAGGGCATTCAAGCGTTCCCTCACGAGGCCAGATTCCCCTCCCACGTGGCAGCTGGCCCGAGCCCCGGGAAAGGGCGGCAGGGGTAGCTCTGGGATGGGCAGTGAGCACAGCCCACCCCAGCAAAGGACTCCTGGGTCCTCTGCCAGGGAGAGGGGCCTCGGGGCGAAGTCAGGCCCCCGACTCCTGTGCCCACGTTTCTGGACTCTGCACCCAGGGAGAGGGGGCAGGACCGACTCCGAGCTGACCCTGGCCTGGGGGCTGCAGCTCGCTGGGGACAGAGCCACTTCAGGGTGCCAGCTGACAGGGAGGGGGTCTCAGCTCCATCCTCCCTCTGGAGGGGTCTAGCTGCCTGGGTCCCCGCCGGACGTTGCATCGGAGGCTGAAGGGAGGCAGCCCTGAGGGCTCTGCCCAGAAGCGGGGGCGAGGGAGGGGAGGTTGGGTCCAGAGCCGCAGCCTGCCAGCCCAGCACAGGCAGCCGTGACGGACCACAACAGCGTCCACGGCAGGCTGCAGCTCCCCGGGTGCCCGTCTGCTTTGACGGCAGCAGGTCCAGGCTTGGTGCAGAGCACCCCTGGGCAGCGTCAGCATGTTCCTAGGGTTGGCAGGGCAGCCAGACTCTGGCCAAGGGTCCCCAGCCAGCAGGACAGGGCGACAGAGAGGTCACACAGGCCTGGCACCTGTCTGAAGAACTCCTCCATCAGTGCCTTGGTCCAGCGGCTGTGCACCGTCCACTGCTTGGTGGGGTGGCTGATGTCTGCCGCGTGGAGCAGCAGGGACAGCACCTTCGACTTGTCGATCCTGCGGAGGTCGGGGCAGGGGAGAAGGGACCGTGAGGGGCAGCTCGTCCCTGCCACACACCTTGCACTGCCCCCACAGGAAACCCGCCCATGGCACAAGCTGCCACCCCCTTTCGCCCCTACACGTGGAGCCACATATGTACCTTGGGCTCTCCTGCCTCACACACACCCCTGACTTCCCCCCGCCCCCAACTCACCTCTCCAGTTGCTGCAGGGAGGTTTTCATGGACTTCACCTGCTGGAAGTGACACGACATGTCGGTGGCCAGGACCATTTCGATCACCAGTGCCCGCAGCTCCCTGGCACGGGGAGAGAAACAGAGGCACGATCATAGCTGGCCCAGGCCTAGTAGGGCTAGCGCTGCCCGGGGGTCCCCATCGCAGGCTCCCAGCTGGGGGAATGACCTCCAGAGGGTCCCTCTCTTGGCAGGGACCTCAGGGTCATGGTCACAACCCCCTCCCCATCAGGAGGGGCCAGGGCTGAGCTTGCAGCCTGCAACGGGCTCACCCAGCAGCGAGGCTGTTTCGGCATCAGACCATTGCCAAGGTCACTGTGAGAAAAGAGCCTTGCGGGGGCAAAGGATGGATGGATGGATGGATGGATGGATGGACTAGAAATGGCCTGACGCAGTCCACTCGGCACTGACGCATGGCCAGGCGCTGAGCTAGGGACAGGCCACGGGCAAGTCCCGCCAGCCGGGGGTGTGCGCGCGCATCGGGTGGGGGGCAGACCCGTGCCTTACACAAACTCATCTTTGGTGAGGTTGATGAAGATGTTCATCTCGTCGTCCTGCATCATGCGGAAGACGGCGCTGATGTGATGGTTCTCCAGCACCGAGCGGTCGTTGTACAGGATGGCGCAGTCGGACCTGGGAAGGGGGCGGGTGACTCAGGCATGGAGCCAAGGGGACACGGCCGTGCAGTCAGCAGGGAGCGGGCGAGAGGATGTGGTGCAGGCAGGATCAGGTCCCCCCCAGCACAAGGTGGAGCGAGTCCAGTCCCCTTTGTGCTGGAACCCCTGTTCAGGACCAGGGACGCAGGGACAGCCGCCCCTTCAGCCCAGCTCCCCCCAGCACCAAATCCACATCCATCTGTGCCCAGCCCAGGGTCCCCTCCCCCGCCCAGCCCCCAGGCAGGACCCCACAGCCCTCACTTGGTTTGGATGTGGAAGCTGTTGGTGGTGCCCGTGTGCTCGTAGTCATGGATGGCAGCAGCGAAGATGATGGCCAGGACCTCGATCTCCGTCAGGTAGTGCTGCAGCACGGCACAGCTGGCATCAGTGGTGCAACCTGATGCCCCCCACCCTTCTTACTGCCCCCTTGCTTGTCCCCAGCCAGCAACAGGGTCCCTGGGGACGTGGCATTGGCCTGACATGGGGCCGTGGGAGAAGGGTTGCAGCTTGCAACGGGCTCTCTTGTGCATCAGGCCATTGCCAACGTCGCTAGAGGGAGTCCTGCACTGTCGCAGACCCAGGCAGCTCCAGCTCAGACAGGGAAGTGCCTGGTCCCTGCCTCGGGGACCAGCTGCTCCCAGCTCCTGCATCCCCCATAGCCTGCGAACCACCAGCCCCAGGGGGGCGAGACGGCAGCTCTGGGGTCCAGCCCAGAGCCCACCAGGGAGGACGGATCCCTGCCCCGCTCGTCCCTGGCTAGCGGAGATACCCCAGCCCATGCTCACCACCATGCCAGAGCGCAGCAGGAAGCAGTGCACGGTCTGGGTGACGTCGGCCGCGTGGATCTGGTTGTGGTAGGGGTTCTTGTACTTGCCATAGCCAGCCTCCAGCGCGTCCAGTAGGCTCATTAAAAACACCGTGGGGATCTGGGGAGATGGGAACAGAGCAGGAGATGCATTACAGGGGTGTACATGGCCTGTCCTGCTCCCACCACTCAGCCACGCAGCGCCCGGGTCCAGACCACATGAATATGTGGCACACGTATGCCGTCCCACCGTACACACATGCCCGTGCTGGAGCCAGCAGTGCTCAGGGCTTAGGCAGAGGCGCACCACGGACACCCCCCGCCCCGGCCCTGCCCTCAGTTCCCCCCAGGCGTCTGCTTGCAGCAGTCCCAGGTGGCCGATTAGAGCCTCCCGCTGGCAGCGGAGCTCACGACGTGCCTGTCAGTCACCAGGCCGTGGGTGGAAGCTGTGCACAGCGCGTGCAGAGGTGGGAGCCAGAGAGACACACGGCACACACACAAGCAAGCATTCTCAGGCAGGGTAAATGCTTGTACGCACACATGCAGAGCTCACATGCAAAACACACTCAGACAGGGTACAGGCATGCACACAGACAAACAAGCTCTTCAACAAGGTACACACATGCACAGAAACAGACAGCACATGTACACACACACACACACAGGACACCCATGCACATGGAAACATTCATGAACACAGACACATACCCAGGTGTACACAACACATACCTTCACACAGACCACATGCACGTATATGTAGATATGCAAGCTCAGGCACGTACCCAGACATACACAAGTGCAAACAAACCCAAACAGAGCTGCTCACATGCATTTGCACATACAGAGCTTCCCCTACACATGGACGGACACACACACTTACAATCGATAAGTACAAATCTGTGAAGATATACATGTACACGCACTCACATGCCCATCCTCATACATGCAAACCTATGTGCACACACACACACACACACACAAGCACATCCAAGCATGCAGGGAGGCGCACACGTGCGCACACACATGCCCTCGCAGGCTGTGAAGAAGCCCTGAGGGTCACAGCAATCTCCATTCAGCCCCCAGACCATTCCCCTGAAGCCCCTTCCCCAGCTGGGCCTGAGGTGCATGGGGACCCCATGGGTCACCAGTGCCCACCCAGGGCTCACCTTGAACCGGCTGTTGAGGTTGTGTCGGGTGAAGAGCTCAAAGACGATGGTGCGCAGGGCATGGTCGTCCGTCACCCGGTTCAGTGCAAACACGTCGAAGCACCACAGGTCGAGGGTCTGGGGGGAGAAGCCCCATCACCATGCCCAGCCTAGGACCCTGGCATAGCTGGTATGTAGCCGGACCATGCTCTGGGGGCCATCCCCAGTCTGGGACCCATGGCACAGCTCCCAGCTGGGCAGCGATGTATCAATGAGGGTAGGGCAAGAAGGAGGGCACCAATGCTCCCCTTAGAGACAGCGAGGGCCCTGCCAGCTGTACTTGGCAGAGGCTGGGGGGAACCCACACAGGTGCCATGATGGCAAGAGGCTGGATGGAGCCAGGCCAGGCAGTCGCAGGCTGCCTATGGCTAGCCTTACCAACATAGGTCAGAGCACGTGCTGGGATCCGAGCTCCCCTGAGCCACAGCACAAAGGAGCAGTGGGCACAGGACATTGGAGGTGCCATCTCCTGTGATACCCAGAGCTCTGGGCCCTGCCCGTAGCATCCAGCATCCCAGTGCTAGGCACCTCGGGAGTTCCCAGAGGGCAGGTCTCGCCTCTGAGCAATGCCAGGCACCTTCCATGGTCGCAGTGGATGGGGCTGGGCAAGCTTGGGGAGTCCCAGGGCGGGCAGGCACCTCCGGGCAGTGCCAAGAGACGCTCCCGGGCACCGAGTACCTTCAGGCAGTTGAGGACAGAGGCGGAGTAGGTGGGTCCCACGGCCGTGTACGTCCGCCGGAACATCCTGCGGAGGAAGGCAGTGGCGAGTCAGGCTCCAGCCAGCACAGGGCGCTTTGTCTCGTGGGGCAGATGTGCCACCCCAGCTGGAGCAGCTGTGCACGCAGCA
>NW_017728953.1:1398070-1400931 GCF_001723895.1 Crocodylus porosus
TCGTCCTCCGTGTCCAGGATTTGCCTGCAATGGAGCCAGCGAGACCACGGTGAGGGGTGGGGCTCTCACCCCTCAGCCCAGCCCCTCCAGTCTGCCCGGCACAGAGTCCCAGTGCCCCCCTACTCATCGCTTCCCACTGCATGTGCAGGGTATCCCGACGCCTCACCGTGGCCCTAAAGACCCCTCAGCTCATCCCCAGCAGGGACACGCCCTCCGCCGGCCCAGCCCCACCTGGTCTCATCGATGTAGACGGCCTCCAGCAGCGAGGCCGTGTACTCCAGGTTCTTCTTGAGCTCCTCAATGTTGACCTCGCCATTCTCCAGCTGTTTCACCATGTACCTCAGCCTGGAAGACAAGGAGGGAAAGGGGTCAGCACGGCCACACCAGCCACAGGGCACCAGAGCCATGGTACCGCCAGCCACCCTGCGCATTGAAGGGGAGACGGCAAGACACCAAGGCCTGGCAGAGCAGGAGGGCCAGATGCTGCCCCTGGACTGCATTTGCAGCAGAGAAAGAGCAAGGGACACGTGTCTCCCTGTCCACAAGATGCATCAATGCGCACACGAGACACCACTGGTGCATGCACGAGAGATCACAGAACACGAGGGTCAGAAAGGACCTCAGGAGGTCCCCCTGCTCCGAGCAGGACCAGCCCCAAGGCTTTGTCGAGCCAGGTCTTAAACCCCTCCAAGGATGAAGACTCCACCACCTTTTTGGGGAGCCTGTTTCAGTGCTTTACTACCATCCTAGGGAAACAGTTTTGCCTAATATCCAATCTTAACTTCCCTGGCTGCAACTGGAGCCCATTGCTCCTTGTGCTGTCATCTGCCACCGCTGAGAACAGTCCAGCTCCATCCTCTGTGCAACCCCCTGCAGGGAGTTGAAGGCTGCTTTAAATCCCCATTCAGCCTTCTCTTCCCCAGACTAAATAAGCCCATTTCCCCCTGCTCACAAGTCACGTGTCCCAGCCCCCCCAGCCACGCTCTTTACCAATTCTCCAACGTGTCCACATCCTTTCCGGAGTGGGGAGCCCGAAACGACGCAGGACTCCGGACGTGGCTGCACCAGGGCTGAATAGAGGGGAAGAATCACTGCTCTTGATCTGCTGGCACCGCTCCTACCAGTGCAGCCCAGGATGCCATTAGCCTTTGTGGCAACATGGGCACTGTGGCAGGCTGTGGGGCCAGGGGTGGTGATGCCAAGTACAGGCTGCTCAGGACTGGGCCAGCTGAGGAAGATGATTAGCAGCCGGAGGGAGGAAAAAGACCTTCAGGGCAGGGAAACTGGGGACACAGGCAAAAAGAAGAGAAGGGAGTGAGAGCGGCCTGGCCACTGGCTGCAACACCGGCCCAGGGACTCTCAGGGCCCCAGGGCTACGAGGCTGGGAGCAGGATCGGAGCCCGAGAGGAGAGACTGCAGCGAGGAACCTTCTTGGGGTGGAAGAGGGTTCAGACCTGTGAATTAGCCCTTTATGGACTGCTTTTGGTGTCCAATTTTGAGGACTGACTAATGCAGGAGGGCACCTGGGTGTCCCACTAGGTGTGCCCTGAGAATACAGCTTGTATCAGGTCTGAAGATGGTTTGAGCCCCCGAGCCTGCTACGGGCAGCTGCTGGCTCCTCTTCAGCTTCTTGTGCACTGTCACCCCTGGGGCCTTTTCTGCAGAGCTGCTGCTTAGCCAGGTATCCCAACCCGACTCAGTCCCCAGCCTGTCCCGGTGGGTGAGATTGCTCCATCCTACGTGCAGGACTTGGCACTCGTCCTTGCTGAATTTGCACCACCGCATATGAGACGCACCAGTGCTGTTTGCACAAGACACCGGTTGCTGTACAAAACAAGGCACTGGGTGCTGAGCTCAAGGGTACCATACCCCTCACCTCCAAGCAAGGGAAAATGAGCCTGGTCCAGGGAAGGAGGTCTATCTGCATGCCATCCAAGGGGTCATCCCAGTTCCTAAGTGACTGAGACCCCCCCCACCCCCTGCCTGCAGCCACATGGGCCTCAGGGAGTTGGCTTTTCTCATCCATGGGGCACTGGCAGGGGCCAGACCTGGAGCCCAGCTCATTCACCCGAGTGCCCAGAGCCTAAGAAGCAGGCACGTCTGCAGCCCCTACCCCCAACTCACTCATGCCCTGAACCATGGATATGTACAGAGTGAAGGATCACAGCCATGGAAGAGATGAGTGGAGAGGTTTTCTCTGCCATCTCTAACCCAGTGGTGGATTGAACGGTCTCTGCTTCAGTGCCCTCCCTCTATGACATCCACATCTGCTGCCCGCAGAGACCGAAGCTAGACAGATTACGGACCTGAGCCCAGCCGTGGAGCACTTCTGATCACAGGAAACCCACAGTGCTGAGCCCGGGTAGGGGGGACAGGATATCTAGCACCCGCAGCTCCAGTCAGGGGTGCGGGGCCGAGACCCAGAAGGGCGGCATGCCGTCTCCCAAAGCCAAGTGCCAGGATCTAGGCTGCGTCTCTCTGAGCGGCTCGACAGCTCGGGCTGGTATGCACCGCTCAGCAGGTCTCCCAGGACGAGGCTGTGTCAGTCACGGTGTCGGGAAGAGGGGGATCAAAGCCACCGACTGACTTGGCAGAGAGCCCCCAGGGTGCAGCTGCTGTCCCTGCCCCTGGTGCCAGCACCGACGCTGCAGCTCCCTGCCGAGACGGACAGAGACGGAGGCTGGCCTGGCTGCTGGTTCAGCCATTCATTTCATGCCAGGCAGCGGCAGAGACTGGCACAGGCAGGGGGGTAAGGACAGCGAGACCTGCCCCACACCAGGCTGAGCCCCAGCTCCGGGACCCAGCTTGGGGCAGCTGGGCGCACGCAGCCCTGAGAGCACAGGGGAGGTGTCCCCAACTCT